>NC_053392.1:493483100-493786130 GCF_905171765.1 Bufo bufo | reverse complement strand
TAAATATATGTCAAAGAAAGAGACTCAGTGGATCTTTAACATGGATTCAATGGAACCAAGGGGGTTAAATAAAGAAATTGAGTTGTTTGTATTTGACTAAATATATTACAGCAGCTTAAGGGTTAAACATACAAGGATCGCAGCTGATAAAAGACAGACAAAGATGACACCCAGAAGAATCCCTGACGAGGAGCACCGCAGTGCTAGAAACGCGTTGGGTGAACTCCCCTTCTTGGTGTCTGAGAGGAACCGTAGCTCTGGTGACGTCACCTGCTCCATACTGTGAGCACGAGCGAGATTCAAAAAGTAAAGGCTGCGCCACCGGCCGGGGCGAGCTTTTGAATAAGACTGTTAAAAGAACTCTGTCTGCCTTCAGTGGAGACCTTGGAGCCCCTTGAATAAGAGAAATAAGAAAATCAACAAAACCTGAACCAACCCCTCAGCGGACTTAGCAATCATCGCGAGGAGGATCTGCAAAGAAAATAAGGTAAAACAGCCCATTAGGCTTGACCCCTAAACAGTACCCCCATTATAACACATAGTTGTCACGGCTGAGGATGGGGAAAACCCTCAGCCGTGCGATGTCGAAGATGATAGTCGCTGCTTGGCCAGGAGCACAGAATTAGGGAGCAGGTCACCTCCTATCACATCCCTAATCTGACCCTGACTCCTAGCTGCATGAGCCGACCTTGAAGGTAGGAGGGCTCATGCTCCGGAACCTCGGATCCCTAGTAACCCTCCGCAGATCCCTAAAGCTAGGAGCAGGGTAAGACTACCTGTTCCTCCTAGACACGGAGGAACAGGAGTCTCACAGGCCAGGCTACCAAAAAGGGGAAACATAAACAACTTATGGCAATGGCAGGTAAATGCAACAAGTATAGCACCTACCTGCCACAGACACAAAGCCTGGAACCCATGCAGAAGCGCTGCTGTCCAAAGAACACACACGGACACAGCACACACCAGACATTACACAGGAACCCAGGACCATAAGCTGCAATAAACAAACATACCAAAAACACACCTTCATAACATCATGTGTGACATAAACTTATGACCAGAAGGGTGGCCCACACTGGCAGATGGTAAATGACCAGGAGGATTCCTTCAGCAACCATGGCTGAAGTACCCCTCAGCATCTGGTCTCCAGAAAGGCTTTATAGCCCATAGTAGCCACACCCACACTCAGACACACCCAGTGTTCACACAGAAAGAAGGAAGTTAACCCTTCCTACACCAGGCAAGGTAGTGAAGCTACTTAAAGGGAAAGCACACAAACACACCCACCCGTCACCACCGGCAACGGCATGCGTGGCAACCATGTCCTGAGGAACAGCCAGCAGGCCGAGACACTGCCACCACATTCACACAACACCAGGCGTTACCATGGACAACTACAAGTGATGGGAGGTGTCACAGTGCATACAAACATAACCTCACGCACAACAAACAGACAAAGTGCATACACAAAACAACATGTTGCCAAAGACAACTGCACACATATCTGTTGTCCACGGCAACCGCACTTGAGGCATACAACTAAGTGCCCCTAGCTGCGGTTGACACAACACCCAAACCGCGGGCAACTGCATGCGGCTCCCAAGGAGTCACGACCATGACCATGGTCGTGACAATAGTAGGTAAATTAGAGGTGCGCGGCATCCCCATATTCTATTTGAAGTTACTAAGACATGTCCCTCCAGGGCATAGCCGGTCACAGACACAGTGGGTCCACACCCGCTTGCATAACACATAAATCATTACTGCGGAAGGGTGAGCCCTAAATAGTGAGGGATGTAATACTTTGATCACATTATTAGGCTGCTTTCACATGGCTGTGTGTGGTGTGTGAAATGTGGTCCGTATGATGGCTGCATTTTCTTGACTGACTGTGGCTAATGGAAGCCGAACTCACAGCATTACAGATCACTATGATGCTGTGAGTTCAGCTCACATGAACCATGGTCGGGCCAAAAAATGTGACCATTACATGGAGCACATTCCATTGACCATTCAAGGCTATGTGAAAGCAGCATAAAGCAGCATTCATGAGGAACAACTGGTAAAAAGGTAGGCCTCATGTAAACAACCATATTGAAGTTTCATGCAGCCTTCAAGGGGTCCAACTGTACCTATATGTCTCTGGCACCAGAGAAAAATTGTGGTCTGTGTGAACAGGAGTTACAGATTCAGCATAGTACAGACTGTTAGGCTGCTTCTGTAGTCCTGACTACCTCTGCCTACCATATCCAGGTAGGATGATGCTGCAGTTGCCCCGTTCTAGAGATAGTTGTAGGTCCCAGCGGTGGGACCCCCATCTATTAGACATTTATGACATATTCTGTGCATATGCCATAAATGTCCGAGATTGGAATAACTCTTTAATATGGCAATGTATGGAGACAACATGGCGGCACAACGAATGCTTATAGAATTACTTTGTATATAAGTCCTTAGGCTTTAAAATGTAAAATTCTTGAGCAGAAAATCAAATAATGTATTTGGTGAAATTCTTAACATTGATTATGTGGAACGGAACGGAACCCCACGGAAGCACTACTGAGTGCTTTTGTGGTGTTCCGTTCCGTGCTTCCATTCCGCAAAAAGATAGAACTTGTTCTATCTTTTTGCGGAACAGACAGATCGTGGACCCCATTCAAGTAAATGGGTCTGCGATCCGCATGCGGCTGCACCACGGTCGGTGCCCGTGCATTGTGGACCGCAATTTGCAGTCCACAGCACAGGCACGGAGCCCTTACATTCGCGGGCAAGAGGCCTTAGTGTATTAGGAATAACTAAAGAGATTTGACCCTCTATACAGGGAGTGCAGAATTATTATGCAAGTTGTATTTTTGAGGATTAATTTTATTATTGAACAACAACCATGTTCTCAATGAACCCAAAAAAACTCATTAATATCAAAGCTGAATATTTTTGGAAGTAGTTTTTAGTTTGTTTTTAGTTTTAGCTATTTTAGCTGGATATCTGTGTGTGCAGGTGACTATTACTGTGCATAATTATTAACAAAAAACAAATATATACCCATTTCAATTATTTATTTTTACCAGTGAAACCAATATAACATCTCAACATTCACAAATATACATTTCTGACATTCAAAAACAAAACAAATACAAATCAGTGACCAATATAGCCACCTTTCTTTGCAAGGACACTCAAAAGCCTGCCATCCATGGATTCTGTCAGTGTTTTGATCTGTTCACCATCAACATTGCGTGCAGCAGCAACCACAGCCTCCCAGACACTGTTCAGAGAGGTGTACTGTTTTCCCTCCTTGTAAATCTCACATTTGATGATGGACCACAGGTTCTCAATGGGGTTCAGATCAGGTGAACAAGGAGGCCATGTCATTAGATTTTCTTCTTTTATACCCTTTCTTGCCAGCCACGCTGTGGAGTACTTGGACGCGTGTGATGGAGCATTGTCCTGCATGAAAATCATGTTTTTCTTGAAGGATGCAGACTTCTTCCTGTACCACTGCTTGAAGAAGGTGTCTTCCAGAAACTGGCAGTAGGACTGGGAGTTGAGCTTGACTCCATCCTCAACCCAAAAAGGCCCCACAAGCTCATCTTTGATGATACCAGCCCAAACCAGTACTCCACCTCCACCTTGCTGGCGTCTGAGTCGGACTGGAGCTCTCTGCCCTTTACCAATCCAGCCACGGGCCCATCCATCTGGCCCATCAAGACTCACTCTCATTTCATCAGTCCATAAAACCTTAGAAAAATCAGTCTTGAGATATTTCTTGGCCCAGTCTTGACGTTTCAGCTTGTGTGTCTTGTTCAGTGGTAGTCGTCTTTCAGCCTTTCTTACCTTGGCCATGTCTCTGAGTATTGCACACCTTGTGCTTTTGGGCACTCCAGTGATGTTGCAGCTCTGAAATATGGCCAAACTGGTGGCAAGTGGCATCTTGGCAGCTGAACGCTTGACTTTTCTCAGTTCATGGGCAGTTATTTTGCGCCTTGGTTTTTCCACACGCTTCTTGCGACCCTGTTGACTATTTTGAATGAAACGCTTGATTGTTCGATGATCACGCTTCAGAAGCTTTGCAATTTTAAGAGTGCTGCATCCCTCTGCAAGATATCTCACTATTTTTGACTTTTCTGAGCCTGTCAAGTCCTTCTTTTGACCCATTTTGCCAAAGGAAAGGAAGTTGCCTAATAATTATGCACACCTAATATAGGGTGTTGATGTCATTAGACCACACCCCTTCTCATTACAGAGATGCACATCACCTAATATGCTTAATTGGTAGTAGGCTTTCGAGCCTATACAGCTTGGAGTAAGACAACATGCATAAAGAGGATGATGTGGTCAAAATACTCATTTGCCTAATAATTCTGCACGCAGTGTAGTATAATAGGGACTATTGACAGATTTATGATCTATTCCCTATTTATTTATTTTTTCTCATTTGCTGGTGGTTCTTGCATGGTGGGGGTGGGGGGGTAAACGGTTGCGGGTATAGGGGGATATCAATGTTAAGCATTGTATTTTCAATATTTTTTTGTATTCTGGAATACCGTGCTTTGGCACTGTCATTTGGCACTGTCATTTTTGTATGTTATAAAAACTCAATAAAAATGATCTGATGTAAAAAAATAAAATAAAAAAAAAGATTACCTTGCTGCTTACAACCAGGGTGTACTTTTGTTGAGAGTCCTGCATAAAGCATTTAAGACAAATTACATTTCTGAAATGCTCAGGGAGCTCAAAATAAATGATCAGAGCTAAATCCAAGAAGCTGTTGTACGAACAGATAAACTAAACACAATAATTCTAGATAAGTGACTTTGCAATTCATTTTTGTTTGTTTAGTCTCTATGAAAATATACCCACTTTCATCTAATCTAAGCCACTCCATTATTAAACTGTGAAAAGGAGGTTTTGTGCTTAACTTCAATGGGTTTTCCAAAACTTAAATATCAATTCAACTCAGGAACTAATTCCCCTCAATACCTCTCCATCCCACAGCATCAATTTGAGGTCCGACTCAGGGCACCCTCATTATTCAGTAGTTTGAAGGGGCTCATAGTAGAGCAAGCATGGCAGGACACATGACAGGTGACACATTTACTTGAATAGGTACATTTAAAGTGGGTATCCAAGACTAAATCAGACCTCCAGATGTGTCTGACCCACAGTGAAAATACTCACTTAGTCCATGTCTCTGGATTCAGTCTGTGTGGCTCCCAGATTGGACCACATGTGATGCAATGGGAGCAGGTCACCGCTGGGGCCTGTGATTGACTGCAGAGGTCACGTGTCCCCCGATAATGGATGTTGATATGGCACAGAAGATAGTTAAAGTGCCAAACTGGGAGCCATACAGACTGAATCCAGCAGTGGGGACCAGGTGAGTATCATCACCACTGCAGGTCAGCCATATCTGGAGGTCTGTTTTAGTCTTGGATAACCTCTTTAATGAGGTGAACACATGTGCCATTGCTGTTTGTTAAAATGGTCAGAAGATCACACACTAAGGTTAACAGGAACAAAACTATTATCCTCCTCTATGCTAGACTCCAAAGTTAATGATTTCGACCCCTTTACTTCATTAAACCACCAGGGAACGTTAATATGTAGAATATATTTCTTTCTAATTTGATATTGCCAAAACCTGGGGTGTATCTTATCTATGCATCTTATATATATGCAAATATATATGTGTTCATTCATTGTTTTCATGTCTTATGGAGTGACACACTGCCCCAACTGCTGGTGTGATGATCTGGGGAGCCATCACATACAACAGTTGGTCACCACTAGTCAGGCCAATAATCCTGTAGCCACATGTGTTGCCTCTCATTACAGAGCTTCCAACTTGCATTTTCAGCAGAATAATGCTTGCCCACTGTTTTTTAAGGGTATTTTGCATACATTAAGTACTGATTGGTTCAGTCCCCTTTAATTCTGTCTTTTTTATATTATCTTCTATATTCTGTGTAATGATATTCCTTGTAATGTACAGTCGTGGCCAAAAGTTTTGAGAATTACATAAATATTAGAAATTGGAAAAGTTGCTGCTTAAGTTTTTATAATAGCAATTTGCATATACTCCAGAATGTTATGAAGAGTGATCAGATGAATTGCATAGTCCTTCTTTGCCATGAAAATTAACTTAATCCCAAAAAAACCCTTTCCAATGCATTTCATTGCTGTCATTAAAGGACCTGCTGAGATCATTTCAGTAATCGTCTTGTTAACTCAGGTGAGAATGTTGACGAGCACAAGGCTGGAGATCATTATGTCAGGCTGATTGGGTTAAAATGGCAGACTTGACATGTTAAAAGGAGGGTGATGCTTGAAATCATTGTTCTTCCATTGTTAACCATGGTGACCTGCAAAGAAACGCGTGCAGCCATCATTGCGTTGCATAAAAATGGCTTCACAGGCAAGGATATTGTGGCTAAGATTGCACCTCAATCAACAATTTATAGGATCATCAAGAACTTCAAGGAAAGAGGTTAAATTCTTGTTAAGAAGGCTTCAGGGCGTCCAAGAAAGTCCAGGATCGTCTCCTAAAGAGGATTCAGCTGCGGGATCAGAGTGCCACCAGTGCAGAGCATGCTCAGGAATGGCAGTAGGCAGGTGTGAGCGCATCTGCACGCACAGTGAGGCGAAGACTTTTGGAAGATGGCCTGGTGTCAAGAAGGGCAGCAAAGAAGCCACTTCTCTCCAAAAAAAACATCAGGGACAGATTGATCTTCTGCAGAAAGTATGGTGAATAGACTGCTGAGGACTGGGGCAAAGTCATATTCTCTGATGAAGCCTCTTTGCGATTGTTTGGGGCATCTGGAAAAAGGCTTGTCTGGAGAAGAAAAGGTGAGCGCTACCATCAGTCCTGTGTCATGCCAACAGTAAAGCATCCTGAGACCATTTATGTGTGGGGTTGCTTCTCATCCAAGGGAGTGGGCTCACTCACAATTTTGCCCAAAAACACAGCCATGAATAAAGAATGGTACCAAAACACCCTCCAACAGCAACTTCTTCCAACAATCCAACAACAGTTTGGTGAAGAACAATGCATTTTCCAGCACGATGGAGCACCGTGCCATAAGGCAAAAGTGATAACTAAGTGGCTGGGGGTCCAAAGCGTTGACATTTTGGATCCATGGCCTGAAAACTCCCCAGATCTTAATCCCATTGAGAACTTGTGGTCAATCCTCAAGAGGCGGGTGGACAAACAAAAACCCACTAATTCTGACAAACTCCAAGAAGTGATTATGAAAGAATGGGTTGCTATCAGTCAGGAATTGGCCCAGAAGTTGTTTGAGAGCATGCCCAGTCGAATTGCAGAGGTCTTAAAAAAGAAGGGCCAACACTGCAAATACTGACTCTTTGCATAAATGTCATGTAATTGTCGATAAAAGCCTTTGAAACGTATGAAGTACGTGTAATTATATTTCACTACATCACAGAAACAACTGAAGCAAAGATCTAAAAGCAGTTTAGCAGCAAACTTTGTGAGAACGAATATTTGTGTCATTCTCAAAATTTTTGGCCACGACTGTAGTTAGTTAGGAATAGATAACATATACAAACTTCCCAATCCGACCCTCCATTGTGCAAATTTCTGAGTGGTTATCTCAGAGATGAGCAGGCTGCACACAGGAGGAGGGGCTGAAAGCTATAAACCTGGCACACGCAGACAATTAATTGGCACTCCATTGAAGAACTTCATCCAGGAAGGATAAATTGATTGAATTGAAATCCTTATCTGTTGTATCACCATGGGGTATCGTTCATATGCTACAGAGTCCCCCCATATTGTATGTGCAGACCAGTGATGATTATTTACTTTTTACTACTCTGTATGTGATTTGTCTATTTTACCTTATATATAATCACACATAGTAAATATTTTTTATCAGTAAGCTTATGTTAAAACATTTTAAAACACCCACACGCAGCAAGGGTTTCCAAGGAATGTCTCCTCCGGATTGCAACACTTCCTTGGCCTCCTTGGTCATCAGACTTATCACTAGTGATTAGGGAAGTACTGAAAAATTTGATTCGACTGCTTTGCCAAATTTATAAAAAAAATAGTTTCATGACGAATTACTTCATCACAAAGTGCTTCTCTTTCTAAGTTGTAGATGCAATGACAGGAAGCCGCTATTGCGCTGCCCCCTGTCATCGTACCTCTCAGATGCCACGTTCATAGCTGATTGCGGCATCTGACAGCAATAACACAGTGTAAATAAAAACAAATATATAATTAAACCATATTTACCTTCCATTTGATCACCGCCATCTTGATTGAAGATCTAGCGCAAAATCTCGAGCGGCCCATGATCACACCATCATGTCGGCCGCGTGGTGACATCATACATCACCGCGCACTGGATTTCATGTGAAATCTTCAATTAAGATGGCGACGGCCGGCTCCTTGCACTCAAACAGATGAAAAAAGTATGATTTTTTTAATTTTTTTTTTACTGCAATTCAGGGAAAATCAATTCGCTACCATGAAGCACGAGGAAATTTGGCTTTGCGGCAAATTGAATTTTCTCTGAAATTCGGATTGAGTTCCAATCAAGCATTTATGGGGCCAGCTGGAAGGCAAGGTTTGGCAACCTATGAATGTGCAGGATCTACAGGCCCAGCTGTAAAATCTGTGTGCAAATGTGCTACAGGATACCATATGGCACTTAGAATCACTGCACATTTCACTTATTTGGGCAGTCACGGGGCCAAATCTGACCAAATAGCTCACATATGAACTCAGTCTTACAGGTCAATGTTAGCGCCAAGAAGAAGCGCACTCCTTTTATGCCGTCATCAACTGATTTCACATAGATGTCTACAGACCCTGTTCTATTAAAACGCTTATACAAGTAGAGCCCCCCCGACAGAGTGGAGAGGGTGTCAGCAGTAAGTTTGTGTTGACTTCACTGATTATTTTGCCTTTCCTTTGATCTGTCAGAACAATAACCCCCAAAAAACGGATCCTGTCTGTGGAGCATCCGCCTTCACTCGGTCAGCATTTGGTCAGTAATCCATCAGTATTGCTAATGCAAAAAAAAAAACCAGGAATGGAACCAATATAGAGATGACACGTGAACGGAATAGTTGCATGTCTTCTGTGTTTTGTACACACTCCTGCTTTTGGCAAGTCACAAACCAATTTTTTAAATTATTTTTTGAACGGGGGAGAAAAAACAACGTTTATTTAACAAACAGGATATTAACACACATATAATACAACACAGAAGGGGCAAAACCACAAGATTTAAAAGACAAACAGGAAAAACAAAGTGCTTCATCAACAAAAATGGATTGACGACCAGTGTCGGGGTGACCACGAGCGTAATGCATACGGATCAAGAAATGTATAGGGTTATTTATGGCTGATAACTGGAGGACAGTCCAGCAAACAAGCCGCCTCCAGCTCATTCCATGATGAGCTGGGTTGCTGATAACTGAATTCTAAAGTGTCTGAAGAAATACAAGTAAAGACATTGGAATAAATTGTTCACTTCCTCCAACGTGACCTCGTCTTTTGATTTATGAATATCATTCTATAAAGTCTTGAAGTCCTCTGCATGGAAAGCATAAGAAATGTCCATGCGAGGTTCGACGGGCACAGAGAAAACAAGCTCTGTGGCCGACACTGATCCAGGCATTTCATACCCGGTCCACATCGCTGCTAGCCAAGTAAGGTCCTGAGAACTGATCACCAGTAGTGATGAGCGGCAGGGTCCATATTCGAATTCGCGATATTTAGCAAATATTTTGTAGAATATTCGCGAATATTCGACAAAAATGAATATATAGCAATATATTGAATATAGCGCTATATATTCGTTTATTAGAATATTCACACGATCACAAATATGCTAAAAAACAAATATACAGCAATATAACGATTCCTCCTTGCCCAAGAAAGAAGCAGGGTGGAATTAATCTTTATATTCGAATTCCCAATTTTTACCCGAAAATTGGGAACGTAATGAATGATCGCGTAAGTACGCTGTGGCGAAACCAACCTCGCCACTGGGTGCTGGAGAAGCCTGGTTGCCCGCCTCTTGCCCCAGGATTATGGGCCCTCTGATCAGCCCATGCTAAACTTAAACTCCATGGCAATTGAACTGTATTCGTGTAGTCTGAGTGCCATTCACCTAATAATTGAATGCACTCAGACCAAAGCTATCTTGGGATATGTTAAATGTCTATGTTTACTGTAATGGTTGTGACATTGTACAGTCGTGGCCAAAAGTTTTGAGAATGACACAAATATTAGTTTTCACAAAGTTTGCTGCTAAACTGCTTTTAGATCTTTGTTTCAGTTGTTTCTGTGATGTAGTGAAATACAATTACACGCACTTCATACATTTCAAAGGCTTTTATCGACAATTACATGACATTTATGCAGAGTCAGTATTTGCAGTGTTGGTCCTTCCTTTTCAGTACCTCTGCAATTCGACTGGGCATGCTCTCAATCAACTTCTGGGCCAATTCCTGACTGATAGCAACCCATTCTTTCATAATCACTTCTTGGAGTTTGTCAGAATTAGTGGGTTTTTGTTTGTCCACCCGCCTCTTGAGGATTGACCACAAGTTCTCAATGGGATTAAGATCTGGGGAGTTTCCAGGCCATGGACCCAAAATGTCAACGTTTTGGTCCCTGAGCCACTTAGTTATCACTTTTTCCTTATGGCACGGTGCTCCATCGTGCTGGAAAATGCATTGTTCTTCACCAAACTGTTGTTGGATTGTTGGAAGAAGTTGCTGTTGGAGGGTGTTTTGGTACCATTCTTTATTCATGGCTGTGTTTTGGGCAAAATTGTGAGTTAGCCCACTCCCTTGGATGAGAAGCAACCCCACACATGAATGGTCTCAGGATGCTTTACTATTGGCATGACACAGGACTGATGGTAGCGCTCACCTTTTCTTCTCCGGACAAGCCTTTTTCCAGATGCCCCAAATAATCGCAAAGAGGCTTCATCAGAGAATATGACTGCCCCAG
This sequence comes from Bufo bufo, assembly GCF_905171765.1. Taxonomy (NCBI): domain Eukaryota; kingdom Metazoa; phylum Chordata; class Amphibia; order Anura; family Bufonidae; genus Bufo; species Bufo bufo. Next base: position 493,775,137 of record NC_053392.1, on the reverse strand, counting down.
TCCTCAGCAGTCCATTCACCATACTTTCTGCAGAAGATCAATCTGTCCCTGATGTTTTTTTTTGGAGAGAAGTGGCTTCTTTGCTGGCCTTCTTGACACCAGGCCATCTTCCAAAAGTCTTCGCCTCACTGTGCGTGCAGATGCGCTCACACCTGCCTGCTGCCATTCCTGAGCAAGCTCTGCACTGGTGGTACTCCGATCCCGCAGCTGAATCCTCTTTAGGAGACGATGCTGGCACTTGCTGGACTTTCTTGGACGCCCTGAAGCTTTCTTAACAAGAATTGAACCTCTTTCCTTGAAGTTCTTGATGATCCTATAAATTGTTGGTGCAATCTTAGTAGCCACAATATCCTTGCCTGTGAAGCCATTTTTATGCAACGCAATGATGGCTGCATGCGTTTCTTTGCAGGTCACCATGGTTAACAATAGAAGAACAATGATTTCAAGCATCACCCGCCTTTTAACATGTCAAGTCTGCCATTTTAACCCAATCAGCCTGACATAATGATCTCCAGCCTTGTGCTCGTCAACATTCTCACCTGAGTTAACAAGACGATTACTGAAATGATCTCCGCAGGTCCTTTAATGCATTGGAAAGTTTTTTTTGGGATTAAGTTAATTTTCATGGCAAAGAAGGACTATGCAATTCATCTGATCAGTCTTCATAACATTCTGGAGTATATGCAAATTGCTATTATAAAATCTTAAGCAGCAACTTTTCCAATTTCCAATATTTATCTAATTCTCAAAACTTTTGGCCACGACTGTATATTTGAATAGTGATTTCTGTCCTATTGTCCCCACGTGTGTATTGGCGATTTCCCTTTGTCCTGAGAGATAATTGATTTCTGTCCTATTGTCCCCACGTGTGTATTGGCGATTTCCCTTTGTCCTGAGAGATAATTGATTTACTCCTCGGTTGTCTCCAGGACAGAAGACATTGTGTAACACTGTGTATTCTCCTGCCTGTGATAATTACATTAAGCCATTGTGTAAGGTAATTGTATCACAGGCAGAGGGGAGGATTTTGTGTGGGAGTGTCTGAGTGTATTGTACGGGGTTACTGGTTGTTTTACAAAACCCTGTGGGTGGTACTAATGTGTAATAATGTGTATAAGAACAATAAACACACAGCTCTGGCTGTCCACTGCTTTACCCTCAACACAGAGCTTGATCTTGTTCTTGGGGGGGGGATTCACTGTATGCTGTTAGAGACTGATTACTAGGAGTGTAAGCCGGTTGGGTGCGTTTCCTATTCATCTGCTAGCAGCTATTCGTGAGGTTCCGTTCGGAGTTTAGAGCATTCCCTTGTATGCCGTTCGGGAGTTTGCTGTTCTGTAAGTAGCTGTGCCTGTAGCTCTGGAAGGGGAAGATCGCCTAAACGGTTTTAACCTCTTTTATGCCCAGGGTGCCGTTACATACGCGATCGTATGAAGTAATCGTGTAATGTGTCCTCGTTTCACTTTCGCTACTGGAGTTTGTAATCGGCAGTCTGCCTGAAAGTTGAAAACCTAAAATGGTGCAAAACTTCTTTAAAGAAGATGAGGAAGAATTTCTGATCACTGTAAGTAATATTTTATTACAGCACTGTATTTTATTACATATTGCATCTATACGAAGATCGAGTGTTGCAAAATATTCGTGTATGCTAATATGAACTATATTGATCTTATTTTTTATTTTATTTTTTCCCCGTAAGAGTAGATATTACTGATTGCTGCACTAAGTATTGTTGTGACATCACAGCACTATGTCTGTACCATGTATGTATGCATTGACAACAGATAAATATCTCTCACATGCACATAGCACATCCATTTTCCTGCCACACAATATATACCACACACTATATACCACACACTATATATATAGATTATATTTTATGTCCATGAGCTTTCTTTGTCTGACCGTAAGTATTTGCTGGTTCATTTAGCATTACCCAGGGTTAACCATGGGGAGGCGAACCAGCAGTACACCCCATACCATGCCGTTACTTCACTAGACAGGTACATCTCTGCTTAGCTGGCCAATATCTGATTGCTCAGACCCCACACACATACAATCGTAATACAATCTGATCTTATAACGGTAACATAAAATCTAATATTTCCCCTTCAAAGACATAACTACTTTTTGCTGATTGTTAAGGACATTTTTTTGAAAACTTTAAAAAAATTGGGATTATATGCTTGCATCTTTATCCTGCAGCGAATGTTGGAAAAAGGCTACAATTTTTTTTTTAACTCATCGCATTATCTTGAAACCAAAGCCATTGAAAAAAAAATAGCTTAACGTATTTAGTTGCATTTAGTTTACATAACACGTCTCACAAAGCATGTGTGTTAACTCTGCTACATCCGTATTTCATCCCTTTGACCCCTTAACGACCAGTGACGTACATGTACTGCGCAACTGGATGTGATTTAATGCCCAGCTTTGTACATGTACATCGCTATGATCGGGCGGGTGCAGGAGCTGCGCCCGCCCAATCCGCGGCAGGGGTCCATCTGTCACTAATGGCTAGACACCTACTGAATGCGCCCGCATTGGTGAAATCACCGTTGCCGGCGCATTAACCCCTGCATGGCTGCGATCAGAGCTGACCGTGGCACATGCAGGATCTGGTGCAGTGCGAGGTCTGCATCGGGCCCCCGTGCTGCTGTGACGGGGCCCTGATGGCATGGAATGCCTTCCTTAGTCATTGTGGCTGCCTTCCGGGAGAGCCTGTGAGATCCAGCCACTTGGATTTCACAGGCAGGAAGCTGTATGTGTAATACACACTGTATTACACTTACAGCCAATGCATTCCGATACAGAAGTATTGGAATGCATTGTAAAGGGGTTCAGACCCCCAAAAGTTGAAGTCCCAGAGTGGAACAAAAAATAAATAAATTAAAAAATCTGTTAAAAATAAGGAAAAAGTTTACATATTAGGTATCGCCACGTCTGTATCAATCAGCACTAAAAAAGATATCACATGACCTAAACCCTCAGATAAACACCCTATATCACTAAAAGTGCAACACCAAATCGATCAAAAAGGTATATGCCCCCCAGAATAGTACCAATCTAACTGTCACCTCATCCCACAAAAAATGAGCCCATACATAAGACAATCGCCCAAAAAATAAAAAAACTAAGGCTCTCAGACTAAAACATTATTTTTGGGGTTCAAAAATGCTTTTATTGTGTTAAATGAAAAAAAAAGAAAAAAGTAAACATATTAGGGTAATGTAGTGCGCAGGTGCGAGAATTATGTTGAACAGCACAGGCGCGGGATTTAGGGGTGAAGAGAGGATGGAAACAGAAGAGGGGTGAAATGGGAGTGGTTTGCTTGGAAAAGCGCAAAGGGGCATGGGCACCAGACGCATCAACGCCGCCCCTGGGCACCTTTACAAGCTAATTAGCAATGAAATAAAAGCTTATTTCACAGAATACAGGCGACGGACAGCAATATGAAAGTTAAAATTTTGATAGGGGGGAGGTAAGGGAGATCATGATGTTACTGGTGTAAAATGATGATTTTACGTGAAAGACTCCCTTTAACCACTGAATAGACCAGCGATAAAATCTGCCTAAATACCATATAAAAATTTAGTCCGCTCGAGACCTATCGGCAAGCGACTTTACCCCTCCTTCTAATAATAAAGTGACGTGACAACTAAATCAATAGGGAGGGAGGGCGGGCTGGCAGCAGATCTTCAAAATGCGGCTTGGCAGACAGTATAACGTTGGCAGGCACTGCAATTATATACCCACCATAACACCATCCAATAACCCCTTATCTAATTTCCGAACTCTTGCTTGCTTTCCCTAAACGTCAATAACCCAGCCACAATACCCTATAGGACACCTTCCTAACTAATCCCCTGTTACCTCATCCTACCTTGTAGCTTAGACTAGTTCTACCCATCTATAACACTGGTTTTGGCATGTTATTTAACACCAAAATGAGGCAAATCCACCTTTGGGATAATCATAATCCTATGCAGATCCCTCCATATGGGAATTTCTGGATCTTTACCTTTGTTATGATTTCTGAGTTGTTTGTCTAAATTCTTAACATTGTGTGATTATTACAGGTAATACCGTTCCCTCCGTCCGCCACCACAAAAAAAAAAAAAAAAAAAACATTTGGAGGAGATGGAGGTTTCCACGGAGGAGGAGGAGTGTGAGGAGCAGGCGGAGGGAGAACATACCGGACCCTCTGAAAATGTTGAGGCCACTTCCCACCCTGATGTGTGCACTACGGTGGAAGTCGAGGAGGAGGAGGCTGGACCTTCCCAGCCACCGCATTCCACCCCCCCCCAGCTCCAGAAGAGGAGGAGGAAGAGGTGGTCTACACCCCCCACCAAGAGGGTAAATATGTGCACATATCAATATAATTCGGTATACATAACATATTCACAAACATCCCATGATCCCCCACCCCCTGCAGCTCCGGAGCTGCAATGCACATATGTAAGGAATCCGGATAATAGCAGACCTTAGTTAACATGGCTGCCTGTTTAGCTGAGCAGCCTTTGCACCCCGGTTCACAAGTAATTATGCCTGGGGGCCGGGTGTTTTTTGGTCCATAATAGTACGTCCCTGTGCATCAAGTCACAGGTCGTGAAGTAGTTAAAATTGCCAACACTGAGGGGACAACAGAAACTTCAGTAATAGAAAACAACAAAACTGCACCCTCACTCTGTAAACTACCTAAAAACTATTAACTAACCAAATAAATGAGCAAACCAAAATATAATTAACATAGAGATCTATAGCTACTGAATTTAGATGTGGCAGTGTTTAACTACATACTCCACACAATGCACTAATTGTCTTGTAACCTGAATTGCAATCATTTTTTTTTTTTTCAAACAGTTGTGAAGAAATGCATAAAGCAGATAGCCAGGATGTAGCGGGACCACCAGAATGCCATGCGGGACATCGCTAAGCTGCATCGGCGGCTTTACAAGAGGGTGCGTGAAATGGACAAAACGCACCTTCAAGGCATGAAGAAAATGAGGGAGCTGCTTGCTGAGCTAAAAAAGTTGCCCTAGAGGCCTGTTTTATTATTATTTTGGTAATAAATAGTTTTTTCAGTGTTATAACGCATGCTCTCGTTTTTTTATAATGTAATTTTATAACTGAGTTGTAAGGTCCCTTTATTCCAGGGTCAAACTCATCTGCACCAGGACAGACAGCAGTAGGTACATGGTAACACTGTAGTATAAGGCCCACACATAACTCAGCAGTGTCAGGACATACAGCAGCAAGTATTGGTAACGGTGGAGTATAAGGCCCACACATAAGTCATCAGGGTCAGGACAGACAGCAGCATCAGCAACAGGTAGATGGTAACAGTTGAGTATAAGGCCTACACATAGCTCGGCCTAACTCAGCAGGACAGGCAGCAGCAAGTTCTAAGTGTGCAGCAGGAATGTGTTCCCAGGAATGGGCCCCCTCCTGACCAGGGCAACACCAAAAATAAACTAAGGCACCTCTGACAGCAGCATGTTGTAATTGTGGAGCAGGAATGCGCTAACATGACAAAAAATACACTATTTGACATTGTCAATTTTTTTTTACATTAGTTTTACTTTTTGAAACCACAAGAAAAATTTGTACTAAATTAGCTAGACACGCCGCCTGCATCAGGCTGCTATTAGTTTCCATATCGGGCACATCGAATCTGTGGCAGAACTCTACGGTAGGGCAGACAGTCTCACCGTGTGCAAATTCCACCAAGCCAGAGGCCAGTAGGAGTGGCGGTGTTTTACAGAGACTATCTCACCCTCCTTTTGTCTGTGAGGAGGAATGGGTAACGCTGCTCTCCCCACCCATACACGATCTGTGCCACGCACACGCCGTGCTCCGGCCAACAGCTGGACCCATCTGTCCTGTGCCCGTCTGAGCACAGAAGGCAGCGATGAGCAAGCTTGCCTCGGCCAGGGTGTGGAAGTGTCCCCTGCTCCCCTGCTTACCACCTTCCCATTGGTAAAGACTCAGTTGCAGTCCCTGTCTAGGTGGTCCTCGGCAGCTGCCTCCAGTGCGCAGCCCGGATCATCAATCGAAGGTCAGGTTGCATAATACGACTTTAGATGCGAGGCTTGTCTACACCCAGAGGGGAAAAGTGTCACACAACCCAGGGCAGACCTCACCAGGAAGGGGCTGACAGGCAAAGTGGAGAACCTACACTGTCATTCTGCAAAGCGGAATTCGGAGTCTGTTCTGAAGCCACCATCTGTTCTGGAGTTACATAGAACTGCCTGTAAAATGCCCCCACATAAATAATGCAGCAGTGCTTCATTTTTTTGAATTGAAATTTAAAAAAATGTTTTATTTTTTTATTTACATTTTTAAAAAATTCACTTCATTATGTTAAAAAAAATAAGGGATATTCGTCATTACGAATATATTGCACTATATTCAATGAATGTAGCGCTATATATTCGTAATGACGAATATTATAATTTTATTTTTTTTGTTTAACATTAAACATAACAATGAAGCTCATAGGCTTAGCTGAACCAGCATTTCCAGCCTTTTCCCGTGTTTCAAGCCAGTACCATGACTGCAGAGCATTATGGAGCAGAAGAATATCAGTATGGCAGCGGAGGGGGGAACTATGAGGTGAGTAAGGCCTCATGCACACGACCGTTGTTCTGGTCCGCATCCGAGCCGCAGTTTTTGCGGCTCGGGTGTGGAGCCATTTAGTTCAATGGGGCTGCAAAAGATGTGGACCGCAAAAAACTGAATGGTCGTGTGCATGAGGCCTAACACTTTTTATTTTGAACTCATCCTGACTATTAAAAAATATGTATTTCCCAGAACAACCCCTTTAATACTTCATCCTTTCTTCTTACCACAATGATATAGCGATAGCATAATATATATTTATCTATATATATATATATATATATATACAGTACAGACCAAAAGTTTGGACACACCTTCTCATTCAAAGAGTTTTCTTTATTTTCATGACTATGAAGGCATCAAAACTATGAATTAACACATGTGGAATTATATACATCACAAACAAGTGTGAAACAACTGAAAATATGTCATATTCTAGGTTCTTCAAAGTAGCCACCTTTTGCTTTGATTACTGCTTTGCACACTCTTGGCATTCTCTTGATGAGCTTCAAGAGGTATTCCCCTGAAATGATCTTCCAACAGTCTTGAAGGAGTTCCCAGAGATGCTTAGCACTTGTTGGCCCTTTTGCCTTCACTCTGCGGTCCAGCTCACCCCAAACCATCTCGATTGGGTTCATGTCCGGTGACTGTGGAGGCCAGGTCATCTGGCGCAGCACCCCATCACTTTCCTTCATGGTCAAATAGCCCTTACTTTCAAAGTTTTCCCAATTTTTCGGCTGACTGACTGACCTTCATTTCTTAAAGTAATGATGGCCACTTGTTTTTCTTTACTTAGCTGCTTTTTTTTTGCCATAATACAAATTCTAACAGTCTATTCAGTAGGACTATCAGCTGTGTATCCACCTGACTTCTCCTCAACGCAACTGATGGTCCCAACCCCGTTTATAAGGCAAGAAATCCCACTTATTAAACCTGACAGGGCACACCTGTGAAGTGAAAACCATTTCAGGGGACTACCTCTTGAAGCTCATCAAGAGAATGCCAAGAGTGTGAAAAGCAGTAATCAAAGCAAAAGGTGGCTACTTTGAAGAACCTAGAATATGACATATTTTCAGTTGTTTCACACTTGTTTGTTATGTATATAATTCCACATGTGTTAATTCATAGTCATGAAAATAAAGAAAACTCTTTGAATGAGAAGGTGTGTCCAAACTTTTGGTCTGTACTGTATATATATATATATATATATATAGTCATACCTAATTTTTCCCCCTATAAGAGTTTTAGCTTGTGGGCGAATATGTATAAAATAGTATATTCTACATATTCGCCGACAAGCTAAAAGTAGGGAATAGATCAGTGTCCTGCGCTATATTACTATATATATTTGTTTTTTTGAATATTCCTAATATTTAAAAAAAAGAATATCTACCAATATAGCGAATATTCAAATAAATGAGTATATAGAGCAATATAGCTAATATAGTGCTATATTCGTTTTTCAGAATATTCGAAATATTCTAAAACAAGAATATATAGCAATATAGCGAATATTCGAAAAAAATGAATATAGAGCAATTTAGCTAATATAGTACTAAAATCTTTTTTTTTATAGTTGTACATTTTTTTCAAATCTGAAGTTCAGATGAGAAAAAAATTACGACTATCAGACAAAGAAGATTATAGCACTATATTAGCTAAACTGCTCTATATTTGTTTTTTGAATATTTGCTATATTGCTATATATTCTTGTTTAAGAATATTACGAATATTCTGAAAAATGAATATATAGCACTATATTGAATATATTAGTTTTTTAGAATATTCGTGTTTTTTTTTTAACTGTACAGTTGTTCCACTTCAGCATACTGCTCTCCCGACAAGCGTCCCCGTCACCATGGGAACGCCTGGGGGTTAGAATATACCATCGGATCTGAGTTTTCACGTTCTCAGTAGATCGTGAAAACTCAGATCTGATGGTATATTCTAACCCCTAGGAGTTCCCATGGTGACGGGGACGCTTGTCGGGGAGGAGTATGCCGAAGTGGAACAACTGTACTGATTGAATAAAAAAAAAAAAGACGAATATTGTAAAAAACCAATATATAGCACTTCATCAAATATATTAGATTTTTAGAACATTAGTCTTCGGCATACTCCTCCCCGACAAGCGTCCCCATCACCATGGGAACGCCTGGGGGTTAGACTATACCATCGGATTTGAGTTTTCACAATCTCATCAGATCCGATGGTATATTCTAACCCCCAGGCATTCCCATGGTGACTGGGACACTTGTCGGGGAGGAGTATGCCGAAGTGGAACAACTGTACTGTCATGGTCTTACCTGCTTGCTGCTCTCCTTCGTTTGACATGTGCTGGCGGCCATCTTGGGTCCTGGGTTTCTTGTAGCCTTCCACCCTGCGGCTCCTCCTTCCCCTGGGAGGAGCTGGATGCCTAGCTCATATATATAGGAGGTTTGTGGCTTCAGTTCCTTGCTTGGTCCTCTTGTGTTCACATGCTTCTAAGACTGCTGCTGCTTCTGGTTCCTGATCCTGGCTTCGTCTGACTACCCTGCTGGTTCCTGATCCTGGCTTCGTCTGACTACCCTGCTGGTTCCTGATCCTGGCTTCGTCTGACTACCCTGCTGGTTCCTGATCCTGGCTTCGTCTGACTACCCTTCTGGTTCCTGACCTCTGGCTTCGCAAAGACTCTGCTCGGTTTCACCATCCGTTTGGACTTTTGCTTTACAGCTTTATTTTCAATAAAGCCTTCTTATTTTCACTTATCTCTTGTTGTACGTCTGGTTCATGGTTCCGTGACATTAGGACCAAGCCATGAATTCTGACGGTACAGGGCCATCCTCGCTACCCACGCTGGTTGCCAGACTTGATCAGCAGGATCACCTGTTGGGTCGGTTCGCTGTGGCGTTGCAAACCCTGCTTGAACGCACGGCTCATTTCGCTCCCGTTGCCGATGGGTCGGTTGTCGCTCCTGGGCTCGCTCCTACTGCCGCTCCGGTTGTTGCGCCAGAGTCTACCCCGACACCTGTTGTTGCGCCTGCGGTGTTTCGGGGTATGACCGGTTCTGCCCCTCTTCCACAGCGCTTTGGGGGAGAGCCAACTCAGTGCCGAGGTTTCCTTAACCAGGTGGGCATTTATTTTGAGTTGCTGCCACATGCCTTTCCTACTGAGAGATCAAAGGTGGGCTTCTTGATCTCGCTGCTCTCGGACAAGGCCTTGGCCTGGGCCAGCCCTTTATGGGAGAACAACAATCCGGTGGTTGCCGAGTTTTCCGGTTTTGTTGCTTCTCTTCGGAAGGTATTCGATGTGCCGGCTCGTGCTGCCTCTGCTGCGAAGCTCCTTATGTCCATCAGACAGGGTTCACGATCCGTAGCTGAATACGCCATTGAGTTTCGTACCCTGGCAGCAGAGGTGGGCTGGAATAATGAGGCTCTGGTCGCTGCTTTCTCTCATGGTCTCTCGGATGCCTTGAAGGATGAGGTTGCAGCTAAGGACCTACCAGTTGAGCTCGAGTCTCTTATTTCTTTCCTGATTTTGATTGACACCAGACTCAGGGAGAGACCTTCCTTTAAGGAGAACCTGCGGAGGTCTCCTAACAGATTGGTGCCTACGTTTGCTGTCCCACCCGTGCCTCCCTCTCCTCCCACGCCTCCTGGGGATGACTTGTCTGGGGGTGAACCCATGCAGCTGGGGTTTGCTCGCCTGTCCGAGGGGGAGAGGGCACTCCGGAGACGCGAGGGCCGATGCATGTACTGTGGTCTCGGTGGGCATTTTCGGTTGGCATGTCCGAACCGTCCGGGAAACGCTCGTACCCTGAGATCCTGTCGGGGGCAGATCTTGGGTGGAGTCTCCTCGTCCCCGGTTTCCCGTGTTGACAAACCACTGATCACTGTTGTCCTCTCCTGGGTCGGGGGCTCGGTGACGACCCAGGCGTTGGTGGACTCTGGTGCTGGTGGTTTGTTCATTGATAGTGTGTTCGCTGCCGCCAATTCCATTCCTCTGCAGGCTCGAGGTTCCCCACTGGCTCTTGAGGCGATAGACGGCAGACCCCTTCTGCCGCCACACGTGACTCATGAGACCCTTCCAGTGGGGATAGCCATTGGTGCCGTTCACAGAGAGTCGGTCTGCCTCCAGGTTATTTCGTCTCCACACTACTCGGTGGTCTTGGGGTACCCCTGGCTCCAGAAGCATAATCCGACTTTCGATTGGAGATCGGTCGAGATCCTCTCGTGGTCACCGCAGTGTGGGGCTAGTTGCATCCATGGGTCTGTCAAGTTGCTGTGTACTTCCTCGGACTCTCTGTTGCCTCCTGAATACGAGGAGTACCGGGATGTATTCGATAAGGTGCGCGCGGTTGCCCTACCTCCACACCGCCCATACGATTGTGCCATAGAGTTACAATCTGGTGCCGTTCCTCCTCGTGGCAAAGTCTATCCACTGTCGGTAGCGGAGAATGAGGCCATGGAGGAGTACGTGAGGGAGGCGCTTTCACGCGGACACATTCGCAAATCTTCGTCCCCGGCAGGGGCTGGATTTTTCTTTGTGAAAAAGAAGGGCGGTGAGTTGAGGCCTTGCATCGATTACAGGGGTCTCAATCGCATCACGATCAAGAACGCTTACCCGATACCCTTGATTTCCGAGCTGTTCGATCGCCTTAAAGGGGCCACGGTCTTTACCAAACTCGACCTGAGGGCGGCATATAACCTGGTAAGGATCAAGGCGGGCGATGAGTGGAAGACCGCGTTTAACACCAGGACCGGTCATTACGAATCCTTGGTTATGCCCTTTGGGTTGTGCAATGCGCCCGCAGTCTTTCAGGAATTCATCAACGATGTTTTCCGTGACCTGTTGCAGCAGTGTGTGGTAGTCTATTTGGATGACATCTTGGTATATTCTGAATCCATGGAGGCCCACATTCTGGATGTCAGACGAGTGTTGCAACGGTTACGAGAGAACAAGCTGTTCGGTAAGCTTGAGAAATGCGAATTTCACCGATCCCAGGTAACCTTCTTAGGTTACATCATTTCCGCTGAGGGGTTCTCCATGGATCCTGAGAAGGTTTCGGCTGTCTTACAGTGGCCCCAGCCCAGTGGTCTTCGTTCCCTGCAGCGCTTTTTGGGCTTCGCCAATTATTATCGGAAGTTCATCAGGGACTTTTCCATGCTGGCCAAGCCTCTCACGGATCTGACCAGGAAGGGCAGTAATTCCCAGGTCTGGCCGCTCGAGGCCATCCGAGCTTTTGAGGCCCTAAAGTCCGCCTTTGTGTCGGCTCCGATTCTGTCGCATCCCAACCCTGGGTTGCCCTTTGTCCTCGAGGTGGACGCGTCTGAGACGGGAGTAGGCGCCCTTCTGTCTCAGCGTAGAACACCAGAGGGTCCTCTGCTTCCTTGTGGGTTTTACTCCCGGAAACTGTCTTCCGCGGAGTGCAACTATCAGATTGGTGACAGGGAGTTATTGGCCATCGTGCAGGCCCTTAAAGAATGGAGGCACTTGCTCGAGGGTTCGGTGGTTCCGGTTCTCATCCTGACGGACCACAAGAATCTGACCTACCTTTCTGAGGCCAAGAGATTGACACCACGTCAGGCCAGATGGGCTCTGTTCTTGTCACGTTTTAATTACGTGGTCTCCTACCTACCCGGTTCCAAGAACATCAGGGCGGATGCCTTATCACGGCAGTACTCCGAGCTGTCCAGGGAGGAGTCGATTCCGACTTCGGTCATACCTCCGAATCAGATCCTGGCCGCCATTCGCACCAGCCTGACCTCTCCCCTGGGTGAGCAGATTTTGGCGGCTCAATCTGGTGCTCCCTCTGGGAGACCCAACGGCAGATGTTTTGTGCCTGAGGAGTTGCGCACTCGGTTGTTGCGAACCTACCATAACTCCAAGACCGCGGGGCATCCTGGAAAGAATCAGCTGTCCTGGGCTGTTTCACGTCTGTTCTGGTGGCCTTCCCTACGTTCCGACATCGCCGCATATGTAGCGGCATGCTCCGTTTGTGCCCAGAGTAAGTCCCCTCGGCACCTTCCGTTGGGCCTTCTGCAACCCATAGCCACCGGGGAGCGCCCATGGTCACACCTGGGGATGGATTTCATTGTGGACCTCCCTGCATCCCGAGGCCATACGGTCATTCTCATGATTGTGGATCGGTTTTCCAAAATGTGCCACTGTGTTCCTCTCAAGAAGTTACCCTCTGCACAAGAGTTGGCCACGATTTTTGCCAGGGAGGTCTTCCGGTTGCACGGTTTGCCTAAGGAGATTGTGTCGGATCGGGGGAGTCAGTTTGTGTCCAGGTTCTGGCGCGCCTTTTGCTCCCAGTTGGGGATTCATCTCTCCTTCTCCTCGGCCTACCACCCTCAGTCCAATGGGGCCGCAGAACGATCCAATCAGGCCTTGGAGCAATTCCTTCGTTGCTATGTCTCCGATCACCAAGACAATTGGGTTGACCTCCTGCCTTGGGCTGAGTTTGCCAGGAACACGGCGGTGAACTCTTCCTCTGGGACGTCTCCCTTCATGGCCAATTATGGGTTCCAACCTGCCGTGTTACCGGAGGTATTCTCTCCCCAGGATATTCCGGCTGTGGAGGATCACCTTTCCGTCCTACGTGCTTCTTGGGTACAGATCCAGAAGTCCCTTGAGGTCTCTGCGCAGCGCCAGAGATTCCAGGCTGATCGCAGACGAGCGCCTGCTCCTTCCTACCAGGTCGGAGACCGTGTATGGTTGTCCACCCGCAACCTCAACCTTCGAGTGCCCACTCCCAAGCTGGCGCCTCGCTTTGTTGGTCCCTTCCGAGTGCTTCGCAGGGTAAACCCGGTAGCCTATGCCCTTGCGCTTCCTCCTGGCATGCGGATCTCCAACGTGTTTCATGTCTCCCTGTTGAAGCCACTGGTGTGTAATCGTTTCACTTCCTCGGTTCCTCGGCCTCGTCCGGTCCAAGTGGGCAATCGTGAGGAATATGAGGTGAGCAATATCCTGGACTCACGCCTGGTCCGCGGTCGGTTGCAGTTTTTGGTCCATTGGCGTGGTTATGGTCCAGAGGAGCGTTCCTGGGTTCCCTCCGCAGATGTCCATGCTCCTGCCTTGCTCCGAGCCTTCCACGCACGCTTCCCTCAGAAACCGTTTTGTGCTCCGCGGAGGAGGGGCCCTTGAGGGGGAGGTACTGTCATGGTCTTACCTGCTTGCTGCTCTCCTTCGTTTGACATGTGCTGGCGGCCATCTTGGGTCCTGGGTTTCTTGTAGCCTTCCACCCTGCGGCTCCTCCTTCCCCTGGGAGGAGCTGGATGCCTAGCTCATATATATAGGAGGTCTGTGGCTTCAGTTCCTTGCTTGGTCCTCTTGTGTTCACATGCTTCTAAGACTGCTGCTGCTTCTGGTTCCTGATCCTGGCTTCGTCTGACTACCCTGCTGGTTCCTGATCCTGGCTTCGTCTGACTACCCTGCTGGTTCCTGATCCTGGCTTCGTCTGACTACCCTGCTGGTTCCTGATCCTGGCTTCGTCTGACTACCCTTCTGGTTCCTGACCTCTGGCTTCGCAAAGACTCTGCTCGGTTTCACCATCCGTTTGGACTTTTGCTTTACAGCTTTATTTTCAATAAAGCCTTCTTATTTTCACTTATCTCTTGTTGTACGTCTGGTTCATGGTTCCGTGACATGTACAGATTGGAAAAAAAAAAGACGAATATTTAAAAAAACAAATATATTCGATATAGTGCTATATATTTGTTTTTTTTTTGAATATTCGTCATTTTTTCCATCTAAAGTCCTGATTCCTCCTTGCTTAAGTTACTTGTGGGCCAATGACTCATTGGCCCACAAGCAAGAAGCAGGGAGGAATCATGTGTTCAGATGGGAAAAAATGTCGAATATTCGCTATAACTAATATAACTAATATATAGCACTATATTTAAAATATTCGCGAATTCTTGAAGTTGCAATATTTAAGATAAAAATGCGCTATTCGAATATTTGCGCTCAACACTAATCACCAGCTTACTCAAACAACAGTCAATGTTTCTTTGGAACCATGTCCCTACAATAGCCGTGAGTACCTCGGAGATGTTATACAGGAAGAGCGGGAGGCAAGTAAATGTCTTTGGTAACACCTCCAATAGATCGTCCTCTGTGTACGTCCCGCAGAACCAACTTGTCCACACAATCCGGTCCTCTGTGCTTGCCTTGGTGAGTGGAGGCTTTGATGAAATCTGTATGAACACAGCCAGTGGATCTCTGTCCTTTCCTTTGAGTCCAGGTAAACAGGAAAATTTGGCTTTCAGGTTCAGCTCTGACCCCACTTCAATGGCAAGAGCCTTATGCTTCTCGGCAGCTATGTGGGCAGACAGGTGCTTGGAATACTCTTTCAGTCTGGTGTATGAGAAATTATACATCGAGGTCACCCTGTACAGAGTCCATTGTTTTTTAAGGAGCAAAGCAGGCTGTAAAAGCAAAAAAAGGAAGAGACCACTGTGGTACTCAGCAGAAGTGGCCCAAATCATTAAAAATAAAAAGCTAGCATTTTGTAATTATAAAAAAACCCAGAGCAATGAAGATAAGGAAATCTACAAGATTAGGCAGAGAGAGGCCAAGCAAGTTATAAGAACTTCTAAAGCGCAGGCAGAAGAAAAACTAGCTCAGTCTATGAAAAAAGGGGATAAGACATTCTTCAGATATATAAATGAAAAAAGGAAATTAAAACAAGTAATAACTAAATTAAAAACAAAGGACGGAAGGTATGTAGAAGAGAATAAAGGGCTAGCCGACTGCCTTAATGAATACTTCTGTTCAGTTTTTACAAAAGAAAAAGGAGAAGGACCTCCACTAGAAAGGATGACTAATAAATCGTTTGATGCATGTATCTTTACAGAGGAAGATGTTCTAAGTTTGCTGTCTAAGGTGAAGACAAATAAGTCACAGGGGCCTGATGAGATACACCCAAAATTATTAAAAGAGCTTAGTGGTGAGCTGGCAAAACCGCTAACAGATTTATTTAACCAATCATTAGTAACAGGAGTCGTCTCGGAAGATTGGAAATTGGCAAATGTCGTGCCCATTCACAAGAAAGGTAGTAGGGAGGAATCGAGCAACTATAGACCAGTGAGTCTGACATCAATAGTAGGCAAATTAATGGAAACCCTATTAAAGGATAGGATTGTGGAACATCTAAAATCCCATGGATTGCAAGATGAAAAACAACATGGGTTTACTTCAGGGAGATCATGTCAAACAAATCTTATAGATTTTTTTGACTGGGTGAATAAAATAATAGACGGTGGAGGTGCAGTAGACATCGCATATCTAGATTTTAGTAATGCTTTTGACACTGTCCCACATAGAAGACTTATCAATAAGCTGCAGTCATTGAGCATGGACTCCCATATTGTTGAGTGGATTAGGCAGTGGCTGAGTGACAGACAACAGAGGGTTGTAGTCAATGGAGAACATTCAAAACAAGGTCATGTTACCAGTGGGGTTCCACAGGGATCTGTACTGGGACCGATTTTGTTTAATATCTTCATAAGTGATATTGCAAAAGGCCTCGCTGGTAAGGTTTGTCTTTTTGCTGATGACACAAAGATATGTAACAGGGTTGATGTTCCTGGAGGGAAACGCCAAATGGAAAAGGATTTAGGAAAACTAGAAGAATGGTCAGAACTCTGGAAACTGAAATTTAATGTGGATAAGTGCAAGATAATGCACCTGGGGCGTAAAAACCCAAGGGCAGAATATAGAATATTTGACACAGTCCTGACCTCAGTATCTGGGGAAAGGGATTTAGGAGTAATTATTTCAGAAGACTTAAAGGTGGGAAGACAATGTAATAGAGCAGCACGAAATGCCAGCAGAATGCTTGGATGTATAGGGAGAGGTATAAGCAGTAGAAAGAGTGAAGTGCTTATGCCGCTGTACAGAACACTGGTGAGACCTCACTTGGAGTATTGTGCGCAGTACTGGAGGCCATATCTCCAGAAGGATATAGATACTCTAGAGAGAGTTCAGAGAAGAGCTACTAAACTAGTACATGGATTGCAGGATAAAACTTACCAGGAAAGGTTAAAGGACCTTAATATGTATAGCTTGGAAGAAAGAAGAGACAGAGGGGATATGATAGAAACTTTTAAATACATAAAGGGAATCAACTCGGTAAAGGAGGAGAGCATATTTAAAAGAAGAAAAACTACCACAAGAGGACACAGTTTTAAATTAGAGGGGCAAAGGTTTAAAAGTAATATAAGGAAGTATTACTTTACTGAGAGAGAAGTGGATGCATGGAATAGCCTTCCTGCAGAAGTGGTAGCTGCAAATACAGTGAAGGTGTTTAAGCATGCATGGGATAGGCATAAGGCCATCCTTCATATAAGATAAGGGCCGGGGGCTATCCATAGTATTCAGTATATTGGGCAGACTAGATGGGCCAAATGGTTCTTATCTGCCGACACATTCTATGTTTCTATGTTTCTATGTACCAGATCCAGAGTTTCCTCCAAGGCGGTGCACTGCGGGATTTTTCTTTTGGACAAGTTTCGCAATGCAGACCGTCGACGTGCAGAGGTCAAGCTTCCGGGAGGATACCTCAAGTTGTGAAAATGACTGCTCCTTCATGCCGATGACCTACTTCTTGCGGTTAACACACCATCGGTTAATGTTTGCATATCCTAGCGATAAATGATGTTCCCGTTCACTGACTGTAAACAGAAATATTGACAGACAAACGTATCAAACTCTGCCACCATCTTTCTAGGCGCCACGTCTCCAGTCCCCTGACCTGCCAGATTTACCAGCATCAGTTCCAGGACATGAAGCAGTGGTATGACATTGTTCATCCCATTGTCCTGGCGACTGACAAATAACGTGGCCTCCTCAGAGGGCTTGAGCAAACAGCAGGTGTCATGCATGAGCTGCCACTGGCTGACATAGAAGTTACACAGGGGACTACACCTGTCCACTTGGATCATCAAGAAATCATTGATGGCCTTTCTCTGTTCAAACAGTCGGTCCAACATATGGAGGGTGGAATTCCAATGGTTGGAAACGTCGCATATCAGCCTATGTTGGGGAATGCTGTTCTGCCGCTGCAGCTCAAGGAGGGTATGCTTTGCAGTGTATGAGTTGCTGAAGTGCTTTCAAAGTTTCCTGGCCATTGTTAGGATGTCTTGCAGAAGGGTGGAAGACTTCAGGAACCGCTTGACAACAAGATTGAACACGTGTGCCATGCAGGATGCATGGTCAGCCCTCCTTGACGCAGCGCCAACACCATGTTCTTCCCATTGTTGGTCATGGTTCAGCCACCTCTATTTGCTTCCCGCTGTTTACTGCTCCTGAATTAAAATTGGGGCAACCAGCTTTCAGGTTCCTATAATGTGTATGCCTACGGAGTCCTTTTGTTATGGCTTTGCACAGGGAGCAAGATTGTTACGCACAATTCTGATGAAACTCCTGATCTTTAGAAGCTGAACTTGGACTCCAAAGCAGAGGCTCTCCTGTCATGTCTTGTGCTGTGGAGATCAAATGCAGACGGAGCAGATAAAAACACATGAATGTTTTCAACTTAGTGAGGCTGCTTGATTTAATTGTGAATAAATGGTAAAGGCAAAGTCTGCTGGTGTGTTGTTAAGTGCTACGATGAAAGGCGAATTTATTTGTATTTCCCCAGTAATACATGGCAAACTGGGCTGTAAAATATCTCACTGCATCACTGAACGACAATTAGGCCCGAATTTTATTCTATTTTCACACAAAAGGCTTTTCGACAGAAAAGTGCAACAACGAAAATCGAATATATTTGTATTTCGCCAGTAATACAAGGCAAACTGGGCTGTAAAATATCTCACCGCACCGCAGAATGGCAATTAGGCCCAAGTTTCTTTTTATTTTTACACAAAAGGCTTTTCGACAGAAAAGTGCAACAACGAAAGGCGAATATATTTGTATTTCACCAGTAATACACGGCAAACTGGGCTGTAAAATATCTCACTGCAACGCTGAACGGCAATTAGGCCCAAGTTTTTTTCTATTTTTACACAAAAGGCTTTTCAACAGATAAGTACAACTATGAACGGCGAATATATTTGTATTTTGCCACTAATACACGCCAAACTGGGCTGTAAAATATCTCACTGCACTGTTGAGGGGCAAAGATATTTTTCCTTTTTCTACTAAT
This sequence comes from Bufo bufo, assembly GCF_905171765.1. Lineage (NCBI taxonomy): Eukaryota > Metazoa > Chordata > Amphibia > Anura > Bufonidae > Bufo > Bufo bufo. The sequence goes on along the minus strand of NC_053392.1, from coordinate 493,756,380 downwards.
ACACGCAAAAAAGGGCTTTAAAACAGATAACTGCACTGCTAGGCGGCAAATATATTTTTCTTTTTTCGACTAATACAAGCAAAAAATGGCTTTAAAAAAGATAACTGCACCGCTAGGCAGCAAATATATTTTACCTTTTTCCACTAATACATGCAAAACAGGGCTTTAACCACCTCAGCCCCCTTAGCTTAAACACCCTTAATGGCCAGGCCACTATTTACACTTCTGACCAACACTACTTTAACCGTTTATTGCTCGGTCATGCAACTTACCACCCAAATGAATTTTACCTCCTTTTCTTCTCACTAATAGAGCTTTCATTTGGTGGTATTTCATTGCTGCTGCCATTTTTACTTTTTTAGTTATTAACCGAAATTTAACAATTTTTTTGCAAAAAAATGACATTTTTCACTTTCAGTTGTAAAATTTTGCAAAAAAAACGACATCCATATAGAAATTTTGCTCTAAATTTATTGTTCTACATGTCTTTGATAAAAAAAAAATGTTTGGGTAAAAAAAAAAAATGGTTTGGGTAAAAGTTATAGCGTTTACAAACTATGGTACAAAAATGTGAATTTCCGCTTTTTGAAGCAGCTCTGACTTTCTGAGCACCTGTCATGTTTCCTGAGGTTCTACAATGCCCAGACAGTACAAACACCCCACAAATGACCCCATTTCGGAAAGTAGACACCCTATGGTATTCGCTGATGGGCATAGTGAGTTCATAGAACTTTTTATTTTTTGTCACAAGTTAGCGGAAAATGATGATTTTTTTTCTTTATTTTTTTTCTTACAAAGTTTCATATTCCACTAACTTGCGACAAAAAATAAAAACTTCTATGAACTCACTATGCCCATCAGCGAATACCTTGGGGTGTCTTCTTTCCAAAATGGGGTCACTTGTGGGGTAGTTATACTGCCCTGGCATTCTAGGGGCCCAAATGTGTGGTAAGTAGTTTGAAATCAAAATCTGTAAAAAATGGCTGGTGAAATCCGAAAGGTGCTCTTTGGAATGTGGGCCCCTTTGCCCACCTAGGCTTCAAAAAAGTGTCACACATGTGGTATCTCCGTACTCAGGAGAAGTTGGGCAATGTGTTTTGGGGTGTCATTTTACATATACCCATGCTGGGTGAGAGAAATATCTTGGCAAAAGACAACTTCTCCAATTTTTTTTATACAAAGTTGGCATTTGACCAAGATATTTCTCTCACCCAGAATGGGTATATGTAAAATGACACCCCAAAACACATTGCCCAACTTCTCCTGAGTACGGAGATACCACATGTGTGACACTTTTTTGCAGCCTAGGTGGGCAAAGGGGCCCACATTCCAAAGAGCACCTTTCAGATTTCACCGGCCATTTTTTACAGATTTTGATTTCAAACTACTTACCACACATTTGGGCCCCTAGAATGCCAGGGCAGTATAACTACCCCACAAGTGACCCCATTTTGGAAAGAAGACACCCCAAGGTATTCCGTGAGGGGCATGGCGAGTTCCTAGAATTTTTTATTTTTTGTCACAAGTTAGCGGAAAATGATGATTTTTTTTATTTTTATTTTTTCTTACAAAGTCTCATATTCTACTAACTTGGGACAAAAAATAAAAACTTCCATGAACTCACTATGCCCATCAGCGAATATCTTGGGGTGTCTTCTTTCCAAAATGTGGTCACTTGTGGGGTAGTTATACTGCCCTGTGATTCTAGGGGCCCTAATGTGTGGTAAGTAGTTTGAAATCAAAATCTGTAAAAAATGGCCGGTGAAATCCAAAAGGTGCTCTTTGGAATGTGGGCCCCTTTGCCCACCTAGGCTTCAAAAAAGTGTCACACATCTGGTATCCCCGTACTCAGGAGAAGTTGGGCAATGTGTTTTGTGGTGTCATTTTACATATACCCATGCTGGGTGATATAAATATCTCGGTCAAATGCCAACTTTGTATAAAAAAATGGGAAAAGTTGTCTTTTGCCAAGATATTTCTCTCACCCAGCATGGGTATATGTAAAAAGACACCCCAAAACACATTGCCCAACTTCTCCTGAGTACGGGGATACCAGATGTGTGACACTTTTTTGCAGCCTAGGTGGGCAAAGGGGCCCACATTCCAAAGAGCACCTTTCGGATTTCACCGGCCATTTTTTACAGATTTTGATTTCAAACCACTTCTCACGCATTCGGCCCCTAAAATGCCAGGGCAGTATAACTACCCCACAAGTGACCCCATTTTGGAAAGAAGACACCCCAAGGTATTTCGTGATGGGCATAGTGAGGGGGGCCCTAATGTGTGGTAAGTAGGTAAATGACCTGTGAAATCCGAAAGGTGCTGGGTGAGAGAAATATCTTGGCAAATGACAACTTTTCCCATTTTTTATACAAAGTTGGCATTTGACCGAGATATTTATCTCACCCAGCATGGGTATATGTAAAATGACACCCCAAAACACATTGCCCAACTTCTCCTGAGTACGGCGATACCAGATGTGTGACACTTTTTTGCAGCCTAGATGCGCAAAGGGGCCCACATTCCTTTTATGAGGGCATTTTTAGACATTTGGATCCCAGACTTCTTCTCACGCTTTAGGGCCCCTAGAATGCCAGGGCAGTATAAATACCCCACATGTGACCCCATTTTGGAAAGAAGACACCCCAAGGTATTCAATGAGGGGCATGGCGAGTTCATAGAATTTTTTTTTTTTTGGCACAAGTTAGCGGAAATTGATATTTTATTTTTTTCTCACAAAGTCTCCCTTTCCGCTAACTTGGGACAAAAATTTCAATCTTTCATGGACTCAATATGCCCCTCACGGAATACCTTGGGGTGTCTTCTTTCCGAAATGGGGTCACATGTGGGGTATTTATACTGCCCTGGCATTCTAGGGGCCCTAAAGCGTGAGAAGTCTGGAATATAAATGCCTAAAAAATTTTACGCATTTGGATTCCGTGAGGGGTATGGTGAGTTCATGTGAGATTTTATTTTTTGACACAAGTTAGTGGAATATGAGACTTTGTAAGAAAAAAAAAAATAATTTCCGCTAACTTGGGCCAAAAAAATGTCTGAATGGAGCCTTACAGGGGGGTGATCAATGACAGGGGGGTGATCAATGACAGGGGGGTGATCAGGGAGTCTATATGGGGTGATCACCCCCCTGTCATTGATCACCCCCTTATAAGGCTCCATTCAGATGTCCGTATGTGTTTTGCGGATCCGATCCATGTATCAGTGGATCCATAAAAATCATACGGACATCTGAATGCAGCCTTACAGGGGGGTGATCAATGACAGGGGGGTGATCAATGACAGGGGAGTGATCAATGACAGGGGGGTGATCAGGGAGTCTATATGGAGTGATCACCCCCCTGTCATTAATCACCCCCTTATAAGGCTCCATTCAGATGTCCGTATGTGTTTTGCGGATCCGATCCATGTATCAGTGGATCCATAAAAATCATACGGACATCTGAATGCAGCCTTACAGGGGGGTGATCAATGACAGGGGGGTGATCAATGACAGGGGGGTGATCAATGACAGGGGGGTGATCAGGGAGTCTATATGGGGTGATCACCCCCCTGTCATTGATCACCCCCCTATAAGGCTCCATTCAGATGTCCGTATGTGTTTTGCGGATCCGATCCATGTATCAGTGGATCCGTAAAAATCATACGGACATCTGAATGCAGCCTTACAGGGGGGTGATCAATGACAGGGGGGTGATCAATGACAGGGGGGTGATCAATGACAGGGGGGTGATCAGGGAGTCTATATGGCGTGATCACCCCTGTCATTGATCACCCCCCTGTAAGGCTGCATTCAGATGTCCGTATGCGTTTTGCGGAACCGATCCATGTATCAGTGGATCCGTAAAAATCATACGGACATCTGAATGCAGCCTTACAGGGGGGTGATCAATGACAGGGGGGTGATCAGGGAGTCTATATGGGGTGATCACCCCCATCATTGATCACCCCCCTGTAAGGCTGCATTCAGATGTCCGTATGCGTTTTGCGGATCCGATCCATGTATCAGTGGATCCGTAAAAATCATACGGACATCTGAATGCAGCCTTACAGGGGGGTGATCAATGACAGGGGGGTGATCAGGGAGTCTATATGGGGTGATCACCCCCGTCATTGATCACCCCCCTGTAAGGCTGCATTCAGATGTCCGTATGCGTTTTGCGAATCCGATCCATGTATCAGTGGATCCGTAAAAATCATACGGACATCTGAATGCAGCCTTACAGGGGGGTGATCAATGACAGGGGGGTGATCAATGACAGGGGGGTGATCAATGACAGGGGGGTGATCAGGGAGTCTATATGGGGTGATCACCCCCTGTCATTGATCACCCCCCTGTAAGGCTCCATTCAGACGTCCGTATGTGTTTTGCGGATCCGATCCATGTATCCGTGGATCCATAAAAATCATACAGATATCTGAATGCAGCCTTACAGGGGGGTGATCAATGACAGGGGGGTGATCAGGGAGTCTATATGGGGTGATCACCCCCCTGTCATTGATCACCCCCCTATAAGGCTCCATTCAGATGTCCGTATGTGTTTTGCGGATCCGATCCATGTATCAGTGGATCCGTAAAAATCATACGGACATCTGAATGCAGCCTTACAGATGGGTGATCAATGACAGGGGGGTGATCAATGACAGGGGGGTGATCAGGGAGTCTATATGGGGTGATCACCCCCTGTCATTGATCACCCCCCTGTAAGGCTCCATTCAGACGTCCGTATGTGTTTTGCGGATCCGATCCATGTATCAGTGGATCCGTAAAAATCATACGGACGTCTGAATGGAGCCTTACAAGGGGGTGATCAATGACATGGGTGATCAGAGAGTCTATATGGGGTGATCACCCCCCTGTAAGGCTCCATTCAGACGCCTGTATGTGTTTTGCGGATCCGATCCATGTATCAGCGGATCCGTAAAAATCATACGGACGTCTGAATGGAACCTTACAGGGGGCTGATCAATGACAGGGGGGTGATCAATGACAGGGGGGTGATCAGGGAGTCTATATGGGGTGTCACCCCCGTCATTGATCACCCCCCTGTAAGGCTGCATTCAGATGTCCGTATGCGTTTTGCGGATCCGATCCATTTATCAGTCGATCCGTAAAAATCATACGGACATCTGAATGCAGCCTTACAGGGGGGTGATCAATGACAGGGGGGTGATCAATGACAGGGGGGTGATCAGGGAGTCTATATGGGGTGATCAGGGGTGATCAGGGGTTAATAAGGGGTTAATAAGTGACAGGGGGTGTGTAGTGTAGTGTGGTGCTTGGTGCTACTTATTACTGAGCTACCTGTGTCCTCTGGTGGTCGATCCAAACAAAAGGGACCACCAGAGGACCAGGTAGCAGGTATATTAGACGCTGTTATTAAAACAGCGTCTAATATACCTGTTAGGGGTTAAAAAAATCGCATCTCCAGCCTGCCAGCGAACGATCGCCGCTGGCAGGCTGGAGATCCACTCGCTTACCTTCTGATCCTGTGAACGCACGCGTCTGTGTGCGCGCGCTCACAGGAAATCTCGCGTCTCGCGAGATGACGCACGGATGCGTCCAGGAGGAATGAATCAACCACCTTCTGGACGCATCCGTGCGTTAGGCGGTCGGGAGGTGGTTAAAACAGATAACAGCACCGCTAGGCGGCAAAGATATTTTTCTTTTTTCCACTAATACACGAAAAAAAGGGATTTAAAACAGATAACTGCACCACTAGGCGGCAAATAAATTTTTCCTTTTTCCCGTAATACACGCAAAAAAAGGCTTTAACCACCTCAGCCCCCAGTGCTTAAACACCCTGAAAGACCAGGCCACTTTTTACACTTCTGACCTACACTATTTTCACCGTTTATTGCTCGGTCATGCAACTTACCACCCAAATGAATTTTACCTCCTTTTCTTCTCACTAATAGAGCTTTCATTTGGTGGTATTTCATTGCTGCTGACATTTATACTTTTTTTGTTATTAATCGAAATTTAACGATTTTTTTGCAAAAAAATGACATTTTTCACTTTCAGTTGTAAATTTTTTTTAAAAAAACGAGATCCATATATAAATTTTGCTCTAAATTTATTGTTCTACATGTCTTTGATAAAAAAAAAATGTTTGGGTAAAAAAAAATGGTTTGGGTAAAAGTTATAGCGTTTACAAACTATGGTACAAAAATGTGAATTTCCGCTTTTTGCAGCAGCTCTGACTTTCTGAGCACCTGCCATGTTTCCTGAGGTTCTACAATGGCCAGACAGTACAAACACCCCACAAATGACCCCATTTCGGAAAGTAGACACCCTAAGGTATTCGCTGATGGGCATAGTGAGTTCATAGAACTTTTTATTTTTTGTCAGAAGTTAGCGGAAAATTATGATTTTTTATTTTTTTTTTCTTACAAAGTCTCATATTCCACTAACTTGTGACAAAAAATAAAAAATTCTAGGAACTCGCCATGCCCCTCACGGAATACCTTGGGGTGTCTTCTTTCCAAAATGGGGTCACTTGTGGGGTAGTTATACTGCCCTGGCATTCTAGGGGCCCAAATGCGTGGTAAGGAGTTTGAAATCAAATTCTGTAAAAAATGGCCAGTGAAATCCGAAAGGTGCTCTTTGGAATATGGGCCCCTTTGCCCACCTAGGCTGCAAAAAAGTGTCACACATGTGGTATCTCCGTATTCAGGAGAAGTTGGGGAATGTGTTTTGGGGTGTCATTTTACATATACCCATGCTGGGTGAGAGAAATATCTTGGCAAAAGACAACTTTTACCATTTTTTTTATACAAAGTTGGCATTTGACCAAGATATTTATCTCACCCAGCATGGGTATATGTAAAATGACACCCCAAAACACATTCCCCAACTTCTCCTGAATACGGAGATACCAGATGTGTGACACTTTTTTGCAGCCTAGGTGGGCAAAGGGGCCCATATTCCAAAGAGCACCTTTCGGATTTCACTGGTCATTTTTTACAGAATTTGATTTCAAACTCCTTACCACACATTTGGGCCCCTAGAATGCCAGGGCAGTATAACTACCCCACAAGTGACCCCATTTTGGAAAGAAGACACCCCAAGGTATTCCGTGAGGGGCATGGCGAGTTCCTAGAATTTTTTATTTTTTGTCACAAGTTAGAGGAAAATGATGATTTTTTTTTTTTCTTACAAAGTCTCATATTCCACTAACTTGTGACAAAAAATAAAAAATTCTAGGAACTCGCCATGCCCCTCATTGAATACCTTGGGGTGTCTTCTTTCCAAAATGGGGTCACATGTGGGGTATTTATACTGCCCTGGCATTCTAGGGGCCCCAAAGCGTGAGAAGAAGTCTGGTATCCAAATGTCTAAAAATGCCCTCCTAAAAGGAATATGGGCCCCTTTGCCCACCTAGGCTGCAAAAAAGTGTCACACATCTGGTATCTCCGTACTCAGGAGAAGTTGGGCAATGTGTTTTGGGGTGTCATTTTACATATACCCATGCTGGGTGAGAGAAATATCTTGGCAAAAGACAACTTTTCCCATTTTTTTATACAAAGTTGGCATTTGACCAAGATATTTCTCTCACCCAGCATGGGTATATGTAAAATGACACCGCAAAACACATTCCCCAACTTCTCCTGAGTACGGCGATACCAGATGTGTGACACTTTTTTGCAGCCTAGATGCGCAAAGGTGCCCAAATTCCTTTTAGGAGGGCATTTTTAGACATTTGGATACCAGACTTCTTCTCACGCTTTGGGGCCCCTAGAATGCCAGGGCAGTATAAATACCCCACATGTGACCCCATTTTGGAAAGAAGACACCCCAAGGTATTCAATGAGGGGCATGGCGAGTTCATAGAATTTTTTTTTTTTTGGCACAAGTTAGCGGAATTTGATATTTTTATTTTTTTCTCACAAAGTCTCCCTTTCCGCTAACTTGGGACAAAAATTTCAATCTTTCATGGACTCAATATGCCCCTCACGGAATACCTGGGGGTGTATTTATACTGCCCTGGCATTCTAGGGGCCCTAAAGCGTGAGAAGAAGTCTGGAATATAAATGTCTAAAAAATTTTACGCATTTGGATTCCGTGAGGGGTATGGTGAGTTCATGTGAGATTTTATTTTTTGACACAAGTTAGTGGAATATGAGACTTTGTAAGAAAAAATAATAATAATTCCGCTAACTTGGGCCAAAAAAATGTCTGAATGGAGCCTTACAGAGGGGTGATCAATGACAGGGGGGGTGATCAGAGAGTCTATATGGGGTGATCACCCCCCTGTCATTGATCACCCCCCTGTAAGGCTCCATTCAGATGTCCGTATGTGTTTTGCGGATCCGATCCATGTATCCGTGGATCCGTAAAAATCATACGGACATCTGCATGCAGCCTTACAGGGGGGTGATCAATGACATGGGGGTGATCAGGGAGTCTATATGGGGTGATCACCCCCCCTGGAAGGCTCCAGGGAGACGCCTGTATGTGTTTTGTGGATCCGATCCATCTATCAGTGGATCCGTAAAAATCATGCGGACATCTGAATGGAGCTTTACAGGGGGTTGATCAATGACAGGGGGGTAATCAGGGAGTCTATATGGGGTGATCACCACAGTCATTGATCACGCCCCTGTAAGGCTCCATTCAGACGTCCGTATGCGTTTTGCGGATCCGATCCATCTATCAGTGGATCTGTAAAAATCATGCGGACATCTGAATGGAGCTTTACAGGGGGTTGATCAATGACAGGGGGGTAATCAATGACAGGGGGGTGATCAGGGAGTCTATATGGGGTGATCACCACAGTCATTGATCACGCCCCTGTAAGGCTCCATTCAGACGTCCGTATGCGTTTTGCGGATCCGATCCATCTATCAGTGGATCCGTAAAAATCATGCGGACATCTGAATGGAGCTTTACAGGGGTGTGATCAATGACGGGGGGTAATCAATGACAGGGGGGTGATCAGGGAGTCTATATGGGGTGATCACCACAGTCATTGATCACGCCCCTGTAAGGCTCCATTCAGACGTCCGTATGCGTTTTGCGGATCCGAACCATCTATCAGTGGATCCGTAAAAATCATGCGGACATCTGAATGGAGCTTTACAGGGGGTTGATCAATGACAGGGGTGTAATCAATGACAGGGGGGTGATCAGGGAGTCTATATGGGGTGATCACCACAGTCATTGATCACGTCCCTGTAAGGCTCCATTCAGACGTCCGTATGCGTTTTGCGGATCCGATCCATCTATCAGTGGATCCGTAAAAATCATGCGGACATCTGAATGGAGCTTTACAGGGGGTTATCAATGACAGGGGGGTGATCAGGGAGTCTATATGGGGTGATCACATCCGTCATTGATCACTCCCCTGTAAGGCTGCATTCAGACGTCCGTATGTGTTTTGCGGATCCGATCCATCTATCAGTGGATCCGTAAAATTCATACGGACCTCTGAATGGAGCCTTACAGGGGGTTATCAATGACAGGGGGGTGATCAGGGAGTCTATATGGGGTGATCACCTCCGTCATTGATCACTCCCCTGTAAGGCTGCATTCAGACGTCCGTATGTGTTTTGCGGATCCGATCCATCTATCAGTGGATCCGTAAAATTCATACGGACCTCTGAATGCAGCCTTACAGGGGGTTATCAATGACAGGGGGGTGATCAATGACAGGGGGGTGATCAGGGAGTCTATATGGGGTGATCAGGGGTGATCAGGGGTGATCAAGGGTGAATAAGGGGTTAATAAGTGACAGGGGGGGGTGTAGTGTAGTGGTGCTTGGTGCAACATATTACTGAGCTACCTGTGTCCTCTGGTGGTCGATCCAAACAAAGGGGACCACCAGAGGACCAGGTAGCAGGTATATTAGACGCTGTTATCAAAACAGCGTCTAATATACTTGTTAGGGGTTAAAAAAAACACATCTCCAGCCTGCCAGCGAACGATCGCCGCTGGCAGGCTGGAGATCAACTCTCTTACCTTCCGTTCCTGTGAGCGCGCGCGCCTGTGTGCGCGCGTTCACAGGAAATCTCGCGTCTCGCGAGATGACGCGTATATGCGTGATTGTGCGCAGCGCTGCCACCTCCGGAACGCGAATCTGCGTTAGGCGGTCCGGAGGTGGTTAAAACAGATAAGTGCAGCGCTGAGCAGTAAATATATTTTACTTTTGCCACTAATACACGGCAAAAAGAGCTGTAATTTTCGAACTTCAGCATACAACGGCTAATAAGCCCTTTTTTCCCACTATTACAAGCCAAAAAATGCTTTAGAACATATAACTGCACTGCACAAGGGCAAATAAAAACATAGAAATATTTCCTTGTAATGAAACCTGTTAATGCCTGTATCAAACAGCACTTGCACCATAATAAGAACGATTTGCTGGAATTACAGAGCTGTAAATTGGCAATTTGTATCGCCAGTCAGTGCAGCAAAGTGTAATCTGATTGTTCCTATTAACCAGGCTGTCACCTCCCCGACTGAACCCTGTTCAACAGAAATGCCGTGGAATGATTCCTCCCTATCCTTTCCCTACACCTTGAATAATCTTTCCCTGCACTTGTAAATCGTTTATTTTATTTTTTAGCACAATGATGATTTTTATATCACTGTCCCTAGCCCCTGCACTAAGTACGCTGGTGAATAGCAGAATCTAAGATGGCTGCCGTATTTATACTGCTGTGACATCACAGGGCTGGCTGGCTGCTGATTGGCTGCATGCATGTCAGTATGGGTGATCCCGTCTTCCCAGACTTCCTTTCTCCATGTCCTCACCCGTGCAGCAGCCATTTTAGGAAAAATGTGATTCCTTATTACGAAGCGCAAGGAAATTCGCATTCGTTGCGAATATAATTTTTCCTGAAATTCGTAACAAATTCCACTTGGTCAGCTTCGATTCGCTCATCTCTAATAACAATATTTATCCAATATGGTGAATGACGTAATAGAAAAAAAATTTAAATGGCCAATTTGCTATTTCTTGTCACTTCACCTCCCCCAAAATTTTTACAAAAAGTGATCAAAAAGTCATACACACTTCACAATGTTATCACTGAAAAGTACAGATTGCCCTGCAAAAAAAGGGACCCTAATTCAGCTCTGTAGACTGGAGAGGAAGACTTCTATGAGAGGTTTCTAGGCATTTTCTGTGATCTATGCAGAGGTCAGGGGGGATTAGATAAGCTGTGATATCATCTACTGTGAATGTTGGATCCTATGTTATCTATACAGAGGTGATGTTTGTGAAAAGTTACTTAAACAGGAAGTATCGACATGTCATTAGGCCTAATTGCCAGTGTGAAAATTGTAGGATTTATTTCAAATATAGACTGTGACATCGAAAATTACAGTATGTTTCTACAGCATAAGATGCACCTAGGTTTTAGAGTAGGAAAATAAGAAAAAAATGGGGGGAAAATGCCCCTGCGTCTTATGGGGCGAATGCTTGCAGTTTTACATCGCAAGCTGCGATGTACGAGCGAGCGGGGACTCGGGGAGGGACTGGGAGGAGGAGCTGGGGCCCGGCAATAGCGGCAGGGCGGTGCAGTCAGTGTACTATAGCCCCGCCCCCCGCCACTCCGGTATACTAATATACACTGCGTGCAGAATTATTAGGCAAATTAGTATTTTGACCACATCATCCTCTTTATGCATGTTGTCTTACTCCAAGCTGTATAGGCTCGAAAGCCTACTACCAATTAAGCATATTAGGTGATGTGCATCTCTGTAATGAGAAGGGGTGTGGTCTAATGACATCAACACCCTATATCAGGTGTGCATAATTGTTAGGCAACTTCCTTTCCTTTGGCAAAATGGGTCAAAAGAAGGACTTGACAGGCTCAGAAAAGTCAAAAATAGTGAGATATCTAGCAGAGGGATGCAGCACTCTTAAAATTGCAAAGCTTCTGAAGCAATCCTGAACAATCAAGCGTTTCATTCAAAATAGTCAACAGGGTCGCAAGAAGCGTGTGGAAAAACCAAGGCGCAAAATAACTGCCCATGAACTGAGAAAAGTCAAGCGTGCAGCTGCCAAGATGCCACTTGCCACCAGTTTGGCCATATTTCAGAGCTGCAACATCACTGGAGTGCCCAAAAGCACAAGGTGTGCAATACTCAGAGACATGGCCAATGTAAGAAAGGCTGAAAGACGACCACCACTGAACAAGACACACAAGCTGAAACGTCAAGACTGGGCCAAGAAATATCTCAAGACTGATTTTTCTAAGGTTTTATGGACTGATGAAATGAGAGTGAGTCTTGATGGGCCAGATGGATGGGCCCGTGGCTGGATTGGTAAAGGGCAGAGAGCTCCAGTCCGACTCAGACGCCAGCAAGGTGGAGGTGGAGTACTGGTTTGGGCTGGTATCATCAAAGATGAGCTTGTGGGGCCTTTTTGGGTTGAGGATGGTGTCAAGCTCAACTCCCAGTCCTACTGCCAGTTTCTGGAAGACACCTTCTTCAAGCAGTGGTACAGGAAGAAGTCTGCATCCTTCAAGAAAAACATGATTTTCATGCAGGACAATGCTCCATCACACGCGTCCAAGTACTCCACAGCGTGGCTGGCAAGAAAGGGTATAAAAGAAGAAAATCTAATGACATGGCCTCCTTGTTCACCTGATCTGAACCCCATTGAGAACCTGTGGTCCATCATCAAATGTGAGATTTACAAGGAGGGAAAACAGTACACCTCTCTGAACAGTGTCTGGGAGGCTGTGGTTGCTGCTGCACGCAATGTTGATGGTGAACAGATCAAAACACTGACAGAATCCATGGATGGCAGGCTTTTGAGTGTCCTTGCAAAGAAAGGTGGCTATATTGGTCACTGATTTGTTTTTGTTTTGTTTTTGAATGTCAGAAATGTATATTTGTGAATGTTGAGATGTTATATTGGTTTCACTGGTAAAAATAAATAATTGAAATGGGTATATATTTGTTTTTTGTTAAGTTGCCTAATAATTATGCACAGTAATAGTCACCTTCACACACAGATATCCCCCTAAAATAGCTAAAACTAAAAACAAACTAAAAACTACTTCCAAAAATATTCAGCTTTGATATTAATGAGTTTTTTGGGTTCATTGAGAACATGGTTGTTGTTCAATAATAAAATTAATCCTCAAAAATACAACTTGCCTAATAATTCTGCACTCCCTGTAAGATGTCTCATTCAATTAATAGTTATTAAACATGCCCCCTCACTCCTAATAGTACCTTACATCCTAACAGCTTCTGTAGAATGCAGGCAGGCAGGCCGGGCGGGCGGCAGCGTAACTTCCTGATGTCACGTGCCTGCGCCGCCTACTTTATGAATGAAGCAGGCTGCGCAGGCAAGTGACGTCAGTGAGGGACGCGCCGGCTGCCCGGCCTGCCTGCCGGCATTGTACAGAAGCTGTTAGGATGTAAGGTACTATTAGGAGTTGGGGGGCATGTTTAATAACTATTAATTGAATAAGACATCTTATATTAGTATACCGGAGCGGCGGCGGGGTTGGGGGATCTGTGAATGACATTTTTATGGGGGACATCTGTGGATGGCACAGTTATGGGCTGGGGGGTCTGTGGATGGCATAGTTATGGGCTGGGGGGGTCTGTGGATGGCACTGTTATGGGTTGGGGGGTCTGTGGATGGCACATATATAACAGTGCCACCCACAGATCCCCCTGTAACAGTGCCATCCACAGATCCCCCCTGTAACAGTGCCATCCACAGATCCCCCTGTAACAGTGCCATGCACAGATCCCCCCTGTAACAGTGCCATCCACAGATCCCCCCTGTAACAGTGCCATCCACAGATCCCCCTGTAACAGTGCAAGCCACAGATCTCCCCATAACAGTGTCAGTCATCCACAGATCCCCCCAGAACAGTGTAAGTCATCCACAGATCTCCCCATAACAGTGTCAGTCATCCACAGATCCCCCATAACAGTGTCAGTCATCCACAGATCCCCCATAACAGTGTCAGTCATCCACAGATCCCCCCATAACAGTTTCAGTCATCCACAGATCCCCCATAACAGTGTCAGTCATCCACAGATTCCCCATAACAGTGTCAGTCATCCACAGATCCCCCATAACAGTGTCAGTCACCCACAGATCCCCCCATAACAGTGTCCGTCATCCACAGATCCCCTCATAACAGTGTCCGTCATCCACAGATCCCCCCATAACAGTGTCCGTCATCCACAGATCTCCAGTAATAGTGCCATCCACAGACCACCATTAGTTCCAAACCCACCAAGCACACCTTTTGGTTAAATTTAAAAAAAAAAAAAATTTCCTACCCAAAAACCTAGGTGCGTCTTATGGGCCAGTGCGTCTTTTTGGGGGCGAAAAATACGGTAGTTTAAATCAGACTCCCCATTCAGACCCCCAATATTAATCAGACCTTAGCTCAGACTCCCAGTCAGAACCCCAATGTTAATCAGACCTCAGATCAGACACCCAATGATAATCAGACCTCAGATCAGATCTCCAATCAGACCTTCAATGTTATTCAGACTTCAGATCAGATCCCCATGGTTAATCAGATCAGACAAAAAAAAAATAACCCACCTTGCCACCCCCAGACACAGAGGCTACTCGGGAGATCCATCATTCTTCCTGCTGCTCTGTGACCTGACATCACACAGCTTAAAGGGGTTATCCAATACCATAAACTGCCCCCCCACATGTGCTGGGCCCCTCGTAGGGAATATAAGCCTGCTCAACACGCCGATCCTGGTCCCCGCACCGATGCTAATCCCTGTGCGCCGAGGAAAATATCCAGTGTTGGGGGGGAGCAGCCAATGGCAGGCAGGGATAGGGACAAGCCTCCCTAGCGTCACCCACTATGCTAGGGAGGCTCGTCCCTGTACCCGACACTGGATGTTTTCATCGGTGCATGGGGAGAAGCAGCAGCGGCGGTGCGGGGACCAGGAGCGGCGTAGGGAGCGGGGATCGGGGTAAGTATATTCCCTGTGAGGGGCCCGGCATATAGGGGACAGTTTATGGTAGTGGATAAACCCTTTAAGGTCACAGAGCGTGCCTACATCCTCACTCTGTATGCAGGTCACAGCACAGCATGTGGCGCCAGCAGAAGAAGACCAGGGAGCAGTGAGTGCAGCCAGCACAAGGAGTGCTGTATTCACTTCTTCCCAGTCCTATTGTTCTAATGAGTATTATTATAACGGAAGCGCACATTAGTATTCGCACCATAAGACGCACTGATATTTTCCACCCACTTTGGGGGTCTTCTAGGGCTAAAAAAACTAAAATCACTAAAAATTCTAAAACATAATTATACAGTAGGCCATTTTCTGATGACACATTCCTTTTAAAAAGCACTGAAAGTTCCTTGCTATTTTTGGGTTAATACATATCTAAGCAATGTATATGTCACTACAGAGGGTAGGGATAAGTTCAGCCCTAAACTCCACCCCACCTCTGTCCCTGCCTATTTGCACTGCCCATCCTAACCGACGGCGTACAACTTGGCGGCAGTCCCTCGCTTAGATATGTGCAGGGGCCTAAGAAGATAACAGAAGTACCGTAACAGAGTCAGAAAAGCCAAAGTCAAAGACAGGAGGTCACTCAGGCACACAGGGAACAATCCAATAACGAAGTCAAAACACAATCTGGAGTCTCAAGTCAAGAGTTCATGTCAATACTAGGGAGGTCACAAGGTCGAGGTCAAAAACAGAGCCGAGGTCCAGAACACACAGAAGGCACAATATGAAAATGCTGGTGAGGGTAGCAAGACCATTCACAGGCAACCTGTGGCCAGCAGGCTTCCTGTTTAAACAGCAGAACAAGTGGGTCACATGACGTGGCCAGCGTCACGTGACCCAAGTTGGCCCAAACCACCTGAGCGCCGACAAATTGTGATCGGTGCTCAGCACCTCTTTCAGCTAGGAGGATGCCGGCCGCACTGAGGAGGAGTGCGCGGCCAGGTCCTCCCTGCCCCCTGGTCCCCATGGACGCCCTCCCCGTGTCCTCGCTCCTGCACAGATGCGGGATGCCACTGTCGCCAGCTCCCCGTTACAGTATATATTAAGATAGGATTTCAAGGTAATTTGTAAGTGATTTTACTTTTATTCAGAAAGGTACTTTCATCATCTTTATCCCCTTAATAAATTTACATTTCTTCAGGATTTAACACAAAGGTAAAATTTTATTCAATACAATGAAATGAATGAACTTCAGCAAAAATAGATTGCTTTTTTAAGTACCATAAATCATGAAGGATCTAATCTACATAAGAGGCACGTCTTCATTTTATAAAGCCTAAAAAATTATTTTCTTTTAAAATATAGTACAACATATCTTTTAATAGGATTCAGGGACATAGCTGTATTATACCAATATTGTCTTCTTCCACAATTTAAATGCTGTGATCCATAACGATATTTATGACAAATTGTGAATCTTTTATTTCCCAGTTGGCCCTTTTAAATTCATCTCCCTCTCATTTAAATGTTGAATTTCAGATTTAAGTCTGTAAACTGACTGGAGCACCGAGTCCCTCATGAAATAAATATGAAAAGCTTGTTTGCTCAGCAAGCCAACATAAAACTCTCTGGGCATTCAACGAGGTTATCAAAGTCCCATTTGACTGCTCATGTTTTGGAAACCTCATCTTTTTAAGTACTCCGGCTGCCAGTGTGTGTGTGTTTTTTTTTTTTTTACCTCTGCCTTGTTGATTGTGCAGAACATATTGCTGCTTAATTGCTGACAAGTCTATATATTGTGTCACACAATATATCTTAGGTCCTGTAGGCCTCCATTCATGAAACTGTAAAAGATCTAAAGTATCTATATATTTATTAGTGTTGAGCGCAAATATTCGAATCGTGAATTTTTATCGCGAATATTGGCACTTCGAGAATTTGCGAATATTTAGAATATAGCGCTATATATTCGTAAATTCAAATATTCTTTTTTTTTTTCACAGTAAACATGATCCCTCCCTGCTTCTAGCTTGTGGGCCAATGAGAAGGCTGCAAGAGCTTAGCAACTTCCCTAGCAACCAATAGGAAAGTTGCCTACCCCTTACTATATAAGAGAGCCTACCCACAGCCATTTTGTGCTGTTTCATGCAGTTGTGAGAGAGAGAGGAGTGTGATCTTTGTGCTGTGCTGAATTCCTGTGACATCTGATGCCTCATATATATAATTCAGTTAGTGTTAGATAGTGTAGGTTAGTGAGTGAATAGTGTAGCTGATAGGTTCCAGTGTAGGGTGTTAGGTACATTAGTTAGGTAGCTCATGTATAGTCAGTGTAGGTTAGTGAAAGATAGTCAGTGTAGGTTAGTGAGTGAATAGTGTAGCTGAGACCAGTTCAGGGTGTAGTGTAGGTTAAATAGAGATATAGTAGGCTTTTGCTGTCTGTCTGTTTCATCTGTGAAAAAAAAAAAAAGTTTGCTTCTGTGTTTTAGTGTTTTAGGGTTTCGTGTGGGTAATGGTTAGTGTCAGCATCTTTTGTCTGTGAAAATAAACAAAAAACAAAAAATAAGTATTTTTCAGTGTTTTAGGGTTACTGTTTTAGGGTTTCATGTGGATAGTGTCATCGTCTTTTGTCTGTAAAAACAAAAATAAAAATAGAAAAAGTATTTTTCTGTGTTTTACGGTTAGTGTTTTAGGGTTTCGTGTATGTAGTGATTAGTGTAATTGTCTTTTGTCTGTGAAAAAACCCAAAAATCTTTTTCTGTGTTTTAGGGTTTCGTGTATATTTTAATTTTCCTTTTTTTGCCCCATTGTCCCCAACCTAATAAAGTTTGCCCAAATTCCCTCGTTATTTTCCTTATATATATATTTTTTTTATAAAAACAGATCATGCGTGCATGTGGGCGCGCCAGCAGCCGTGTTCATTGTAGGGGAGTTGGTTCCAGTGCTGGACCGCTGCCAGCACGGGGCCACTCCTCTACCCACGGAGGGATGGGAGCAGGTGGCAGGGGCGTCCGTCTCATTTGTGATTTTTTTTTGGCGTGTCAGCCGCCCTATTTCATCTCAAGACGCCGAGGCAGTGGTGTCATTCGTGACACAAGCCAGTGGCACGGAGTCCTCTGCCCTGACTCTGAGCAGCAGCAGCTCTCCGCCTCCTGCAGGACCAGCCCCCAGCCCCCAAGACTCATGTCTGATGCTGTTTGACAGTGAGAGGGATATTTTGGGGGTGGTAATACAGGAGAGTGAGCTAAAACTTGGTCCGTATGCTCAGGACCTTTTGGAAAGGATAGAGGAGGAGGTACCGCCCGTCAGTACCCCAGTGACATCCCTTCCAACTGGTGCGGGTGGTTTCAGCCACAGAACCCCCGCACCTAGTCAGACCTAGGCATCAGCGAAGGGACAGCGGAACCAGGTCAGGGGATCCACATCTGCTGTTCCCCTCAGTCAACCACTGGTCGACCTTGGGTCTGACGTTACAGGCGATGAAGAGGAGGCTGACTTAGAATGGGTGCCATCTCCCTTGTTAGGTGACAGCAGCACTGATGAGGAAGGTAGGTACCCGAGGCAAACAGTGCGCTAGGTCAGCAGGGAGCCCAGTGGCAGGGGCTCCACTGGTAATGGCAGCAGGTGGTGGCAGCAGCAGCAGGTGCTGCCTCCACCTCTGCGCACCGAGCCCGAACAGGTGCAAGCCAGCACCACCTCATCTGACAGGAGGTCGGTGCGTGAGTCGCCTGTTTGTGCTTACTTCACCGTGGCAGCAGACGATATGACAATGTTGATAATAATAAGGCTAAAAATGATCATCATCATTATTAACCTTATCATTATCGTCATTTTCGCCACTTAAATTATGTTGTTTCTTTTTACTCCGATCATTTTTCTGTGTGTTTTTCTGTGTGTTTTTAATCATGTATTATTATCATTATTATTTCTATTTTGCTATTCGATTTACATATCATGGTTTACGAATTCATGCGGGTGCCCCAGTGGGCTACACCTTCTAACCTATTCGTCCCTAGTATTGTTTATTGTACGTCCACTCAGGTACTATATCTAGTTATACAAATTTTTATGTCTCCAACCATCTTTTAAGTATTGAATAATTTTTATCCCTCGCTATTATTTATTAAATTTTCTTATATATTTATTACATTTTCTCTTTTACCCTCCATCACCATATGTCACCTTTCACTAATATTATGTGTTTTTTGGACTTGAAAAAGGAGTATATTCACTCCGAAACGCGTTGTCGCTCTGTACCAATTGAAAATAAAAAAAGATTTTATATACATCCAATGAGGTCGTGTATTTGCGCCAAGAGGTATCATATTTGTGCACTATCCTAGTACACATCCCCCCACTGCATTTATCAAAATGAACGTCCTGATATTACTGATTTAGGCCCAGCTATGTGTATGATGTATACTACAGCGTTACCATTTACCAGCTGCTGCTGTCTGTCCTGATTTTGCTGAGTTAGGCCCAGCTATGTGTATGCCCTTTAAACAGCGTTACAATTTCATGCTGCTATCTGTTCTGTTCCTGCTGAATAAGGCCCAGATATGTGTATGCTTTACACTACAGCATTACCATTTACCTGCTGCAGTCTGTCCTTCTCCTGCTGAGATTGGTCTAGCTAGGTGTAGGCCTTATACTATACCCTTAACAATTACCTGCTGCTGCTGTCTGTCCTGATCCTGCTGAGGACTACCAGCATGGACCACTTATTCGCAATTGGACTTTATCAACTATCGAGTATTAGAATTCTCTTAAACTGGTGTGCATGTTTCTTTTTTACGCATGTGCTCTGTTCATCATATATTGTCAATATTTACATATATATATATATATATATATATATATATATATATATATACATATATATACAGTACAGACCAAAAGTTTGGACACACCTTTTCATTCAAAGAGTTTTCTTTATTTTCATGACTATGAAGGCATAAAAACTATGAATTAACACATGTGGAATTATATACATAACAAACAAGTGTGAAACAACTGAAAATATGTCATATTCTAGGTTCTTCAAAGTAGCCACCTTTTGCTTTGATTACTGCTTTGCACACGCTTGGCATTCTCTTGATGAGCTTCAAGAGGTAGTCCCCTGAAACGGTCTTCCAACAGTCTTGAAGGAGTTCCCAGAGATGCTTAGCACTTGTTGGCCCTTTTGCCTTCACTCTCACCCCAAACCATCTCGATTAGGTTCAGGTCCGGTGACTGTGGAGGCCAGGTCATCTGGCGCAGCACCCCATCACTCTCCTTCATGGTCAAATAGCCCTTACTTTCAAAGTTTTCCCAATTTTTTGGCTGACTGACTGACCTTCATTTCTTAAAGTAATGATGGCCACTCGTTTTTCTTTACTTAGCTGCTTTTTTCTTGCCATAATACAACTTCTAACAGTCTATTCAGTAGGACTATCAGCTGTGTATCCACCTGACTTCTCCTCAACGCAACTGATGGTCCCAACCCCATTTATAAGGCAAGAAATCCCACTTATTAAACCTGACAGGGCACACCTGTGAATTGAAAACCATTTCAGGGGACTACCTCTTGAAGCTCATCAAGAGAATGCCAAGAGTGTGCAAAGCAGTAATCAAAGCAAAAGGTGGCTACTTTGAAGAACCTAGAATATGACATATTTTCAGTTGTTTCACACTTGTTTGTTATGTATATAATTCCACATGTGTTAATTCATAGTTTTGATGCCTTCAGTGTGAATCTACAAGAAAACTCTTTGAATGAGAAAGTGTGTCCAAACTTTTGGTCTGTACTGTATATATATATATATATATATATATATATATATATATAAAAATATAAATATAAATATAGGTAAAGAAGAATCCAAGGCAGCACACAAATATCTGTGAAAAACAAAGGGTATTTTATTCACCCATGTGCAGACAGCAATGTTTCAGCTCTCTCTATGGAGCCTTTGTCAAGCCATAATACTCAGTGCAAACTCAGGTGCTTATGAAGCATACACAATTAACAAAACGTGATTACATGATTGTATTCCAATTAATACATAAACATTAATAAAATCTGTGAATCTCAACTGTACATGATTATAATATATGAAATATAGCCACACACCACAAGATATCAAAAAAGTGCCAAGTGTCACAAATATTGATCATCGATACATACAGTTATAGTGCATACAAATCGTCAATGATTGTGTTAATTAAAAATTCATTTACTTCTGGATATCTCACATGTCTCTGGAGACCGCAGGACTCACTCGGCGTCCGGAACTTGAAACTGCGCAGGCGCGGGAATGTTACATCCCGTGAGACTGTCTATGACATACCGCAACCAACGGCCCACAGTCAAGATGGCGGCTCGGCACCACATGCTCATTCCCAAAGCTAGGCGGGCATAGTCAAACAGGCACAGCAATCATGTGACCAGTCACCTGACAATCATGCATAGCAATGGACCTGTTACACTATTGATTTCCTAGTTACTCATTCATAACAAAGGGGGTCCAGCGGTATAAAACAGGCTAGTGGCAAACGCCACTATCACCCTTGGCCACCTCACCCCCCTAATTATATCCTTGAAATTGTCAATTTACAGGTCTGCACAATATGAACTTACACACCTGTTCTCCATATATGTGAAGCCTCCGCTGGGAGAACCAGATCAGAGGCAGCACACCGTAGTGGGTCCAGTGAACACAGACGTCACCGTGAAGTGACTCTGTGTCACAGTCCCTACATCGGGAGGAACAAACAGACATACATGAACACTGTCAGTGTCAGATGGTCATCATACACACATGTGCCATGCCTACAGTCACCGTCCATCCATTTTCTGTCAGGGAACCTCACAGTCGCAGAGCGTGTGTGATGCCAAGTCCCACCCCGCCCATATTGCCGGGCAGCAAGCATATATTCATAAAAAATAATTAATTCAAAACAGTAATACTATTCTCTATAATCATTAGTTGCCAATCAGGTCCTGCTGTCTTCCAGTTTCCAAGGAGACAATCCATTGTACAATATATTTTCATGTTCATCTATAGAAAAAATATTTATAGAAATACAAAATATTAATTATTGGTTTTTAATACAAAAATTTCACTTGTATAAAACCTTACAAGGAAGACAAGCAGAATTCACCAGAACCCCCAGGGACAACACAACAAAAGGGTAACATCACAAGACTGGGACAACCAACACAAATAGACAAGGATGTGGGGGAAGGGTAAAGTAAAAACAAAAACAAAACAAAACAGAGACGTCAAACAACCCTAAAGTCAACATTGAGTCCTACTGGTTTAAGAGTTTTTAATTTGCAAATCCAGTAGAGCTCCCTTCTTTTGAGACGTATCGTCCTGTCCCCGCCCCTTCTGGGTAAGGGCACTTGTTCAAATATCCTAAATTTTAAATCCCGTTCCTGGTGACCTGCTTCTGTAAAGTGCTTGGGCACAGGTAAATCCAGCCTCTTTTTCCTTATGGTATATCTGTGCAGGTTTAGCCTTGTTTTGACATCCCAGGTTGTTTCCCCAACATACCATAGTCCACACGGACATGATAACAAATAAATTGCATAAGTTGAATCGAATGTGAGATATTGCTTGATTCGAACTGTCTTACCAGAGGCTGGATTTACAAAGAAGTCACCCCTAATCATGTAGGGGCAGTTAACGCAATTGCAGCACGGATAGCAGCCCCTACGTGTGGAGCCGAAATACGTGCTGCAGTCAACCCTCGCAGACCCAACATCTGACCTAACCAATTTGTCACCTAGATTGCGACTCCTACGGAAAGAGCACAAAGGGGGAACTTTGAATTCCTCTATGTTGTCAAAACCACTGGCTAAAATCAGCCAGTGCTTTCTAACAATAGAGGACATACGAGGGCTACTAATGGTGTAGTCAGTAACTAATGGTATCTTTTGTGTTGAGATTTTAGGCCTCACAGATAAATATGTATGTTATTTTGAATAAAATACAATCATGCAGTGTTATGCTTCATTCACCCCAAAAACTTTTTTTTAAATTTATTTTATTTTATCTGTTATAATTTTGCTTTACTTGGGTTTTGGGCGGCCCTGGTGTGGTTCTTAGTAAAACTAGGTGGGGACCGCATGTGGTCTTCCCTTGTCAAAAGGTCTTGTGCAGTTAACATTGTACAGGACTTATTGGGGACCCTAAATAAATGTTATTTTATTATTTTCTTGTTTGTTTTAATCAGGATTTAGGTTCGAACATAGTGTTGTCTGTCGTCCTGAACAGGTGTGACTGGCGTTATACTCATCCGTGTGGTAATTCTTTTTGACATATTTTTTTAATCTGAAATTTTTATGAATTAGGGAGATAATATGAATTCACATACTTAATAATTTCTTAACAGTATGGATACTTGTATATTATTGCATTTTTTTACATTGTTTTTTATGTTTAAGCACAATATGAATCAAACACATTAAATCTAATTCAATTATCAATATTTTTCATTAAATAATCACCTCAGTTTGTATTTGTAATTGGCACCATTCACTTTTGTCACTGCTTGAGAAAGGTCCCATTGTGTGGACTGAAACTTCGCAGCTTCAAGATAATAAACACAAATTATCTTGAGGCTGTGTCGTGTCATGTGTTTATATAAATATATATATATATATATATATATATATATATTTAATTTTTTTTTTTTATTTCTTGTGGGCTTTACAATCTTAAAAATTCTTTGAAATAAAAATTGCCAAAGGAATATGCATGGGAACACATTCCTGCTGCCAAAAAAAGAACATGCTGCTGTCAGAGGTGTATACATTTTTTTGTGTGGTTGCCCCGCTCTGGCGGGGGCCCATTCCTGGGAACATATTCTCAGGACAAACAAAGAACCGGCTCCAGTCTGTTCTGACTGAGTTTGGCCGAGCT
Source organism: Bufo bufo (assembly GCF_905171765.1). Lineage (NCBI taxonomy): Eukaryota > Metazoa > Chordata > Amphibia > Anura > Bufonidae > Bufo > Bufo bufo. The sequence continues at coordinate 493,732,551 of NC_053392.1, read as the reverse complement.
ATGTGTAGGCCTTATACTACATCTTTACCATTTACCTGCTGCTGTCTGTCCTGATGAGTTTGGTCAAGCTATGTGTAAGCCTTATACTATACCATTACCATGTACCTGCTGCTGCTACTGTCTGTCCTGATCCTGCTGAGTTTTGTGTAGGCCGTTTACTCCACCATTACCTTTACCTGTTGCTGCTGTCTGTCCTGATCTAGATTAGTTTTCCCCAGGACTAAAGGGCATTCCTGCAACCTTATAGGTTAAAATTAATCAAAAACATAACATAACAATATCTAAAAACTAATTCACACGTTATAATGTAAAGAAATATTTATTAACAATATTATATTAAATATGCCTTTAAGGCAACTTTTTTAGTTGATTATGGAGGTCCAGCAACTCCTGGATCCCCTTGCGGTGCATCTTCTCCAGCTGATGCACCTTCTTATCCAGATGCCGCTGCTGCTGATGTAACCTCCTTTGCTGCTCCCGTATTATCTTTTGCTAGGCTCTGATCTCCAGCATTGCCCTTTGGTCGTACTGCTGCAGCTGCATAATTTTTTATTTTTTATTTACCGAGTACTGTTAGGATAAAAATTTTTTTTTAAATTACTTTCAATTAAGATTAAGAGGCAATTAGTGCATTGTGTGGAGTATTTGTTAAAGCACTGACGATTTACATTACAATTCGTTAGTTAATGATATTTATGATGATTACATAGTTGTTTAGTTAATGATAGTTCAGTATAGTATAATGTTATTTAGTTGGTTAGTTAGTGCTAGTTAAGTAGAGTATAATTGTTTTTAGTTGGTTGGTTTATGATAGTTATATAGAGTATAATGTTATTTAGTTGGTTAGTTAATGGTTTTTATGTAGATTACAGAGTTAGTGTCCAGTGTAGTTGTTTTCTATTACTGTAGTGTGTGTTGTCCCCTCTTTTTTGGCCCTTTGTTTTTGTACATGCTTTGGATACAGAATTATATTGCTGTGTGCACATATTCACCCTCCTGGCGGGGGTTGGTGACAACCTCCTCCTCCTTTTCTTCCTCATCAAGAGCTGGGGGGGGGGGTGATTTGGCTGCTGAGAGGGACCAGCCTCTTCGGCCTCCACCTCCACCATTTCGCCCACATCAGGTGGTGGTGGAGCATCTGCATGCTGGGAGGGTCCTTCCTCCTCCTGCTCCAATGCCAAGACCACAACCACCACCATATACTCTGTAGAAGGCCTGCACCGTACAGAGGGAACTGGAACCCCTGTAATCACACAATGTTCAGAATTTAAACAAACAACTCAGAACTCATAACAAATGCAAATTCACCCCTTAATGACCGGGCTATTTTTCACCTTTCGGCCCAGGCCATTTTCAGCAAATCTGACATGTGTCACTTTATGTGGCAGTAACTTTAAAACACTTATACTTATCCAGGCCATTATGAGATTGTTTTCTCATCACATATTGTATTTTATGACAGCGGAAAAATTCAGTCACAAAATTTCATTATTTTTTACCAAAAATGTGATCACTTGGTATTACGCTTTTTGTGATGTAAGGTGTCAAAAAAATGGCTTTTTTGACACAGTTTTTATTTTCTTTTTTTTACGGTGTTCACCTGAGTGGTTAGGTCATGTGTAATGTTTATACAGCTGGTTATTACGGACATGGTGATACCTAAAATGTATACTTTATTTTTGTATTTTAGTATTACACAATAATAGCATTTTTGAACCGAAATAAATCATGTTTTATTGTCTCCATATTCTGAGAGCCATATTTGTTTTATGTTTTTGGCGATTGTCTTAGGTAGGGCGTCATTTTTTGCTGGATGAGGTGACGGTTACATTGGTACTATTCGTGTTGCACTTTTAGTGATGTAAAATATTTAAAAAAATGGTTTATTTAGCACAGTTTTTACCTTCCCTGTCATCGGGTCCCCGTCACAACAGCGCAGGGACCCGATGGACACCCCACACGTCTGAAGCTCGCACTTGCCACGGTCAGCGCTGACCGCGGCCGTGCAGGAGTTAATGCGCCGACATTGGTGATTTCAACAATGCTGGCGCATACAGCAGGGGTCCGGCTATCAGTTACTGCCGGACCCCTGCCCCCAATCGGGCAGGCGCAGCCGGACCCCTGCCCCCAATGCAGTACATTTACATCACTGGCAGATCTGACGTATATGTACGTTATCGGGCGTTAAGGAGTTAAGTGGGGGATGTATCTAATGTAATGATGTATGGGGCCTTTTACTGGAATACAGAATGATGATTGCAGTTTATGTATATACACACACACACATATATAAATATTTCTGTGCGTGTAAAATGCACAAAATCAGACGGTTACATCATACTGTACATCTGTACCTCGCTGTGTTTATAAATATATATAGACTCATGGCGAGGTAGAGATGTAGGATGTAACCGGCTGATTTGCTACATGTCACACCAGTTAGGCTACTTTCACACCTGCGTTCAGGTGTCCGCTCGTGAGCTCCGTTTGAAGGGGCTCACAAGCGGCCCTGAACGCAGCCGTCCGGCCCTAATGCATTCTCAGTGGAGGCGGATCCACTGAGAATGCATCCGCCTGCCAGCGCTCAGCCTCCGCTCCGCTCAGTGAGCGGACACCTGAACTCTGCTTGCAGTGTTCGGGTGTCCGCCTGGCCGTGCGGAGGCGAGCGGATCCGTCCAGACTTATAATGGAAGTCAATGGGGATGGATCCGCTTGAAGATGACACCATATGGCTCAATCTTCAAGCGGATCCGTCCCCCATTGACTTTCAATGTAAAGTCTGAACGGATCCGCTCATGCTACTTTCACACTTAGAAATTTTTCTAAGTTATAATGCAGACGGATCCGTTCTGAACGGATGCAAACATCTGCATTATAGGAGCAGATCCGTCTGATGAAACATCAGACGGACCCGCTCCGAACGCTAGTGTGAAAGTAGCCTTAATAAGTAATCATTTGTAAAGGGATGAAATACTTATTTTCATAACTGTATATATACATTACAGAGTGTTTGCGAGAGAAACAAAAGTAATGTAAGCATTGTACCTGGGCATATTCTGTCACGGATCTCTCTGATCCACCCTGAATTCCTCCTCTTCAAATCTGGCCATTTTTTTTATATGGCCATCCTAGGGTGATTGCCCTTCAACTTCCTCTTGAGCTCAGAATGGATCTCCCTCACAATGGCCTGCTTCTCAGCGTGGACCCGGGTCCGGTCATAGTCCCGCTCCAACATTCGCTGCAGGATAAAGATGCAAGCAATCCCGATTTTTTTTTATACAAGTATTGAAAATAATGTCCTCAGCAAAACATCAAAAAGTATTTAATCTTCGAAGGGGAAATATTAGATTTAATGTTACCGTTATAAGATCAGATTGTATTGCGATTGTATGTGTGTGGGGTCTGAGCAATCGGATATTGGCCAGCTGAGCAGAGATGTACCTGTCTAGTGAAGTGACGGTACGGTATGGGGTGTACAGCTGGTTCGCCTCCCCGTGGTGCACCCTGGGTAACTCTAAATGAACCAGCGAATACTGGCGGTAAAACAAAGAAAGCTTCTCCTGAGTCCTGACTAACAGGACACAAACTCACTGTTTGACTGTGTTTGTGTGTGTGTGTGGGGGGGTATATAGTGTGCGGCAGGAAAATGAATGTGCAATGTGCATGTGAGAGATATTTCTCTGCTGTCCATTTACATGCTACAGTGCTGTGATGTTACAACAATACTTAGTGCACCAATGAGTAATATCTACTTAGACCTGATAAAAAGTGAAGAAGTGAAGTTATACGTATTGCGAAAAAAACATTCGGATCATAAGTGGCGATATTCGCAATTGCGAATATTTTAAAACAATCTATCTGCATATAAAGCGATTGGTCTTACATGCATGTGAATTGTAATCAAATACACTGGTGTAATGTGAAATTACTTACAGTGATCAGGAGTTCTTCCTCACTGTCTCGAAAATTGCTTCCGGCCATGTTTTCCAATCGCCTCTAACTTCGGGTAGTTCGAAAACAGTTTCTAGGCAACGACCCTTTTTGCACATACGCATTAATTGAATTTTACATTGTGATTTAAATATATATACAGTGGGGGAAATAATTATTTGACCCCTCACTGATTTTGTAAGTTTGTCCAATGACAAAGAAATGAAAAGTCTCAGAACAGTATCATTTCAATGGTAGGTTTATTGTAACAGTGGCAGATAGCACATCAAAAGGAAAATCGAAAAAAAAACTTTAAATAAAAGATAGCAACTGATTTGCATTTCATTGAGTGAAATAAGTATTTGAACCCCTACCAACCATTAAGAGTTCTGGCTCCCACAGAGTGGTTAGACACTTCTACTCAATTAGTCACCCTCATTAAGGACACCTGTCTTAACTAGTCACCTGTATAAAACACACCTGTCCACAGAATCAATCAATCAAGCAGACTCCAAACTCTCCAACATGGGAAAGACCAAAGAGCTGTCCAAGGATGTCAGAGACAAAATTGTAGACCTGCACAAGGCTGGAATGGGCTACAAAACCATTAGCAAGAAGCTGGGAGAGAAGGTGACAACTGTTGGTGCGATTGTTCGAAAATGGAAGGAGCACAAAATGACCATCAATCGACCTCGCTCTGGGGCTCCACGCAAGATCTCACCTCGTGGGGTGTCAATGGTTCTGAGAAAGGTGAAAAAGCATCCTAGAACTACACGGGAGGAGTTAGTTAATGACCTCAAATTAGCAGGGACCACAGTCACCAAGAAAACCATTGGAAACACATTACACCGCAATGGATTAAAATCCTGCAGGGCTCGCAAGGTCCCCCTGCTCAGGAAGGCACATGTGCAGGCCCGTCTGAAGTTTGCCAATGAACACCTGAATGATTCAGAGAGTGACTGGGAGAAGGTGCTGTGGTCTGATGAGACCAAAATAGAGCTCTTTGGCATTAACTCAACTCGCTGTGTTTGGAGGAAGAAAAATGCTGCCTATGACCCCCAAAACACCGTCCCCACCGTCAAGCATGGGGGTGGAAACATTTTGCTTTGGGGGTGTTTTTCTGCTAAGGGCACAGGACAACTTATTCGCATAAACGGGAAAATGGACGGAGCCATGTATCGTGAAATCCTGAGCGACAACCTCCTTCCCTCTGCCAGGAAACTGAAAATGGGTCGTGGATGGGTGTTCCAGCACGACAATGACCCAAAACATACAGCAAAGGCAACAAAGGAGTGGCTCAAGAAGAAGCACATTAAGGTCATGGAGTGGCCTAGTCAGTCTCCGGACCTTAATCCAATCGAAAACCTATGGAGGGAGCTCAAGCTCAGAGTTGCACAGAGACAGCCTCGAAACCTTAGGGATTTAGAGATGATCTGCAAAGAGGAGTGGACCAACATTCCTCCTAAAATGTGCGCAAACTTGGTCATCAATTACAAGAAACGTTTGACCTCTGTGCTTGCAAACAAGGGTTTTTCCACCAAGTATTAAGTCTTTTTTTGTTAGAGGGTTCAAATACTTATTTCACTCAATGAAATGCAAATCAGTTGCTATCTTTTATTTAAAGTTATTTTTTCGATTTTCCTTTTGATGTGCTATCTGCCACTGTTACAATAAACCTACCATTGAAATGATACTGTTCTGAGACTTTTTATTTCTTTGTCATTGGACAAACTTACAAAATCAGTGAGGGGTCAAATAATTATTTCCCCCACTGTATATATATAAAACGTGAACGAAGATAACAAATTTGTGAATTTACGCCCATATATTCGCGAAATATCGCAAAATCAAATATTGCCCCTGCCGCTCATCACTAATATTTATCAATCTGTCCTGATATGCCAGTAGACCCTTGTATGAGGTGACACCAAGAGCTGAAGAACCTAGTAGCGAGAAGGGTAAGTATAAGGATAAATGTGCTCTGAGGTATGAATATTTTACATGTTTTATTACTTTGGTTTTGGGCTTTAAATTTCGGAGTCTAGTCTGGGGTCTGAATTTGTTTAGGGGTCTGGTCTTGTTTCTGATTTGATTCAAGGGTATGGCCTTACATCTGAATTTTGGGTTGTGGTCTGGATTTATTTAGTGGACTGATCTGCGGTCTGAATTTATTTTGTGTTCTGGTGTCTGTATTTAAAGGTCTGATTTGCAGTCTGGTCTGGGTTCTGATTTTATTTAGGGATAATATCTGGGGTCTCAATTTATTAAAGAGTCTGGGACAGCTGACCTGGCTTCACAAACAGACCCCACTTGTCATCAAGTATTGAGATTTAATAGAGGAACCTTTGATGGACAAGAAAGAGATATCTCTGGAGAAGAAATCCACACTGTTTCCTAATCCTGATTTGTGGTGAAAAATATAAGAAAGTATAACTGTAAGCAAAGACGGGCTGGATATTATATTGATATGAGCCCTAAAGCGATTTATCTTACCCTAATAGGACCAATATGAAGAATATTTGATGATGAAATTATGCTTTATACTTATGTGAATATATAGTGATTGCAATGTGGGTGGTATTATTAATAGTTAGTTTTTTAATAGGGGTAATTTTCAGTCAGTGATAGTATTGTAAACCTCAAAGTATCGATAACAGTGATAGCAGCAGTTTAGCATGGTCAAAGATGCTGACAGACTCCCCTTGGATAGAGCTAACATGCTGCCTCCAGTACCATGACTATTAGATACAACTAAACCTAATCAAGTTGAGATTCTTCTTTTCCTTGGTTCTGAGATTCAGTTCCAATTTCAACAACCCATTTATCAGAACACTGAACATTTTTTGCATTGCATTCATTTTTTGCAATTATCATCATACTTGATGATAATTGGGGTCTGTTTGTGAAGCCAGGTCAGCTGTCCCTGATTTTTCCCTTCACTACCCTTGCCTAAAAGTGTAGCACCCGCCCCGACAGTGGCGACCCCACCTCTCCATGGCTAAACCCTCAAAACCTTAAAAACAACCCTATATTTGTGCTAAGCTTCAAAAATTTAATCCCAAGTTGCGTCCCAACGTGTTTCTCCAGTGCCTAGGATATACTGGTTCATCAGAGGGCCTTTGATTCAATAAGACACTTTGTCCTGCATGAAAGGAGGCCACTGGATCTTAATGCAGTATTATCTGCCCTAGCCTATTATAGAAACATAGAAACATAGAATGTGCAGATAAGAACCATTTGGCCCATCTAGTCTGCCCAATATACTGAGTACTATGGATAGCCCCTAGGCCCTATCTTATATGAAGGATGGCCTTATGCCTATCCCATGCATGCTTAAACTCCTTCACTGTATTTGCAGCTACCACTTCTGCAGGAAGGCTATTCTATGCATCCACTACTCTCTCAGTAAAATAATACTTCCTGATATTACTTTTAAACCTTTGCCCCTCTAATTTAAAACTATGTCCTCTTGTAGCAGTTTTTCTTCTTTTAAATATTCTCTCCTCTTTTACCTTGTTGATTCCCTTTATGTATTTAAAAGTTTCTATCATATCCCCTCTGTCTTGTCTTTCTTCCAAGCTATACATGTTAAGGTCCTTTAATCTTTCCTGGTAAGTTTTATCCTGCAATCCATGTACCAGTTTAGTAGCTCTTCTCTGAACTCTCTCCAAAGTATCAATATCCTTCTGGAGATATGATCTCCAGTACTGAGCACAATACTCCAAATGAGGTCTCACTAGTGCTCTGTAGAGCGGCATGAGCACCTCCCTCTTTCTACTAGTAATGCCTCTCCCTATACACCCAAGCATTCTGCTAGCATTTCCTGCTGCTCTATGACATTGTCTGCCTACCTTTAAGTCTTCAGAAATAATGACCCCTAAATCCCTTTCCTCAGATACTGAGGTTAGGACTGTATCACTGATTTTATATTCTGCTCTTGGGTTTTTACGCCCCAGGTGCATTATTTTGCACTTATCCACATTAAATTTTAGTTGCCAGATTTTTGACCATTCCTCTAGTTTTCCTAAATCCTTTTCCATTTGGTGTATCCCTCCAGGAACATCAACCCTGTTACAAATCTTTGTGTCATCAGCAAAAAGACACACCTTACCATCGAGGCCTTCTGCAATTTCGCTGATAAAGATATTAAACAATATGGGTCCCAGAACAGATCCCTGAGGTACCCCACTGGTAACAAGACCTTGGTCTGAATATACTCCATTGACTACAACCCTCTGTTGCCTGTCCCTCAGCCACTGCCTAATCCATTCAACAATATGGGAGTCCAAGCCCAATGACTGCAATTTATTGATAAGCCTTCTGTGTGGGACAGTATCGAAAGCCTTACTGAAGTCTAGATAAGCGATGTCTACTGCACCTCCGCCATGTATTGTTTTAGTCACCCAATCAAAAAAATCAATAAGATTAGTTTGACATGATCTCCCTGAAGTAAACCCATGCTGTTTTTCATCTTTCAATCCATGGGATTTTAGATGTTCCACAATCCTCTCCTTAAGTATGGTTTCCATTAATTTCCCCACTATTGATGTCAGGCTTACTGGCCTATAGTTGCCCGATTCCTCCCTACTACCTTTCTTGTGAATCGGCACAACATTTGCTAATTTCCAATCTTCTGGGACGACTCCTGTTGCCAGTGATTGGTTAAATAAATCTGTTAATGGTTTTGCTAGTTCACCGCTGAGCTCTTTTAATAGCTTTGGGTGTATCCCATCAGGCCCCTGTGACTTATTTGTATTGATTTTAGACAGCTGACTTAGAACCTCTTCCTCTGTAAAGACACATGCATCAAAAGATTCATTGGTCTTCTTTCCTAACTGAGTGTCATGGTCTTACCTTCTTGCTGTTCTCCTTCGTTTGACATGTGCTGGCGGCCATCTTGGTTTCTGGGTTTCTTGTAGCCTTCCACCCTGCGGCTCCTCCTTCCCACTGGGAGGAGCTGGATGCCTAGCTCATATATATAGGAGGTCTGTGGCTTCAGTTCCTTGCTTGGTCCTCTTGTGTTCACATGCTTCTAAGACTGCTGCTGCTTCTGGTTCCTGATCCTGGCTTCGTCTGACTACCCTTCTGGTTCCTGATCCTGGCTTCGTCTGACTACCCTGCTGGTTCCTGATCCTGGCTTCGTCTGACTACCCTGCTGGTTCCTGATCCTGGCTTCGTCTGACTACCCCTCTGGTTCCTGACCCCTGGCTTCGCAAAGACTCTGCTCGGTTTCACCATCCGTTTGGACTTTTGCTTTACAGCTTTATTTTCAATAAAGCCTTCTTATTTTCTCTTATCTCTTGTTGTACGTCTGGTTCATGGTTCCGTGACATTAGGACCAAGCCATGACTTCTGACGGTACAGGGCCATCCTCGCTACCCACGCTGGTTGCCAGACTTGATCAGCAGGATCACCTGTTGGGTCGGTTCGCTGCGGCGTTGCAAACCCTGCTTGAACGCACGGCTCATTTCGCTCCCGTTGCCGATGGGTCGGTTGTCGCTCCTGGGCTCGCTCCTACTGCCGCTCCGGTTGTTGCGCCAGAGTCTACCCCGACACCTGTTGTTGCGCCTGCGGTGTTTCGGGGTATGACCGGTTCTGCCCCTCTTCCACGGCGCTTTGGGGGAGAGCCAACTCAGTGCCGAGGTTTCCTTAACCAGGTGGGCATTTATTTCGAGTTGCTGCCACATGCCTTTCCTACTGAGAGATCAAAGGTGGGCTTCTTGATCTCGCTGCTCTCGGACAAGGCCTTGGCCTGGGCCAGCCCTTTATGGGAGAACAACAATCCGGTGGTTGCCGAGTTTTCCGGTTTTGTTGCTTCTCTTCGGAAGGTATTCGATGTGCCGGCTCGTGCTGCCTCTGCTGCGAAGCTCCTTATGTCCATCAGACAGGGTTCACGATCCGTAGCTGAATACGCCATTGAGTTTCGTACCCTGGCAGCAGAGGTGGGCTGGAATAATGAGGCTCTGGTCGCTGCTTTCTCTCATGGTCTCTCGGATGCCTTGAAGGATGAGGTTGCAGCTAAGGACCTACCAGTTGAGCTCGAGTCTCTTATTTCTTTCCTGATTTTGATTGACACCAGACTCAGGGAGAGACCTTCCTTTAAGGAGAACCTGCGGAGGTCTTCTAACAGATTGGTGCCTACGTTTGCTGTCTCACCCGTGCCTCCCTCTCCTCCCACGCCTCCTGGGGATGACTTGTCTGGGGGTGAACCCATGCAGCTGGGGTTTGCTCGCCTGTCCGAGGGGGAGAGGGCACTCCGGAGACGCGAGGGCCGATGCATGTACTGTGGTCTCGGTGGGCATTTTCGGTTGGCATGTCCGAACCGTCCGGGAAAACGCTCGTACCTGAGATCCTGTCGGGGGCAGATCTTGGGTGGAGTCTCCTCGTCCCCGGTTTCCCGTGTTGACAAACCACTGATCACTGTTGTCCTCTCCTGGGTCGGGGGCTCGGTGACGACCCAGGCGTTGGTGGACTCTGGTGCTGGTGGTTTGTTCATTGATAGTGTGTTCGCTGCCGCCAATTCCATTCCTCTGCAGGCTCGAGGTTCCCCACTGGCTCTTGAGGCGATAGACGGCAGACCCCTTCTGCCGCCACACGTGACTCATGAGACCCTTCCAGTGGGGATAGCCATTGGTGCCGTTCACAGAGAGTCGGTCTGCCTCCAGGTTATTTCGTCTCCACACTACTCGGTGGTCTTGGGGTACCCCTGGCTCCAGAAGCATAATCCGACTTTCGATTGGAGATCGGTCGAGATCCTCTCGTGGTCACCGCAGTGTGGGGCTAGTTGCATCCATGGGTCTGTCAAGTTGCTGTCTACTTCCTCGGACTCTCTGTTGCCTCCTGAATACGAGGAGTACCGGGATGTATTCGATAAGGTGCGCGCGGTTGCCCTACCTCCGCACCGCCCATACGATTGTGCCATAGAGTTACAATCTGGTGCCGTTCCTCCTCGTGGCAAAGTCTATCCACTGTCGGTAGCGGAGAATGAGGCCATGGAGGAGTACGTGAGGGAGGCGCTTTCACGCGGACACATTCGCAAATCTTCGTCCCCGGCAGGGGCTGGATTTTTCTTTGTGAAAAAGAAGGGCGGTGAGTTGAGGCCTTGCATCGATTACAGGGGTCTCAATCGCATCACGATCAAGAACGCTTACCCGATACCCTTGATTTCCGAGCTGTTCGATCGCCTTAAAGGGGCCACGGTCTTTACCAAACTCGACCTGAGGGCGGCATATAACCTGGTAAGGATCAAGGCGGGCGATGAGTGGAAGACCGCGTTTAACACCAGGACCGGTCATTATGAATCCTTGGTTATGCCCTTTGGGTTGTGCAATGCGCCCGCAGTCTTTCAGGAATTCATCAACGATGTTTTCCGTGACCTGTTGCAGCAGTGTGTGGTGGTCTATTTGGATGACATCTTGGTATATTCTGAATCCATGGAGGCCCACATTCTGGATGTCAGACGAGTGTTGCAACGGTTACGAGAGAACAAGCTGTTCGGTAAGCTTGAGAAATGCGAATTTCACCGATCCCAGGTAACCTTCTTAGGTTACATCATTTCCGCTGAGGGGTTCTCCATGGATCCTGAGAAGGTTTCGGCTGTCTTACAGTGGCCCCAGCCCAGTGGTCTTCGTTCCCTGCAGCGCTTTTTGGGCTTCGCCAATTATTATCGGAAGTTCATCAGGGACTTTTCCATGCTGGCCAAGCCTCTCACGGATCTGACCAGGAAGGGCAGTAATTCCCAGGTCTGGCCGCTCGAGGCCATCCGAGCTTTTGAGGCCCTAAAGTCCGCCTTTGTATCGGCTCCGATTCTGTCGCATCCCAACCCTGGGTTGCCCTTTGTCCTCGAGGTGGACGCGTCTGAGACGGGAGTAGGCGCCCTTCTGTCTCAGCGTAGAACACCAGAGGGTCCTCTGCTTCCTTGTGGGTTTTACTCCCGGAAACTGTCTTCCGCGGAGTGCAACTATCAGATTGGTGACAGGGAGTTATTGGCCATCGTGCAGGCCCTTAAAGAATGGAGGCACTTGCTCGAGGGTTCGGTGGTTCCGGTTCTCATCCTGACGGACCATAAGAATCTGACCTACCTTTCTGAGGCCAAGAGATTGACACCACGTCAGGCCAGATGGGCTCTGTTCTTGTCACGTTTTAATTACGTGGTCTCCTACCTACCCGGTTCCAAGAACATCAGGGCGGATGCCTTATCACGGCAGTACTCCGAGCTGTCCAGGGAGGAGTCGATTCCGACTTCGGTCATACCTCCGAATCAGATCCTGGCCGCCATTCGCACCAGCCTGACCTCTCCCCTGGGTGAGCAGATTTTGGCGGCTCAATCTGGTGCTCCCTCTGGGAGACCCAACGGCAGATGTTTTGTGCCTGAGGAGTTGCGCACTCGGTTGTTGCGAACCTACCATAACTCCAAGACCGCGGGGCATCCTGGAAAGAATCAGCTGTCCTGGGCTGTTTCACGTCTGTTCTGGTGGCCTTCCCTACGTTCCGACATCGCCGCATATGTAGCGGCATGCTCCGTTTGTGCCCAGAGTAAGTCCCCTCGGCACCTTCCGTTGGGCCTTCTGCAACCCATAGCCACCGGGGAGCGCCCATGGTCACACCTGGGGATGGATTTCATTGTGGACCTCCCTGCATCCCGAGGCCATACGGTCATTCTCATGATTGTGGATCGGTTTTCCAAAATGTGCCACTGTGTTCCTCTCAAGAAGTTACCCTCTGCACAAGAGTTGGCCACGATTTTTGCCAGGGAGGTCTTCCGGTTGCACGGTTTGCCCAAGGAGATTGTGTCGGATCGGGGGAGTCAGTTTGTGTCCAGGTTCTGGCGCGCCTTTTGCTCCCAGTTGGGGATTCATCTCTCCTTCTCCTCGGCCTACCACCCTCAGTCCAATGGGGCCGCAGAACGATCCAATCAGGCCTTGGAGCAATTCCTTGGTTGCTATGTCTCCGATCACTAAGACAATTGGGTTGACCTCCTGCCTTGGGCTGAGTTTGCCAGGAACACGGCGGTGAACTCTTCCTCTGGGACGTCTCCCTTCATGGCCAATTATGGGTTCCAACCTGCCGTGTTACCGGAGGTATTCTCTCCCCAGGATATTCCGGCTGTGGAGGATCACCTTTCCGTCCTACGTGCTTCTTGGGTACAGATCCAGAAGTCCCTTGAGGTCTCTGCGCAGCGCCAGAGACTCCAGGCTGATCGCAGACGAGCGCCTGCCAGGTCGGAGACCGTGTATGGTTGTCCACCCGCAACCTCAACCTTCGATTGCCCACTCCCAAGCTGGCGCCTCGCTTTGTTGGTCCCTTCCGAGTGCTTCGCAGGGTAAACCCGGTAGCCTATGCCCTTGCGCTTCCTCCTGGCATGCGGATCTCCAACGTGTTTCATGTCTCCCTGTTGAAGCCACTGGTGTGTAATCGTTTCACTTCCTCGGTTCCTCGGCCTCGTCCGGTCCAAGTGGGCAATCGTGAGGAATATGAGGTGAGCAATATCCTGGACTCACGCCTGGTCCGCGGTCGGTTGCAGTTTTTGGTCCATTGGCGTGGTTATGGTCCAGAGGAGCGTTCCTGGGTTCCCTCCGCAGATGTCCATGCTCCTGCCTTGCTCCGAGCCTTCCACGCACGCTTCCCTCAGAAACCGTTTTGTGCTCCGCGGAGGAGGGGCCCTTGAGGGGGAGGTACTGTCATGGTCTTACCTTCTTGCTGTTCTCCTTCTTTTGACATGTGCTGGCGGCCATCTTGGTTTCTGGGTTTCTTGTAGCCTTCCACCCTGCGGCTCCTCCTTCCCACTGGGAGGAGCTGGATGCCTAGCTCATATATATAGGAGGTCTGTGGCTTCAGTTCCTTGCTTGGTCCTCTTGTGTTCACATGCTTCTAAGACTGCTGCTGCTTCTGGTTCCTGATCCTGGCTTTGTCTGACTACCCTTCTGGTTCCTGATCCTGGCTTCGTCTGACTACCCTGCTGGTTCCTGATCCTGGCTTCGTCTGACTACCCTGCTGGTTCCTGATCCTGGCTTCGTCTGACTACCCCTCTGGTTCCTGACCCCTGGCTTCGCAAAGACTCTGCTCGGTTTCACCATCCGTTTGGACTTTTGCTTTACAGCTTTATTTTCAATAAAGCCTTCTTATTTTCTCTTATCTCTTGTTGTACGTCTGGTTCATGGTTCCGTGACACTGAGGTCCTTTTCCTTCATTTTCCTTCGTAAAGACTGAACAGAAGTATTCATTGAGGCAGTCAGCTAGTTCTTTATCTTCTTCCATATACCTTCCTTCTTTTGTTTTTAATTTGGTAATTCCTTGTTTTAGTTTCCTTTTTTCATTTATGTATCTGAAGAATGCCTTATCGCCTTTTTTCCCTGACTGAGCTAATTTCTCTTCTGCCTATGCTTTAGAAGCTCTTATAACTTGTTTGGCCTCTCTCTGCCTAATCTTGTAAATTAGCCTGTCATCCTCTTTTTTTTTTTTTTTTTTTATAATTCCTAAATGCTATCTTTTTGTTTTTAATGATTTTGGCCACTTCTGCTGAGTACCACAGTGGTCTTTTCCTTTTTTTTGCTTTTACTGACAAGCCTAATGCAATTTTCTGTTGCCTTCAATAGTGCCTCTTTTAAGTAGTCCCATTTCTCCTGAACTCCAATGAAACTGTTCCAATCTGATAGGGACTCGTATACCACTAATCTAATTTTAGAAAAGTCAGTTTTTCTAAAATCTAAAACTTTTGTTTTTGTGTGGTGTGACTCAGTCACTGTACTTATAGTAAACCACACTGACTGGTGATCACTAGATCCCAAGCTTTCCCCTACAGTAATATCATATACCAAATTCCCATTTGTGAATACTAAATCTAAAATGGCCTCCTTCCGGGTTGGCTCCTCAACTACTTGCTGTAGAGATAATCCCAGTAGGGAATTTAGAATATCTGTACTCCTGGCAGAACTAGCTATTTTGGTTTTCCAGTTTACATCAGGAAGATTGAAATCTCCCATAATGATAACTTCCCCCTTCAATGTCATTTTAGCTATTTCCTCAACTAGTAGATCATCTAATTCTTTGACTTGGCTAGGTGGTCTATATATCACACCTACACGAGTTACCTTATGATTATCAAGCTGCAAGGTAACCCAAACTGACTCTAAATTGTTCTCGCTAACTTGTATCAAATTAGATTTTATGCTGTCTTTCACATACAGGGCCACCCCTCCCCCTTCTTGCCTTCTCTGTCTTTCCTGTATAGAGAGAACCCTGGTATTGATATATCCCAGTCATTACTCCCCTTGAACCACGTCTCAGTAACAGCCACTACATCTATATTCTCAGATGCCATTATAGCCTCAAGTTCATTGATCTTATTCCCTAAACTGCGAGCATTTGTAGATAAGAATCTGAGCTTGTCATTTCTTAACCTTTGTGCTACTGATATCTTTTGGCATTGTTCCGGGGGGCAGTCGGACTGCTGGATTATCACTCTTTTGCCCCCCTTTCCTAGTTTAAATGCTCCTTAGCAAATACTTGGAACTGTTCACCGAGGACATTCGTTCCTTCTAGAGAAAGATGCAAACCATCTTTCTTGTACAGTTCTTTTCCATTCCAACAAGAGCTAACATAAGACACAAAGCCAAACCCTTGGTTCCGACACCATTCACCAAGCCATACATTGAATTCCTTAATGCACATCTTCCGGTCATGCTGAAGGTTATGCAAAGCCAAAACTGCAGAGAATGAAACAGTTGATGCAACCTCCCGTATATCCTTTCCAAGTGTGTGAAAAGCTTCTTTCACCTTTGAAACCTCATTGCAAGCCAGATCGTTTGTCCCCAGATGGACTATAACATCCACTTCCCTTTCCTGTTTTGCTTGCCTAACAATATTAAGGATCCGTTGTCTATCCCTGCTAGCGGTAGCACCAGGGAGACATCTTACAACACCATTCTCCTCAAACTTCACACCTCTTATGATGGAATCGCCCACCAACAGCTGCTTACTATCAGTCCTCACCTTCTCCTTTTTGTCTTTGGCTGCAGTCTTGCATAATTTAGTCATGGGAGATGATTGTTTCTCACCCACTGTGCTTGAGCCATCCGCCATGTTGCTCTTGCACTCTGAAAGTGCTGCAAATGAATTATGGAGAGCCACAGACTGTGGGACATGTCTTCTATCCACAACTCTCAGTCTACCAGAACCTACAGTTACCCATCTTCCATTTCTAGGGGGCCTCTGTGGCAGTGGCATTGCAATGTTCTCAGTCTGAGTTTGCTTAATGGTTAATTTACAAATCTCATATTTCAAAAAGGTAAATTTCCTGTTGCATTATGGAGAGCTGTCTACAGATCAGACAGTATCCAAACCTCTGAAGAGTGGAACCTGAAATAAAAGCACAACAATTCCTGCACAGAACCAGGTCTGCCATTGCAAAGGGGGGGGGGGGGGGGGGATTTAAACAAACAAATCTTACTTGTTTAGATTGTATCCACCTCCAGATTACTTCCTGAGTATCTCCTGAATATCTCCAATGCACTTGCAGATCAGCACTTGATTAGACCAGCACTAGATTAGCAGCCTTGAAAAAGCAGCAAGCTATAGTTAGCAATGCAATGTTGTTATATATACACACCCTCCCACAAAGGCTCCTCCCCAACAGCAAATTAACACCTTACCCGCCTATGCTCATTTGCAAGTGCAGGATTTGCTCCCCTGTTCCCGGGCTACTTGAGAAACCTTGGCGTGGTGCCCGGGCTTAGACATGTTCTACACCGTAGAACATGTTGACTAATCTCTCAATTTTAAAATCAGTTTGAGGGTTTAGTGAGACTACAGAGTGCACCTGTGTTTGTTATTGTTTTGTTATATTGTTATATTAATTATGACATCCGCACTTGTTACCTTGTGTAGGATGTCTATTGTGGTATTTGTGGTTCGCAGCGGGCATCCTCCACCGTATGCATTTTGCTGGGGATTGCCATTAGCAACGGGCCACAAGTGCAGGATTTGCTCCCCTGTATATATGCACAACTGCATGTGGGTTTGAGCACCTCCTACTAATGCCAACCTGTCTTCTTAGTTTGTATATATAGATTCCTGGAGGTGTATAAACTCCAATTTAAATGTGCCTGTTTTCCATCTACAGGCCACATTTAGGTGCACCTGTGAGGCCTGGGACATATCAGCCAGTCTTGAGTGGGACTCGCAGACTCCTCCCTCCTCCCATTGCAAGCATGGCTACATGCTGGAGGTAACTGGTGAGCTGTTTGTGAGTCGGCCTTATGTTCCTGTAATTTGCCCACTGGCTCCTGGTATCGCCCATACGGCTCAGGTAGGAGAGTGTTAGGTCCCGGGCTACTTGAGAAACCTTGGCGTGGTGCCCAGGCTTAGACATGTTCTACACCGTAGAACATGTTGACTAATCTCTCAATTTTAAAATCAGTTTGAGGGTTTAGTGAGACTACAGAGTGCACCTGTGCTTGTTATTGTTTTGTTATATTGTCATTTGCAATCAGACAATAGAGATACCGTGTCTAGCAAATTCCTTTCCTCTTGTGAAACAGTGTCTGAGTATCCACCCGAAACACCACTGAAGTTCTGCTACAGTGGAAAAACTCTGAGTTAGACTAAGTTCTTCTCCTGAATATCTCCAATGCACTTGCAGATCAGCACTTGATTAGACCAGCACTAGATTAGCAGCCTTGAAAAAGCAGCAAAGGTCCCATGATGAACCAGTATATCCTAGGTGCTGGAGGAATGGTAGTGAAGAGAAAAATCAGGGACAGCTGACCTGGCTTCTCAAACAGACCCCACTTCTCATCAGGTATCGAGATTTATTGGAGGAACCTTTGATGGACAAGAAAGAGATATCTCTGGAAATCCACACTGTTTCCTAATCCTGATTTGTGGTGAAAAATATTAGAAAGTATAACTGTAAGTAAAGACAGGCTGGATACTATATTCATCTGAGCCCTACCGAGATTTATCTTACCCTAATAGGACCAATATCAAGAATATTTGATGCGAGTGGGCGGCATCTTTAAATACCTGACTCCCGACATATATTTATGTTGGGCAGTCGGGAAGGGGTTAAACTTCTGTTCTGTATGAATAATTATCCTCAGTTTTGCTTCAGTGTTTTGTGCGAATTTGTTAAATTCTAATATGCGCATGTCATCAGTTTTCATGCATTTTTGAAGCATGTGAATAACAATAAAAACACACAGCATCTCATAGTAACCATAAGTGAAAACCAGACCATCTTTCAGTGTGCTTCAGTGGGAATCAGTTTTTACCCTGACACATTGACTTGAATAGGAATGTTCAGTGTGAAAAAAGCACAACAAAGAACATGCCGTGAAAAAAAAACCACTCTAAACCCACTGAATGTAATAATGCTGTCTAAAATATTAAAAGCTATGAGCACTTTCAGGGGCAACCTTTTTCAAAGATTGTATTTTACTCACTTTAGGCTACAATAATTTTTTTTATTGTTCTTTATTGAAAATTTTCTATAGTTTGTGTGCTAAAGGATTAAGTTTCAGTTTATTTGTAGACTGTCACTTTCTGTTTTACAGATAACTAATGCTGAGCGCACCCGAACTGCAAAGTTCGGGTTCGTACCGAACTGCAAAGTTCGGGTTCGTACCGAACTGCAAAGTTCGGGTTCGTACCGAACTTTGCGAGTTCGGGTTCGTACCGAACTTTGCGAGTTCGGGTACCCGGGCCCGAATCCGGACTTTTTAATTTCACTGAAGTTCGGGTTCGGTGTTTTGGTGATTTTATTATTAACATGGTTATAACGGAAAATAATAGCATTCTTAAAACAGAATGCTAAATAAAATGTCTATTGAGGGGTTAAAAAAAGAAAAAACTCACCTCATCTACTTGATCGCGCAGCCGGTATATTCTCTTCTTCAGGACCTGCAAAATGACCTGCGGTAACGTTAGCTCATCAGCTCATAAACACTCATTATATCTAAATTCTTTCCAAACTTAGTATTGATTAAATTAGTGTACATGAGCAGTCAAAAATTTTGAGATAAGTGCAACAGAGAAAGATGTCAATTGATGGGACTCAGTATAAAACAGAAAGTGACAGTCTGCAAACAGACTGGAACTTAACCCTGTAGCACAAGAACTGCTGAAAATTATAAATGAAGGCCAATTAAAAATGATTTGTAGCCTAAAATGAGTAAAATGAAGTCATAAAAAATTGCTACTATGTGTTCATAGTCATTGAATAAAATAAACCCGAGGAAAAACCTTTAATGCTTAGGTTCATTTGGTAAGAAAGAGAGTATGAAAGCAGGATTAAACTACACAGGTTTGTTTTCATGACTATTAACATAGAGATACATAGGGCAAATAAAATCCTGTTACAAAGGTAGATATATGCTTTAATTTAGTTTTTATTCCTATATATATATAAATTAGCAGGATGATCTGGCGTATATTTCCACTCCACTTTCTATTTCATTTAATGTTTGTGTGTGTTGTTAAAAGATATCCACAGCAGCAGCCCATCCCTTAGCAATGACCCTCCCAAAGTGCCCCGCCCCCTTAAAATGTGACCTTCACAGTACCCCACCCGCCCCTCTAACAAAGACCTCCACAGCGGACTGCCTCCTTAACAGTGACCCTCCACAGCGATCTACCCTTTAGCAGTGACCTCCATAGGGCCCTTCCCCCTTAACTTTGACCTCCACAGCACCCCACCCCCTTAACTATAACCTCCACAGCACCCCGTCCAATTAACAGTGACCCCCTCACACCGCCCCACCCCTTTAACAGTGACCTCCACAGCACTCCGCTCCCTTAACAGTGACCTCCACCATTTCCTGATCCTTAACAGAGACCTCCACAGTGCCCGCCCCTTTAACAATGACTTCCACAGTACTTCGCTCCCTTAACAGTGACCTCCACAGTACCCTGCTCCCTTAACAGTTACCGCCACAGCAACTGGCACTTTAATAGTGATCTCCACAGTCCCCTGGCCTCTTAACAGTAACCTCCACAGTGCCCGCCCCTTTAACAGTGACCTCCACAGTGCCATGCCCCCTTAAGAGTAACCTCTACAGTGCCCACCCCTTTAATAGTGACCTCCATCTCCTTAACAATGATTTCCATAATAACCCTCCCCCTTAACAGGGACCTCCACATCGCTCTGTTCCCTCAAAATGTGACCTCCACAACACTCGACCCTTAACAGTGACCTTTACAGCACCCCTCTCCCTTAATGTAGCAAAGAAATCCCAGCGGGCGCTGATTCTTCAATTCATGTATCCTTTATTTCATCTTGGTAACAATGTAACAATGGACGCGTTTCGACCCGTCCAGCCTTCGTCAGCTCAAGTTAATACAATGGTTCACCATCTTAAATAGCAGTAGAATCAATCACCTGTGGTGACGTCAGACGCCCACAAAAGTGGGCGGCATCCAAATCAATACTATCCAGTTCCCTTATACAATATAACTATAAGCAAATAATTAAAACAATAAAACAGTGAGATAATGCTGATGTAATTTAACTTGCAGCGTCTCATCTCTGATTTGCTGTCTGTAAAGAAAAGCAATTATCATTAAACATTTGATATAGCGGCAACATAGTTCACATATGCATAATCTCGTATTTCCTATTCAATCCTCTGGGTTGTAATGTGCCCAGAGTATGGATCCAATAGGCTTCTCTCCGTAATAATTGTTTCTTAATGTCACCCCCTCTCCTATATCGTTTCACTTGCTCCAGCACCTGGAATCTCAATTGGGAGATTCTATGTTGGTGTTTATGAAAATGAAAAGGTAGGGGGAGCAACAAATTGCCTGTGCGAATATCCGATTTATGCTTGCTAATGCGATCTTTTACCGCTTGTATGGTTTCCCCTATATTTACCAAACCGCAGGGACATTTCACCAAACAAACAACATTTGCAGAATTACAAGTAAAAAAACCTTTAATTTTAAAGGTTTTTCCTGTATGAGGATGGTGGAAGGAATCTCCTTTAATTATATGGGAACACTGTACACAGTGCAAACAAGGGTAAGTGCCATTCTTGCCACTACCAATTGTCCTCTGTATTGATGTAATTCTCATAGCGCCAATATCTGCACGTACCAATTGGTCTCAGTAAGTGGCACTTCGCTTGTTGCAAATCAAGGGTGCATTAATAAATTCGGCAATCTGTGGGTATGCCTTACCTAACAGTGGCCAATGTATACGTATAATACCATCAAATTTTCCATTATATGGATGGTATTTGTGGATAAATGCAATACGTAGATCTCCCTTATTTTTCTTTGTTTGTACTGAGGTGGTAGCCTCTGTTAGTATCTGCGGTGGGTAACCCCTCATCTTAAATCTCTGCAACATCTCATCTACCCTCTGTCCCTGCAGTTGGGGAACAGAAACAATTCTTTTCACCCTTTGCACCTGCGATTTGGGGATAGCTTTCTTTAAAGGAAGTGGATGTGCACTTGTGTAATGGGAGTAAATGAGAAGATTGAGCAGCTCCCACCTGCTGCACCTGTGGTGAGCACGGTACCAGCCTGGACACGGCCGTAACAGCAAATTAACAAAAGGAGAAAATCCGGCTCTTGAACAACAGGAAACACTTTATTTAGCGGTAAAACTTCCAATCCTCATAGGCAAGGGTATAGTCAACGCGTTTCGGACCTTCGTGTATCAGTCCTTAATCATGACATAAAATCCCCAAACTGAACAGTCACCCATATACCCCTCCTCCACCAATCCACGGAGGTTGAGGCATCACATGGTTGTTTAACTGTTTAGTAGAATTTAAAACAGACATAATGTAAAAACAGCTTGTACATATGTTACTAAAATCAAAGATGTGTAACAAGAAACCCACAACATTGGCTGATGTACTGTATTCCAACATAATCCCATAGACACTTAATTATACTGTAAGATTAAATCTTGTCTCTTATTTAATCTTGCTGTACAAGCTGTTTTTACATTATGTCTGTTTTAAATCCTACTAAACAGTTAAACACCCATGTGAAGCCTCAACCTCCTCATAGGCGTTGACTATACCCTTGCCTATGAGGATTGGAAGTTTTACTGCTAAATAAAGTGTTTCCTGTTGTTCAAGAGCCGGATTTTCTCCTTTTGTTGATTTGCACTTGTGTAATGCAACACACTATTCTTATGTGTCTTCTTCCTATAGAGATTTGTGTGTAAATTACCCTCCTCATCCTTGATGATCAATGTATCCAAAAAACTAACCTCAGTCTGATCGTATGTGACTGTGAATTTTAACTCGACAAAAACTCCATTCAGCCGATCTAGGAAGGACGCGACACTGACCTCCATAAGGGACTGTCCCCTTAACTGGCACTACACTCTGGCTTCAAAAAATTGCAAAATGGGAGCTACACTGGGTTACTTGTGTAAAAAAAATGCAACTTTTTGCATTTTTACACCACTCACTCCATTTTTGAAAACTGTATGGAACAGTGAGTATGGTTACCTATGTTGAGTTTCACTCCAGATTTCTCAACTAAGACTTACCGTATTAAAAAGTTGCAAATTCACCACAGTAGGAGGGTAGTGAAGGAAAATTTGATTATTTTTTTCTACACAAAAAGTGTTAGGTTTAAAGATGCTAATTTAACAAACAATGTGCAACATTTGATAAATTTGGTGCAAACTGCAAAGTACTACAGAGCAGTCTCAAGTAAAACCGATTTCAGATATTACCCTCATGATAAATACCACCAGAGATGTCTGAAGTTGTAAATTAAAATGTTTGTAATACAATTACAATTTTAAATTATAAACTTTTTTTTAAATAATTTCCCTCTTATACAGTTTACTAAACATAAATCTCTTAAAAGTTTTCATTATGATATTGAATTTTTCCTTAGAATTAAGAGTTTATCTCCTATTATCAAATTTAGTGAACACCTGATATAAAAAATCTACCCTACCTAATCAAACTCGAACTTGCACAATTGGTTAAAGCTACAGTATAAATAAGCAAGAAACTGTGTGCACCCAGACTATGGGTCAAATTTACTAAGTCTGGCTAAAAGTAAAGTCTAAAGAGTTGTCAAATTTCTCTTACTTCCTTACGCTGTTTGCAATGTTGGAGACTTTTGTCTAACTTTACATCACCTATTCGTAGGCTTACAGTACTTTGCAGCAACATTTTAGAGCAATTTTGACAACAGTTGGCACATCTTAATCCATGCCCCTAATTCGGAAAAAAACCAAAACAGGCGAGGTAGGCACAGTGGATTTTTCTTTCTGGTGCTGTTGGTTCAGAAATAGGTCTAAAAGCTGATGCAACATTGTGCACAAGAAATGTGCCAAAATTGTGGTGCATTTTATGATAAGGTCATTTATATTAGTAATATTGCCTCTATTTGTATCAGAACATTCTGTTTTTCAGCAAATGCCTTTGGTTAGGTGTGGAACTGAATTATAATACTGTATGCAGTAAACTCCCATGCTCACTTTATCAGCAGCATGTTTTATTTTAAACCCCACTCACAGCATTGCTTACTCTGGACCCCCACCGGGTCCCATTATAGTCAATGTCTGACAGTGAATGGCAGTATCCAAGCAGGCCAGATCCTGTGGACTCCGGCAGGCTGTTCTCTGCCAGAGCAGCCTGCCGCATATGTTTACTGCAGATGTAAATGTAGCCTTACTGACATGGTGTTAATTAAGCCTTGATAAAAAAGTTTCTAATTACTTAAAGGGGTTGTGAAGCCTGAGGATAGGTCATCAGTATCTGATCGGCGGGGGTCTGACACCTGGCTAGTGTCGGACTGGGGTTCCTTGGGCCCACCAGTAAAATTCAATCTAGGGGGCCTCTGTAAATGCATATACTACATGCATATACTACCTGCCCACACTACCCAGTTTTTGATATGAACATAGGCAATGTACTGTATAGCATCTCAACCAGCCTATCGATATGTCAGTCTACTGTGCTGTGTGCCACTTGATCAGAGTGTAGGGGACTAAGGGCCCACCTTGCTCAGGGGCCCATCAGGGGATGCACCTGTTTTGCTGTGGGCCAGTCCGAGCCTGCACCTGGCACCCCTACCAATCCGTTATTTGAAGGGGAGGCAGCACTCCATAAGTGTGCTGCTTTCTCTTCATTACATTAAGGGTCATCTCCCCTGTAACAGTGGCATAATGTAACTAAAAGTACTCACACCAATTAGGTCAATGGAGCGAGTACTTGTAATTACGCTGTACTTCCAAGATGATGGATAGTGTAATGAAGAACAAGCAGTGTGCCACCTCTTCTTCATACAGCTGATCGGTGGGGGTGTCGGGTGTCATATATTGATGACATATCCTGAGAATGGGTCAAGAATACAAACAGGCTGCACAACCCCTTTAATAGTATTAGATATCATTTTTGCCCATGTCCATCATCTCATATAAAAGGTGTATATATTTTTTTGGACATCGGTGTACAATGAGGCAATGTTATTTCAGCCGGAGCTGCCTGCTAACGAGGCAATCTTTCCATTTTCAGTACTGCACAGATTCCAACTGCAAACTAGTCAGCAGTTTGCAATTCCTGCAAAGGGGGTATAGTTAACATATGGGGTCAGTAATGAATCTTGAGAGTGAGGAGAGCTCACAATGCACAATTTAACTTTCAAAGTAGCTCAAGAGGTGCTTTAGTTTATTAGGTTGCATCTTTTCCAGATGTTCCATAAATGCTGTATGTGAAGCCTACTGTTAAATTGCAGATCAAGCAATCAGACACAACAGACTTTCTACCTTTGTAAAGCTATGGGACATGTCATTAGTGTGATCACTGTTCTTTCCAGAATGCAGTATATCGCAATTGCAGTCATCATTTTCCACCAGTGATGTATCCCGCAGTGAGACAGCCAGCTAAATGCAGAACATGAAGTTAATGTCCCAGCTGAAGGGCTAAGGCCTCTTTCACACGGGCGTTCCGCAATTGCAGTCAGTTTTAAATGCGTTTCGATTTTCAGTTTTTTCCACGCGAGTGCAAGGCGTTTTGCACGCGCTTGAAAAAAAACTGAATGTGGTACCCAGATCCGAACCCGGACTTCTTCACTGAAGTTCGGATTTGGGTTAGGTGTTCTATTCATTTTATTATTTTCCCTTATAACATGGTTATAAAGGAAAATAATGGCATTCTTAATACAGAATGCTTACTAAAATGTGGATTGAGGGGTTAAAAAAAAAATAATTAACTCGCCTTATCAAATTGATCGCGCAGCTGGCATTGTCTTCTTGCTTCTTCTTTCAGAACCTGCGAAAAGATCTTTGATGACGTGGTGAGCACGATTACATCATCAAAGGTGCTTTTGCAGGTCCTGAAAGAAGAAGAAAGAAGACAATGCCGGCTGCGCGAACAAGAGGATGAGGTGAGCACATTTTTTTTAAATCAATTTACTAACATCATCGCCTAGCAACCATGCGTGAAAATCGCATTGCATCCACACTTGCTTGCGGATGCTATGCGATTTTCACGCATCCCCATTTATTTCTATGGGGCCTGCGTTGCGTGAAAAACGCAGAATATAGAACATGCTGTGATTTTCACGCAGCGCACAAGTGATGCGTGAAAATCACCACTCATCTGAACAGCCCCATTGAAGTGAATGGGTCCGGATTCAGTGCGGGTGCAAATGCGTTCACCTCACGCATTGCACCCGCGTGGAATTCTCGCCTGTGTGAAAGAGGCCTAAGACTTTCAGTCAGTGGTGTAACTAGACATGACTCGGCCCAACAGCAAATGGGGCCCCCCTCCCCCAGTAATTTTTTCGCAACCCCTTCCTTTCATGTCGCCCCCATTCCTGTGGCTAGTAAAGATCGCTCTCTCAGACCAGGGCCGGCATCCGTTTCCTACACTGTCTATACTGTCACTGTATATTATTTAATTGTGTAATACTGTTGAGTGGGCCCTGACAAAATCCTTTAGTCCTCCTCCTCCTGGTTGGGCCCCTTTTGGGTCAGGGCCCCAAAGCAGCCACTTCCCCTGCTTCCCCTATAGCTACGCCCCTGCTTTCAGTTTAGTTTAGAGGAAACATTCAGATGAAAAATAATACATTAAAGGGTTTCTACCACCAGAAATACTGTTATGTAGCTGACTGACATGAGCAATGCGCTAATGTCAGCACTACATAGCAGTATGTTTCTAGCGTTAGTCCCTGCAGCCGTTTTTGTTAAAAAAGCACTTTTATAATATGCTAATGAGCCTCTAGGTGCTATGTGGGCGTAAAATCAGCACCTAGAGGCTCCGTCCACTCACCCATTATCCTGCCCAGGTCCAGTGTTGTGCCCGCCCAGCTCCTCTTAATTGATGGCACGGTCTGCCGCATCGCTGCCGAAATCCCGCGCCTGCGCCGTTCACTTCAGTCTTCGGCGCAGGCGCAGTGAGTAAAGGCCGCTCTCCTGATGCCGGCTTCCTCACTGTGACGTAGTCGGCGCAGGCGCAGTGAGGAATCTGGCACCAGGATCGCATCATTCACTCACTGCACCTACGCTGAAGACAGAAGTGAACGGCGCAGGCGCGGGATTTCGCCAGCGATGCGGCGGACCGTGCCATCAATCAAGAGGAGCTGGGCGGGCACAACACTGGACCTGGGCGGGATAATGGGTGAGTGGATGGAGCCTCTAGGTGCTGATTTTACGCCCACATAGCACCTAGAGGCTCATTAGCATATAATAAAAGTGCTTTTTTAACAAAAACGGCTGGAGGGACTAACGTTAGAAACATACTGTTATGTAGTGCTGACATCGCTAATACATAACAGTATTTCTGGTGGTAGAAACCCTTTAAGTGACATTGCAAAATGTGAATATGCGTAGACCATGAAAGTCTCATCATTCACTAGGTCTAGACATGAGCGAATCGAAGTTGACGAAGTGGAATTCGATCCGAATTTCAGGAAAAATTTGATTTGCACCGAATCTGAATTTCCTCAAGCTTTGTGGTAACAAATCAAATTTTTTCCTAAAATGGCTGCTGCTCGTGTTAGGACTTGGAGCAAAGAACTCTGGGAACGAGGGATCACCCACAATGCCATGCATGCAGCCAATCAGCAGCCAGCCCTGTGATGTCACAGCCCTATAAATAGCCTCAGCCATCTTGGATTAAGCCATTTTCCAGTGTGCTTAGTGCAGGGAGAGACGTCAGCAGGCGCTATGGACAGTGGTAGAAAAGACTTTAAAACTTTTATTTTGCTGTATAGAAGTTCAGGGAAAGGATAGGGAGGAATCATTCCACAATATTGAAGCAGAACAGAGTTTTGTAGGGGAGGTTACAGCCTGGGTAATAGGAACAATCCTATTACACCTTGCTGCACTGACTGTGGATCCAAATTGCCATTATATAGCTCTGTAATTCCAGCAAACCGTTTTTGTTATTGGGGTGCAAGTGCTGTTTGATACAGCAATTAACAGGGTTTATTACAAGGAAATATTTCTACGTCTTATTTGCCCTTGAGCGGTGCAGTTATATGTTCGAAAGCATTTTTTGGCTTGTATTAGTGGGAAAAAAGTGCAGTTATATGTTCTAAAGCCCTTTTTGGTGTGTATTAGTGGCAAAGAATATATATTATTTGCCGTTTAGCGGGGCAGTTATATGTTATAAAGCCTTTTTTGGTGTGTATTAATGGCAGAAAAAAAAGTATTTGCCGTTGTCTGGTGAAGTGAGAAAATTACAGCCCTTTTTGGCGTGTATTAGTGGCAAAAAAATATATATTTGCCGTTCAGCGGTGCAGTTATATGTTCTAAAGCACTTTTTGGCGTGTACTAGTGGCAAAAAAATTTATATTATTTGCTGTTCAGCAGTGCAGTTATATGTTCTAAAGCCTTTTGTAGCGTGTGTAAGTGGAAAAAACTAAGGGCCTATTTGCCATTCAGCGATGCAGTTATATTTGCAGTATATTTACAGTATATTTACCTTCCGTCCTTGCTCGTTCGGCGCTCCTCGCTGAAGTTTTGTTCCTGTGTGTTTTTTGATTCCTTATGGGTTAACTCCCCTGTGTGCCTATTAGGAGTTAATCCTCTGTCTGCTCCATGGGTGTGGCTTCTCTGCTGCACCCATGGAACCTGTATATAAGGCTGAGGTTTCCTCAGTTCTGTGTCAGCTCTCCTGGTGTGTGTTGTCTTGTCCTGCTCCTGATTTGTACTCTCTCTGCTGCTGACCCGCGGGATCCGTGTCTGTCTGTGCTCTGTGGGTTTCCTACTTGTTCATTGACGTCTTCTCTCCCGTCCTCTTTGATGTCCTCTTTCCTGTCTTTCTGTTATCTGTTCTGCCAGTTATGTTTTAGTTACTTTGTGTGTATTCATATGTCTGTGTTCAGCAAGCCTTTGCAGCAGAGTGGCATGCGCAAGGCCATGCAGTTTACTACTGGTGGAGCAAGTCCTTCTCTGCTCATTGCCACCCCTGCTCCCTTGCGAGAACTCCTGCTTGTATTATTAGTTGCCCTGTTTTGTATTTGCCTGTCTGTTATGTTTGCCTATGTGCCGTCGGTACCTTATGGTACCTGTTGTCCATTCGTTCCTGCTGTCACTGTCTAGTTCACACTCCAGAGTGGACCCTGGCAACTTCCTGCGGCAAAGCCTAACCCTACCTTCTGGGGCCCTAGTGAATACCAGGAGTTGCTTAGTCACGCCCCTCTGGAGTATTACTAGACAGTGGCGCAGTGGGGGTTTTTTCCCACTGTGCTGACGGTACATAGAGCTCATGTTTTGTCTGTGCTTCCTTCCCTGGTTTTTGTTTGTGCAATAAACTCTTGTGTGTCTGTATCTGATTTCCGTTTGTTTATTGCTTGACGACGCGGTGGTCTCTCCTGGGACCTCCAACTCGTGACATATATGTTCTAAAGCCCTTTTTGGTGTGTATTAGTGGCAAAAAAATATATATTATTTGCCGTTCAGCGGTGTGTTGTTATATGTTCTAAAGCAGTGGTGCCCAACCATTTTTCGTCTGAGGGCCGCACTAGACTTGGTATAAATTTCACGGGTCGGAACCATATAGCTTTGCCAGAAAGAAATGCAAACCCTGTGAGGGGGCACGTGTGAGCATTACTACTGTGAAGAGGGCACATATCTGGCATAACTACTGTGAGGGGGCACATATCTGGGCATAACTACTGTGAGGAGGGCACATATCAGGGTATAACTACTGTGAGCTGTGAGGAGGGTACATATCAGGGCATAACTACTGTGAGGGGGCACATATCTGGGCATAACTACTGAGAGGGGGCACATATCTGGGCATAACTACTGTGAGCAGGGCACATATCTGGGCATAACTACTGTGAGCAGGGCACATATCAGGGCATAACTACTGTGAAGAGGGCACATATCTGGGCATAACTACTGTTAGGGGGCACATATCTGGGCATAACTACTGTGAGAGGGCATGTGTGAGCATTACATCTGTGAAGAGGGCACATATATTGGCATTATTACTGTGAGGGGGCACATATCTGGGCATAACTACTGTGAGGGGGCATGTGTGAGCATTAAGTCTGTCAAGAGGGCACATATCTTGGCATTATTACTGTGAGGGGGAATGTGATGTATACATGTGTGTAATGTATGTAGTGCAGTATGTGATTATCACACACTGCACTACATACATTACACACATATATACATCACATACTGCGCTGTCACCTTCTTCTGCAGGTCTACCTTGATGTCTGGTATTTAGGCTTCAGTCAGATCCTCCACCGCCATGCTTGCGCCGTGTGCCCGACACCACCAGGAGCTGGCCCCCCCTCCTTTCATCTCCCGCCAGCTTCTCCTACAGCAGGGCGCTCTATCGCTCCAGTGCCCGCCCAATCTTAACAATCAGGGGCGTAACTAGAAATGATTGGGCCCCATGGCAAAAAAAATTATGGGCCCCCCTCCCGGATCTCCCACCCCCACATACCTATCGGACCTCCCACCGCTTCCAGAGCTCCCACCCAAACACCCCTCCAGGACCTCCCACCCCAACATCCCCCTAAGTGTCATTCACAGATTCCCCCCCTTCAGTGTCGTCCACAGATCCCCCCTTCAGTGTCGTCCACAGATCCCCCCTTCAGTGTCGTCCACAGATCCCCCTTCAGTGTCGTCCACAGATCCCCCCGTCAGTGTCCTCCACAGATCCCCCCCTTCAGTGTCCTCCACAGATCCCCCCTTCAGTGTCCTCCACAGATCCCCCCTTCAGTGTCCTCCACAGATCCCCCCCTTCAGTGTCCTCCACAGATATTCCCCCCACCCAGAGCTGCTTCCTAGCTAATTTATTCACTGCACTTGCCTCTGTGAAAATGAAGAGAAGCGCCGTAATCTCGCACAGGCGCACTGGCAGAGGCCAGGAAGACAGTGCATGCACACTTCGATGCCTCTGCCAGTGCGCCTGTGCGAGATTACGGCGCTTCTCTTCAATTTAACAGAGGCAAGTGCAATGAATAAATTAGCTAGGAGGCGGGGCTGGGTGGGGAGATTGCAGGCACAGGCAGCATCGCTGCGCTGATAAAGTCCGGTCACTGCTCGGGCCGCATGACACGGCTTCGCGGGCCGCATTTGGCCCGCGGGCCGTTGGTTGGGCATCACTGTTCTAAAGCCCTTTTTGGTGTGTATTAGTGGCAGAAAAATATTTATTATTTGTCGTTCAGCGGTGTAGTTATATGTTCTAAAGCCTTTTGTGGAGTGTATAAGTGGAAGAAAAGTAAGGGCCTCTTTGCCGTTCAGAGGTGCAGTTATATGTTCTAAAGCCCTTTTTGGAGTGTATTAGGGCCAAAAAAATATATATTATTTGCCGTTCAGCGGGGCAGTTATATGTTCTAAAGCCCTTTTTGGTGTGTATTAGTGGCACAAAAAATAATATTTGCAGTTGTGTGGTAAAGTGAGAAAATTACAGCCCTTTTTGGCGTGTACTAGTGGCAAAAAAAATTATATTATTTGCTGTTCAGCAGTGCAATTATATGTTCTAAAACCTTCTGTGGCGTGTATAAGTAAAAAAAAATAAGGGCCTATTTGCCGTTCAGCGGTGCAGTTATATGTTCTAAAGACCTTTTTGGCATGTATTAGTGGCAAAAAAATATATATCATTTGTCGTTCAGCAGTGCAGCTATATGTTCTAAAGCCTTTTTTGGAATGTATTAGTGGCAAAAATATAGATATTTGCCGTTCAGCGGTGAAGTTATATGTCCTAAAGCCCTTTACAATGAATGACAGATTATTTCTGACCAGACGTTTCGGTCACGGTGGACCTTCATCAGTGGTCATGTTATCTGGAATATACATATTGAAGTGTTTTACATATACATGGAATGCAGAGCATGAAGTCACAAAATAAATAAAGTAACATAGAACAAAAAATAAATAAATTAAATTACAAGCAAAATTTCATAGTGTTGTCGCAGCAGAGTGAATACTGTCCAGGGGTTGGTAAAAACATCTGAGTGTGCGTAATCGTGAAAAATTCATATATTTATAACAATCAAATGGTTAGTAAAACATGATTATCTACGCTGGAGGAAGTATAGGGGGGGCAATAGATAGAGGGGGGAGGTGTCCAGGGAGTACATAAGTAAATAAATAAAGCCTATGGGAGATATTGGGCATATTGATATCCCGCAAATGTCAGGTAAAGCAACCTGTAGTATATCCCATGGGATCTGTCGTGTGGTCCCATGGATATTCACAGATGCATGGATTCTCAGAAACACAAACTTATGGCATACACAGTTGTGGCATTGTATTAATGAGATTATAAAGTTTCATGAGGAGCGTCATCAAAGCATTTACAGATCCATGGATTTACATAATAGACACATGGCTGTGGCATAGCATAAGTATGTGGTTTCATGGGAAGCGTCACCCAGATATAAAGCTATGTAGGAGCAAATATAGATGCACATAAATCACATAGACATAGATGCACAAAAATCACAGAGATCACATGGTGGCAGCATAGTGGACCCAAGAAATCAGTGAATCGAATTTCACAAAGGTAACCTGTGAAGAAAGCATTGCAAATGGTTATCTACCTGTATGCTGGGTAAAGGTATGCTTGGGCGCTGGATGCAGGAGTGTGTAGGCTTTGAGCTGCTGTTTAAATAGCACACTGTCCGGCGATAGCGATCACCTGACAGGAAGTCATGTGTCATCTGGAACGCATGTATGCGTTCCAAAGGGCGGAAGTCTCAGCTAGGGCTGTGGATTATGGTAATTCCGGTCACATGACCGGCTGTAGTGAACTGTGGAGTTGTTCATGCGTTCCACACTGTGTAAAAGGGGCGGAGTTAATATGTTAATGCGTTCCACTGCATGGCCAGACATTATATCTTACTGTGTGTAATAAGGTTGGAAGAGAGATGGGATGCGATCTACATGTGCAACAATATGGTTGGAATGGGAGATGGGATCTAATCTATATACACAATATTGTTGATCTGGAAGAAGGGGATATAGGATAATGGTGTATAATGTGGATAGATCATCCGGGAGGTAGTTGGGGGAGGTGACAAAAAGACTGGGGGAGGAGCTAGGGGTGGAGAAGTGGCCTCATGGATATGACAGGTCATAAGCTTAATATTTGGAGTATTATGTGAGTTGGATCCACACTCTCTATGGTATCTATAATGATCTGAGGATAACTAAGTACTAAAATCATCCTATTGTGACCTATGGGGAACAGTCAATAGCGTAAAGCAAACTATGTTATGGCATATTCCATACGTGTGTGCCTGTATGGCTGTTAGGTCCAAAGGATATGTAGATAACATAAGGGTATAGATATAATCAAGGTAGGGGACGGAGAGGGGTTAAGGGGGAAAGAAAAGGGCAGGGGGAGAAAAAGGGAAGAGGAACAAGGGGAACCGAGGCCAATACATCACCCTCACCCGCTGTGGACAATTTCAGTGCGTCTGTAGGAAAAATGAGAGACATAAATGTTAACATACATCAATATTTTTACAAGTTTATAAAGAAATCACATTCGCGGTTTAAGCCGTGTGGTGTTAATGTCCCCAGTTTATGGATCCAGAAAGCTTCCCTTTGCCTAAGGAGGAGCGTCCGGTTTCCTCCCCTTCTCGGTTGGTCAATTTGCTCCAGGATTTGGAAACGTAATTGGGAAATTTGGTGTTTCTTTTCAATGAAATGATGAGGTATCGGTAGGAAAGTATGGCCTAGTCTGATCGTGGATTTATGTTTGCTTATCCGGTCCCTGATGTGTTGCGTGGTTTCGCCGACGTATCCGAGGCCACATGGGCATTTTATTAAATAAACAACAAAGCTGGATTCGCAGGTGTAGAATCCTCTGATTGCTATGGCTTTTCCGGTGCGTGGGTGTGTGGCGTATTCGCCTTTAATGACACTGGAGCAATGGGCACAGTGTAAGCACGGGTATGTCCCTTGTCGTTTACTGCGTAAAAAAGTTTGTTTTAAAGGTCTCGTGAAGCTACCTACATCTGCTTTAATTAATTTGTCCTTGATATTAGGTGGTCTCTTATAACAAGTCAGCGGATATTGTTGGAACTCTTTGATGTCCGGATAAGCCTTGGATAGTAGTGACCAATTCTTTTTGAGGGCCTGCTGAATTTTGGGCATAAGGGGATGGTAAGTAGTTACGCATGCAATCCTATTGGAGTTGTCCCGTTTTGTTTCCGGTAACGTGGGTGGGTTTTTGAGTTCCAGGAGAGTTTCATTTAGAATTCCCTGCGGGTAGCCTCTTTGTACAAACCTGTCGGTCATGTTCTCGAATCTAGTATTTTTTGTTGTGGTATCTGTAACGATCCGATCTACCCGTGTGTACTGGGACCGTGGTAATGATTTTTTTGTGGCTCTAGGGTGACAACTGTTGTAGAGAAGAAGGCTATTGCGGTCCGTGGGTTTATGGTATAAATCTATGCTGAGAGATCCGGATTGATCAATTTTGATTAGGGTATCGAGGAAACTGATTTCCTCTTGGCTGATGTGTGAGGTAAATCCTAGTTCATTATGAATGTGATTGAGGTCATGGATAAAGCTGTCTATGGTGGAAGTGGGTCCCTTCCAAATGCAAAAAATGTCGTCTATGAAACGTAGCCATATGTGAGCGTGTTGTTGGAACAGGGGATGTGTATAGACGTGTTCTTCTTCGAAGTTAATCATGTACGCATTTGCGTACGGAGGGGCCACGTTGGACCCCATAGCGGTGCCACGCCTCTGGCCATAGTAAGTATCCCCAAATAGAAAAAAGTTTTTTGTCAATACAATTTCAAGTAATTTTAGGCAACATTCCTGTTGTGGGTTACTCAGGGTGGAATGTTTATTGAGGAGAATAGCTGTGGCCAGTATGCCTTTCTCATGTGTGATTGAAGTATAGAGGCTGTTCACATCTAATGTAAGTAAGTGACAATCTATTGGGACATCAGTATTTTTTAATTTTTGTAAAAAATCAGAAGTGTCTAGAATGAAGGATTTCGATGTTTTTATCAGGGGGGTCAGAATTTTCTCTAAATAAATTGCTAGGGGAGAGAGGATGGACTCGGTGGAGGCTACGATAGGGCGCCCTGGGGGTTTAGTCAGATCTTTATGTATTTTCGGTAGAGTATAAAATACTGGAGTGATGGGATCTTGTTTGGTTAGGAAGCTAGCAGTCTTGGGGTCTAGGATACCTGATACTGAATAAGAATCAATAGTAAAGGCAATTAATGCCCGTACCTGTGGTGTGGGATCTCTCGATAGTATCTCGTATGTCTCAGTATCGGATAACTGTCTATTAATTTCTGCAAGGTAATCCCTCTTGTCCATGACAACGAGAGCCCCACCTTTGTCCGCGGGTTTAATGGTTATGTCTTTATTAGTTTGTAACGAGTTCAATGCTATTTTCTCCTCCTGAGATAAGTTATTGGAATGTCTAAAGTGGCCCTCTGTGTTAGCCATAAGGATGTCACCTACCAATTTTTGGGAAAGAGAAATATACGTCTCAATGGGATGCTTATTTTTAGGGGGCATAAAGGAACTTTTGTTCCTGAGTCCCAGGTTTTGGATGGAGAGGGGTCCCGGTGAAATAGTACTCGTCGGTCGTTCTGGTATTAGCTCCTGGAAATGGGCTTTAAGTCTCACAGTTCGGTAGAATTTTTGTAATTCCTGTTCTAGCGAGAACGTATTAAACGTAGGTGTGGGACAGAAGGATAAACCTTTCTGTAGAACTGTGATTTGTATTGGTGATAGATTAGAGGATGAAATGTTAACGACTAGATTGTCCTCCTTACCTGGGAACGAGTCTGGATGCGTCCTTCTTGATTTCCTCCCGCCCCTCCTGGTCCTCCTCTTCTTTTGCCCCTCCTTGGGGCGTTGCCTAAAAAACGCGGTTCGTAGTGTCCGGATCTGTCGCTGTCCGAAGAGCCGGAGTAGTGTTGATGTCTGTATCCACGATAGAACTGTTGTTGCTGGTTTCCCTTCCAACGATAGACTCTGTCTAGTCTATAGTCCTCGGCGTCCCGTATAAATTTCTGTCTCTTTCCTTGTTCTGCGTATTTTCTGTATTCCAGTAGCTGTTTATCGATCCTTTCTTTGGTTGTAACTAGCTCTTCTTCAGGTGTAGTCGAGGTCAATTGGGATTCAGTGGTCTTGATCTGTGAGGATAATTCGGTGGTTGAGGTCTGAAGCTCCTCTATGGTCAGTAGAATGAGGTCGAGGGAGCATTTATTTAGGATGCTCTCAAAGCGCTCGCAAAACTCTTTCTTCTCCGCGAAGAGTGTTGGTCGGAGATGAGATCTCAGGCCTCTAGGGATCCGTTTGTTTTTATAGTATTCAGTAAGTGTGCTGCAGTGTAGTTCCCAGCCAATGAGTCGCTTTCGGTCACGTTCATACTCACGGATCTTCATCTCGTGGTTTGGGATGTGCAGGAACTCATTGGGTAGGTTTACTCTGGACACTATACTCTCTGCTGTAGTGGTGTCATACGAGAAGATATTCGTCATGCTTGTATGAAGGTGCCGGTATCCCACAGTACATACGTAATCTATAGAAAAATGGGGAACCGCACTCCGTTTTAGGGGTGGTATCACCGGTGCCGATCAAGGGCTACTTAAGCCGTATCCAATTAATAAGAATTTGAGGCACTCAGTCCGTAGGTTATGCAATTCAAATAATTTTTTTATTTTTATTATTATTCATGTTTTCTGCACCATCCATATGCCCGTGAAAAATAAGGAATGACAGATTATTTCTGACCAGACGTTTCGGTCACGGTGGACCTTCATCAGTGGTCATGTTATCTGGAATATACATATTGAAGTGTTTTACATATACATGGAATGCAGAGCATGAAGTCACAAAATAAATAAAGTAACATAGAACAAAAAATAAATAAATTAAATTACAAGCAAAATTTCATAGTGTTGTCGCAGCAGAGTGAATACTGTCCAGGGGTTGGTAAAAACATCTGAGTGTGCGTAATCGTGAAAAATTCATATATTTATAACAATCAAATGGTTAGTAAAACATGATTATCTACACTGGAGGAAGTATAGGGGGGGCAATAGATAGAGGGGGGAGGTGTCCAGGGAGTACATAAGTAAATAAATAAAGCCTATGGGAGATATTGGGCATATTGATATCCCGCAAATGTCAGGTAAAGCAACCTGTAGTATATCCCATGGGATCTGTCGTGTGGTCCCATGGATATTCACAGATGCATGGATTCTCAGAAACACAAACTTATGGCATACACAGTTGTGGCATTGTATTAATGAGATTATAAAGTTTCATGAGGAGCGTCATCAAAGCATTTACAGATCCATGGATTTACATAATAGACACATGGCTGTGGCATAGCATAAGTATGTGGTTTCATGGGAAGCGTCACCCAGATATAAAACTATGTAGGAGCAAATATAGATGCACATAAATCACATAGACATAGATGCACAAAAATCACAGAGATCACATGGTGGCAGCATAGTGGACCCAAGAAATCAGTGAATCGAATTTCACAAAGGTAACCTGTGAAGAAAGCATTGCAAATGGTTATCTACCTGTATGCTGGGTAAAGGTATGCTTGGGCGCTGGATGCAGGAGTGTGTAGGCTTTGAGCTGCTGTTTAAATAGCACACTGTCCGGCGATAGCGATCACCTGACAGGAAGTCATGTGTCATCTGGAACGCATGTATGCGTTCCAAAGGGCGGAAGTCTCAGCTAGGGCTGTGGATTATGGTAATTCCGGTCACATGACCGGCTGTAGTGAACTGTGGAGTTGTTCATGCGTTCCACACTGTGTAAAAGGGGCGGAGTTAATATGTTAATGCGTTCCACTGCATGGCCAGACATTATATCTTACTGTGTGTAATAAGGTTGGAAGAGAGATGGGATGCGATCTACATGTGCAACAATATGGTTGGAATGGGAGATGGGATCTAATCTATATACACAATATTGTTGATCTGGAAGAAGGGGATATAGGATAATGGTGTATAATGTGGATAACTACTTACCATCCCCTTATGCCCAAAATTCAGCAGGCCCTCAAAAAGAATTGGTCACTACTATCCAAGGCTTATCCGGACATCAAAGAGTTCCAACAATATCCGCTGACTTGTTATAAGAGACCACCTAATATCAAGGACAAATTAATTAAAGCAGATGTAGGTAGCTTCACGAGACCTTTAAAACAAACTTTTTTACGCAGTAAACGACAAGGGACATACCCGTGCTTACACTGTGCCCATTGCTCCAGTGTCATTAAAGGCGAATACGCCACACACCCACGCACCGGAAAAGCCATAGCAATCAGAGGATTCTACACCTGCGAATCCAGCTTTGTTGTTTATTTAATAAAATGCCCATGTGGCCTCGGATACGTCGGCGAAACCACGCAACACATCAGGGACCGGATAAGCAAACATAAATCCACGATCAGACTAGGCCATACTTTCCTACCGATACCTCATCATTTCATTGAAAAGAAACACCAAATTTCCCAATTACGTTTCCAAATCCTGGAGCAAATTGACCAACCGAGAAGGGGAGGAAACCGGACGCTCCTCCTTAGGCAAAGGGAAGCTTTCTGGATCCATAAACTGGGGACATTAACACCACACGGCTTAAACCGCGAATGTGATTTCTTTATAAACTTGTAAAAATATTGATGTATGTTAACATTTATGTCTCTCATTTTTCCTACAGACGCACTGAAATTGTCCACAGCGGGTGAGGGTGATGTATTGGCCTCGGTTCCCCTTGTTCCTCTTCCCTTTTTCTCCCCCTGCCCTTTTCTTTCCCCCTTAACCCCTCTCCGTCCCCTACCTTGATTATATCTATACCCTTATGTTATCTACATATCCTTTGGACCTAACAGCCATACAGGCACACACGTATGGAATATGCCATAACATAGTTTGCTTTACGCTATTGACTGTTCCCCATAGGTCACAATAGGATGATTTTAGTACTTAGTTATCCTCAGATCATTATAGATACCATAGAGAGTGTGGATCCAACTCACATAATACTCCAAATATTAAGCTTATGACCTGTCATATCCATGAGGCCACTTCTCCACCCCTAGCTCCTCCCCCAGTCTTTTTGTCACCTCCCCCAACTACCTCCCGGATGATCTATCCACATTATACACCATTATCCTATATCCCCTTCTTCCAGATCAACAATATTGTGTATATAGATTAGATCCCATCTCCCATTCCAACCATATTGTTGCACATGTAGATCGCATCCCATCTCTCTTCCAACCTTATTACACACAGTAAGATATAATGTCTGGCCATGCAGTGGAACGCATTAACATATTAACTCCGCCCCTTTTACACAGTGTGGAACGCATGAACAACTCCACAGTTCACTACAGCCGGTCATGTGACCGGAATTACCATAATCCACAGCCCTAGCTGAGACTTCCGCCCTTTGGAACGCATACATGCGTTCCAGATGACACATGACTTCCTGTCAGGTGATCGCTATCGCCGGACAGTGTGCTATTTAAACAGCAGCTCAAAGCCTACACACTCCTGCATCCAGCGCCCAAGCATACCTTTACCCAGCATACAGGTAGATAACCATTT
Organism: Bufo bufo; assembly: GCF_905171765.1. NCBI lineage: Eukaryota > Metazoa > Chordata > Amphibia > Anura > Bufonidae > Bufo > Bufo bufo. Next base: position 493,693,611 of record NC_053392.1, on the reverse strand, counting down.
GCAATGCTTTCTTCACAGGTTACCTTTGTGAAATTCGATTCACTGATTTCTTGGGTCCACTATGCTGCCACCATGTGATCTCTGTGATTTTTGTGCATCTATGTCTATGTGATTTATGTGCATCTATATTTGCTCCTACATAGCTTTATATCTGGGTGACGCTTCCCATGAAACCACATACTTATGCTATGCCACAGCCATGTGTCTATTATGTAAATCCATGGATCTGTAAATGCTTTGATGACGCTCCTCATGAAACTTTATAATCTCATTAATACAATGCCACAACTGTGTATGCCATAAGTTTGTGTTTCTGAGAATCCATGCATCTGTGAATATCCATGGGACCACACGACAGATCCCATGGGATATACTACAGGTTGCTTTACCTGACATTTGCGGGATATCAATATGCCCAATATCTCCCATAGGCTTTATTTATTTACTTATGTACTCCCTGGACACCTCCCCCCTCTATCTATTGCCCCCCCTATACTTCCTCCAGCGTAGATAATCATGTTTTACTAACCATTTGATTGTTATAAATATATGAATTTTTCACGATTACGCACACTCAGATGTTTTTACCAACCCCTGGACAGTATTCACTCTGCTGCGACAACACTATGAAATTTTGCTTGTAATTTAATTTATTTATTTTTTGTTCTATGTTACTTTATTTATTTTGTGACTTCATGCTCTGCATTCCATGTATATGTAAAACACTTCAATATGTATATTCCAGATAACATGACCACTGATGAAGGTCCACCGTGACCGAAACGTCTGGTCAGAAATAATCTGTCATTCCTTATTTTTCACGGGCATATGGATGGTGCAGAAAACATGAATAATAATAAAAATAAAAAAATTATTTGAATTGCATAACCTACGGACTGAGTGCCTCAAATTCTTATTAATTGGATACGGCTTAAGTAGCCCTTGATCGGCACCGGTGATACCACCCCTAAAACGGAGTGCGGTTCCCCATTTTTCTATAGACTAAAGCCCTTTACGGCATGTATTAGTGGCAAAAAAATATATATATTTGCCGTTCAGTGGTGCAGTTATATGTTCTAAAGCCTTTTGTGGCGTGTATAAGTGGAAAAAATAAGGGCTTACTTGCTGTTGTGTGGTGATATGAGAAAATTTCAGACTTTTTTGGGGGTGTTTTAATATCCTTTTTATTTTTATTTTTTGATCTAACAGTATGTCAGACAGAGAAGTGCCCGGCCCTGCACAGGGGAGTGGCAGAGGCTTAAATGTTTCTGGCGCAGGCACAGATCTCAGCAGAGTAAGGGGGCGTGGCAGCAGGAATCGCAGCGAGAGGCCTGAGCTCCCGGTGTCATCTAGCGGTCGTGCCTTGACCAGCAACCCAGCAGTTCTTGAATGGTTGACTCGGTCATCCACTTTGTCCCAAGTGACATCAGACACCCCCAGCCAAGAGTCAGTGGGTTCATCAGACACAACCCTTAGGGTCCATTCACACGTCCGTGAATGTGTCCTCACCAGTTCTGCAATTCTGCGGAATGGGTGCGGACCCATTCATTCTCTATGGGGCAGGAATGGATGCGGACAACACACAGTGTGCTGTCCACATCCGCATTTCCGGAGCGAGCCCCCGATCTTCCTGTCCGCGGCTCTGTAAAAAAAATAGAACATGTCCTATTCTTGTCCGTAATTGCGGACAAGAATAGGCAGTTCTATGGGGGTGCCGGCCGGGCGTATTGCTGATCCGCAATTTGCGGATCCGCAATACACTACGGACGTGTGAATGGACCCTTAGTTGGCAAGCCCTGTGCCCTCACCTGTCCTCAACCTGCCTCTGTCCTTTTCTGTTCCCTCAGCCAGAGAAGTATTATATGCTGTGGGCTCAGCTCCACTATACAGCGTGGACGAGCTACTAGAGGACAATCAGCAGCTACTGGCCAGCCAAGATGTGGAGGAGACATTCGCCGCTTCCTCCAGGTAGGCAGGAAAGTAGTGATGAGGAGAGTGGCGTGGATGCTGGTGTTGCAAGCGGTAAGGCAGTGTGGCAGTTTTTTGTTAAGCCACCGGAGGAGGTGAACATGGCCATTTGTAGAATCTGTGGGCAGAAGGTGAAGCGTGGCCAGGGTGCCAATGTTGGCACCACAGCCCTGTGTCAACATATGCAGCGTCACCATAAAGTGGCCTGGGAGAACCGTGGCTCCGATGTGGTGGTCCAATTGCACTCCAGCCTGCCACAGCAACTGCTGCATCACCCAGTGGCATGCACCCGATTTTAGGCAGTCAAGGCGTCACCATCTCAGCCGAAGGGACCTGTCTGTCCTTCCCATCATCTGCTGGTCCTGATGGTCCTCCTCCTACTCCTTGTCAGTCATTCCGTAAGCAATCAATCACCAAACCGATTGCCAAGAGACAATAGTATGCGTGCACTAATCCAGCGTCACAGAAGCTAATTGTGCTCCTGGTTAAGTTGCTGGTGCTGCAGTCCCTCCCTTTCCAAGTGGTGGACTCTGCACCATTCAGAGGACTGATGGCTGGTGCCGAGCCGAGGTGGAGAGTCCCAAGCCGTCATTTCTTTGCCAAAAAGGCAGTACCAGCCCTGCACACGTATGTAGAAAAGAAGGTGGGCCAGTCCTTGAGCCTGTCGGTGTCTGTCAAAGTGCACGGCAGCGCCGACGTGTGGAGCTGTAACTACGGTCAGGGACAATACATGTCCTTTACAGCCCACTGGGTGAATGTGGTTCCTGTACAGCCACACCAGCAACTTGGCCAGATCATGCTGCTTATGCCTACACGTTTTCACGCCGTTGGTCCTGCGACAATGTCCGCCTCTGCCTCCTCCGCGTCCGCGGTTTCCACTGCAGGGACAATTCACAGTGCCCCTCCAGCATACCACATGTGCAGGGCACAGCAGTGTCACGCTGTTCTGCACTTTGTTTGCCTGGGCGAACGGAGTCACACAGGGTAGGAACTGCTCCATGTCCTTCATCAAGAAATCGAATCCTGACTTTCTCCGCGACAACTCAAAATCGGAACCATGGTGACCGACAACGGGAAGAACATGGTGTCGGCGCTGCGTCAAGGAGGGGTGTTTAATCTTGTTGTCAAGCGGTTCTGGAAGTCTTCCACCCATCTGCAAGACATCCTAAAAATGGCCAGGAAACTTTGCATGCACTTCAGCCACTCGTACACCGCAAAGCACACCCTCCTTGAGCTGCAGTGGCCCAACATAAGCTGATATGAGACGTTTCCACCTGTTGGAATTCCACCCTCTATATGTTGGACCGACTATACGAACAGAGAAAGGCCATAAACAATTTCTTGATGATCCAAGGGGACAGGAGTACTTCCCTGTGTAAGAAAATCACAGAAATAAGATAATAATGCACTTAGTAAAGTAGATGCAAGCATTATATATGGATAAAGTCCTCACTCTGATATGATAAAATCTGAGACACTTAGCCAATATATTTTGATAAAAACACATCTGTGCCCGCCTACCAAGCGTCAAGGTGGTCTCAGGTCAGGCGGGTCCTACGCTAAACTTACCTAAGCCATTGGGCTTCTATGTTCAGGAGCGCAGACGCCGCACATATGGTGTGCTGCTCCTAGTCACCTCCATGTGCGTCAAGCAACCGATGGGAGGAGGAGCAAATACACCTATATGTACCTATTAATGTGTAGAGTGAATCTAAATCGCACATCCTCATCCCTATGCTTCTGATATGACCATTGTGATAAAACATGGCTATACAGCACTGTTATCAATCATTTGCTGTGCACTATAAAGAGGCAATTAGTATACAGTTTGATCAAAGAGCATAGGCCCACTTACCGCGACAAGGTTGCCTCTTGTTTAAGTGGGAACCTACTCTAACCGTGGCGCGGCTCCGTGCGGCGACCACCGCGCCCCCACACCGCTCCAGCGCCGCATGTGAACTGGTGCAAAAGGCTCACCTGTTCACAACCTCCCAGGAACTCCAACTGAGATGTGGTAGGAATTTATAGACCCTTTGCAGACTTCTGCTAATTTAAAAGCACCTGAGCTAAAATGGGGAGGAGTGCTGATTCAGAGGGGGAGAAAAGACATCATAGCGGAAATTCTATTAATGTGTAGAGTGAATCTAAATCGCACATCCTCATCCCTTTTGCACCAGTTCACATGCGGCGCTGGACGGCGGCCGTCGCTGCTTCTGTGCCGTGCCGGTGGAGTGATGGGACCCGGGGCCCAGGTGGCCTCACTGTACAGTGGGGCCGCTGTGCGGCTGCTGGGTCCCATTGCCTACTGGAGCGGTGTGGAGGCGCGGTGGTCGCCGCACGGAGCCGCGCCATGGTTAGAGTAGGTTCCCACTTGAACAAGAGGCAACCTTGTCGCGGTAAGTGGGCCTATGCTCTTTGATCAAACTGTATACTAATTGCCTCTTTATAGTGCACAGCAAATGATTGATAGCATTGCTGTATAGCCATGTTTTATCAAAAGAAATGCTGATAATTGTACACAATGGTCATATCAGAAGCATAGGAATGAGGAGGTGCGATTTAGATTCACTCTACATATTATAAACACCTATATGTACCACCTAATCAAGGTACTCCCCTGTGTAACTTCGATGTCAGCCAGTGGCAGCTCATGTGTGACACCTGCCGTTTGTTCAGGCCCTTTGAGGAGGCCACGTTATTTGTCAGTCGCCAGGACTACGGGATAACCGATGTCATTCCACTGCTTCATGTCCTGGAACAGATGCTGGTAAATCTGGCTGGTCACGGCCACATGAACCCTGTGGGGGCTGAACAGGAGCACAAGCAATGTATAGCGAAATGTGTGGTTTTTATACACAGCTGACAGGAGAGGAGGAGCAGGAGCAGGCAGAGGAGCTACAGGGCGATGAGTTAGATGAGGAAGAGGACCCAGACACCCCGTGGCAGTATGCAGTGGAGATGGATGCAGGGAGTCCCTCCGAGTCACTTGCACAAGTGGCCCGATGCATGCTCACTTGCCTGCGTAGTGACAGCCGAATTGCCACCATTTGGCAGGGGGATGACTTCTGGATCTCCACCTTGTTGGATCATCGCTACCGGTCCAAAATGGGGGCCTTTTTTACACCCGCTGAGAGGGAGGACAAACTGAACTACTATAGAGACATCCTATGTAGTCAGTTGGCCACTGCCTATCTGTGCCATCATCCATCCTCTTGCAGGTCTGACCGGGGGGCCCTCTGCACTCACATTCCTCTGCCATGGCTGCTGTTGCAGGGTGGGTACAAAAACCAAGATGGCTGCACACCATTATACATACAAACAATAGAGCTAAGAAATGGGGGTCATTCTAAATTAAAGTGGTAAAATACCGACTATAAATGAGTTAATGGAAGCTCTTAGCACACATATTTGCTCAAACATGTGTCGGGCCCATCTACCAGGCGTCAAGGTGGCTTCCGCAGTTGCAGGGTGGGTGGCGGTAGGAGCAGTTCCAGCTCCATCAGCAGCAACTTGAGTCTAGAGTCGCTGATGAGCAGCTTTCTTCACCCGCCTAGTGAAGAAACTACTGACCAGCAGCAGCAGCAGCTAGACCTGGAGCAGGACCTGAGCCAGCAGGTGGTCGCATACTAGACAGCACCCTGCCACCTCACATTGAAGATCCGCTGTACTACTGGGCAGCCAAACTGGATTTGTGGCCGTAACTGGAAGAGTTTGCCCTGGAAAAGCTGTTCTGATCGTCCAGTAGTGTGGCATCAGAGCGGGTGGTTAGTGCGGCGGGGACCATAGTTACCCCAAGAAGAACTCGCCTGTCCACCCAAAATGTGAAGAGACTGACCTTTGTCAAGATGAATCAGGCATGGATTAGCCAGGATTTTCACCTACCAATGTCTGATGCATCAGACTAGATCATCCATGGTGCCACACCAACACTTTGACAAAAGAGACTGGTTTCTTCTTGCTACCTCCCTCAGCTACTATTCTGATGCTGCCACCCGCCTGATGCCACACATCGGATGCCAAGTGCTCATTCTTTCACCCACCATCTTCAGCTGGTACTGGTATTGTCACCCACCTCCCCACTCTGTCACCGGGTCACTCTGTGGTCTCCTGATGCCGCTGCCACCTCCACACTATGTCACTTTGTCACTATGTGGTCTCCTGATGCCGCTGCCACCTCCACACTATGCTTGCCACTCCGTGGTCTCCTGATGCTGCTGCCACCTCCACACTATGTCACCTTGCCACTTTGTGGTCTCCTGATGCTGCTGCTGCCACCTCCACACTGTCATTGTACTACCCTGTGGCATCCTCCTGATGCTGCTGCTGCCACCTCCACACTCTGTCATTGTGCCACCCTGTGGCCTCCTCCTGATGCTGCTGCTGCCACCGCCACACTCTGTCATTGTGCCACTCTTTGGTCTCCTGATGCTGCTGCTGCCACTGCCACACTCTGTCATTGTGCCACTCTGTGGTCTCCTGATGCTGCTGCCACCTCCTCACTATGTCACCTTGCCACTCTGTGGTGTTCTGATGCTGCTGCTGCCATCTCCACACTGTCATTGTGCCACCCTGTGGCATCCTCCTGATGCTGCTGCTGCTACCTCCACACTCTGTCATTGTGCCCTCTGTGGCCTCCTGATGATTCTGCTGCCACCTCCACACTGTCATTGTGCCACCCTGTGGCCTCGTCCTGATGCTGCTGCTGCTGCCACCTCCTCACTATGTCACCTTGCCACTCTGTGGTGTTCTGATGCTGCTGCTGCCATCTCCACACTGTCATTGTGCCACCCTGTGGCATCCTCCTGATGCTGCTGCTGCTACCTCCACACTCTGTCATTGTGCCCTCTGTGGCCTCCTGATGATTCTGCTGCCACCTCCACACTGTCATTGTGCCACTCTGTGGTCTCCTGCTGCCACCTCCTCACTATGTCACCTTGCCACTCTGTGGTGTTCTGATGTTGCTGCTGCATTCTCCACATTGTCATTGTGCCACCCTGTGGCCTCCTCCTGATGCTGCTGCTGCCGCCACCTCCACACTGTCATTGTGCCATTCTGTGGCCTCCTGATGCTGTTGCCACCTCCACACTGTCATTGTGCCACCCTGTGGCCTCCTCCTGATGCTGCTGCCGCCACCTCTACACTGTCATTGTGCCACTTTGTGGCCTCCTGATGCTGCTGCTGCCACCTCCACACTCTGTCATTGTGCCACTCTGCGGCCTCCTGATGCTGCTGCTGCCACCTCCACACTGTCATTGTGCCACTCTGTGGCCTCCTCCTGATGCTGCTACCACCTCCAGACTCTGTTATTGGGCCACTTTGTGGTCTCCTCATGCTGCTTCCACCTAACCACTATGTCATAGGGCCACTCTGTGTACTTCTCATGCTGGTCCCACCCTCCTTACTTCATGACTGGGCCACTATTTTGCCTTTCGGCCTGACTGACAGCATAATTTATTTGACCCTTCTTCTGATCTGTCATAAGGAAGGAAAAATGAGATGCACAACGGATCCCGTCTATGTAACAGCTGTAAGGCCTGCTTGACATGGTCCCTATTTTGCATCAGAATTGGCTTATGATTTGGTAGCCAAAAGTAGGGGTGGGTACAAAACACAGAAGACATGCAAATATTCTATTCACGTGTCATCCCTGTTTTGGATCCACTACTGTTTTTTTTTTTTTTTGCAATACTGATGGATTACTGACCAAATACTGAGTGAAGGCGGATGCTCCACAGACAGGATCCGTTGAAGGGCAAAATAATCAGTGACGTCAACACAAACTTATTGCTGACACCCTCTCCACTCTGTCGGGGGGACTCTACTTGTATAAGCGTTTAATAGAACAGGTTCTATAGACATCTATGTGGAATCAGCTGCCGACGGTATAAAAGGAGTGTGCTTTTTCTTGACGCTAACATTGACCTTGAGTTATTTGGTCAGTTTTGGTGCCGTAACTGCCCAAATAAGTGAAGTGTGCAGTGATTCTAAGAGTGACACCTGTCATCTGCATGTCATACTGACTCACAGTATTGTTTCACTACCACAGCAGACTCCCTATGCGTGTTACTGCAAGGCACAGTGTTTTACACCACTATAAAGGCTCTCTGCAGCGAGGAAATAGCCTTTTTTTAACACAATTTTAACACGATTTGCCACGAAAAATTCGGGGAACTGGTCGAATTGAATTTTTGAGAAATTCGCTCATCTCTAATTAGGTCCATCAAATAGGCTGGATAAAAAAAAAAATAGTGTCTAGTATTAAATCAATGCCATTCATTTATGATTTCAAGATAGGATGCTACACTAGAGACTAAATTGGTCATTTCCAATTTGTCAACTATCATTTTATATAATCTAGTACCACATCTCCCTGTAAAATACAGATATATCCTATGCATTTTTTTGCTGCTTTTTTTTTATCTAAAGCATACTAAATGATACAAAAATGATCACAAACCCTCCTTAGGTGGTGCATTAGACATAATGCATTTAGAAATGTTGTAAACTGCATATTTAGCGACTTTTGCCTTCTCTCTGTTCGTTTCTGTATAATTACTTTTTTTCTTCCTATGCTTACTGATTGTGCTCTTACAGCTGTAATGTAAGGTCTGTGCTGAGTGATTTGAGGCAATCAGATGTCTTCTCCTCCTTCTTAAAACATGCAGTTTCACAAACTGTAGGAGAACTGCTGCAGCTGCAACTCCCTCCTCTCTATTTCCTATTTTTAGGGGGATTGAGGAGATTTGTGAATATTGTAGGAAGGTGCAAGGGTCCGTCATTGACGGAAGGTGTCACCGGGGTTCCTGGCCTCGGTGAAGTAAGAGCTGGTATTTTTAGGTGACAGCAGCAGCTAATGCTGATTGACACTTTACTATTTTAGTATGGCTGTACAGTATAGCTGATCCGGGACGGCTCTTACTGGGAGTAGGCAAAGTGCTGGGTGGGTGACTACTCCCCACGTTCCAGACTGGGTCTTGGTTTTGGGCTATAAAACACAGGCAGCACTGTCAGGTGGTGTGGATTACTCCTCTCTGACAGTGGAGCTCTGTCAGTCTCTGTGTTGGGACCTGGGAGTTTGGGCCTGGATTAAGGCCTGCTACCTTGTTGGTGTGAAAGCAGGTGGATTCTGCTTTGTCCAAGGACTTCTTCTTTGCTGCATGGTGTGAACGAACACCAGAATCACAAGGTGACTGTTTTACTTGAAACTGACTTTTTGTTTTGTCACTTACCTAATGTGTGAATAAACACTGAACTGTTTAATTTAAAGACTTTGTTGTTGCCTCTATACTGCGTCCGCTAACCTGACTATCAGAGCAAACCCCCACAATTGGTAGAGGATGCGGGTGCTGCAGTGAGACTGGCGTGATAGCCGAAATATTTTTGTTTTTCCGAGCACGGGTGTATGTCTTACATCAAACCAGCGAGATTACAACCCGTGTCCCTTGACAAAATGGACGCTGATGTGAAAGCCCTCGTGGAAGCTAACCTGCAACAGCGGGAGGACAATAAACAACAGCAGGAAACAAACCAGCTGCTGTTACAACATGTGATGGCTTTACAAGCTACCTTGTTGGTGTGCTTTGTCTAAGGACTTCTTCTTTGCTGCATGGGGAGAACAAACACCAGAATCACAAGGTGACTGTTTTCCTTTAAACTGACTTTTTGTTTTGTCACTTACTTAGGCTACATGCACATGACCATTGTGTGTTTTGCGGTCCGCAAATCGCAGATCCGCAAAACACTGATGGCGTCCGTGTGCGTTCCGCAATTTGCGGAACTGCATGGACAGCCTTTAATATAACTGCCTATTTTTGTCCGCAAAGCTCGGACAAGAATAGGACAGGTTATATTTTTTTTGTGGACCACGGAACGGAGCAACGGATTGAAGTGAATGGGTCCGCATCCTGAGCCGCCAAAACTGCGGCTCAGATGCGGACCAAAACAACGGCCGTGTGCATGAGGACTTATTGTGTGAATAAACACTGAACTGTTTAATTTAAAGACTTTGTTGTTGCCTCTATACTGCGTTCGCTAACCTGCCTATTAGAGCGAACCCCCACAATATCAACATATAATTTTCAGAAATGGCACCCACAAGCTGCCAGAATACAGTATTTCTCATAAGTAATTCTAGTATTATTAGCATTTCTGTATTACTGTTATTAATATTTCTAATAACTATTTCTAGAAGTATAAGAGCCCACTGACACAGAGCTTTTTGGTGTTGACTCTTGGCATGTTTTCCACGTCACAACCGGTGCCAAGAAATTACTCCAAGCAGCCTTTCATTCACTTCAATGGGAAGCAGCGCTTTTTTTCTGGCACAGTTCATATTGTCACAGAATACCTTCATCAGTATAAGAGGTTGGTGCCCAACAATACCATATAAAGAAAAATTTGATTATTTTGTTTATATGGTATTGTTGGGCATCAACCCTTATTATATACTATAACAAATATATGATCCACAGTTCCCTAAGAACAGGACCACAGACAGTGCAGGAAAACTTGTTGGCATGTGTTACTACTATAGCTTACCATTTGGGTTAACTAGTTTGAACAACTTTATGCCCACCTTTTATATCCAATATACTCTGCAATGCTACCATATATCCAATTTTTTTTTTTTTGTGTGAATATAATGAATATCGACAATGGTAGTTGAAGCGATAAGGGCAAGTGATCCTCATCAGCACCTCTGCCTCCCCACAATATCAGTTTTTATTCACTGACTGGGAATTTTTCATTCATATGAATAAAGGTTACTTCTTATACTGGTGAAGCTACTCTGTTACTTTTTTGACAATATTGTCACCAGTGGTATACTGAGATTTCTGATTATCCAACAAATCTGATATCTGACTACAGTTCATACTGTATCAGAAATAAGAAGAGCTCACAGAAGTGTTATAAGAGGAGTAATAGAAAATTAGCTCACATTAAAGAAAAAAAAAACTTAAAATATAAATTTTAATCATGCATAATAAAATATAATGTAGATGACCCCCACATAAATTGTTTGTTCTTCAATAAAAATGTATGCCCTCCTTCCGACCTGGCACGCCCCTGAGAGCGGGAGTGCCATTTTCAAACACAGTGATTACACCAGGTATAAATGAGGGAGCTTTTAGGCATATACCTGCGCCTACCAGGGCCGGTGCAAGGATTTTTGCCAACACAAGTGAAGCTACATTTTGCCCTGGCCCTGGTTTGAGGACCGTACTTTTCGCCCTATAAGATGCACCGGCCCATAAGACGCACCTAGGTTTTAGAGGAGGATAATAAGAAAAAAATATTTTCCATTACACCTCAGGTCAGACCAGCAATCAGACCCCCAATGTTAATCAGACCTCAGATCAGACCCCCAATGCCTCAGATCAGCCCCCATGTCAGCCACCATGCCCCCATGTCAGCCACCATGCCCCCATGTCAGCCATCATGCCCCCATGTCAGCCATCATACCCCCATGTCGCATTTCTCCCCCTCGAGGCCCCCATGGCACATTTCTCCCCCCTCCATGTCACATTTCACCCCCTCAATGTCACATTTCTCACCCCTCCATGTCACATTTCTCCCCCTCCATGTCAAATCACCTATGTCACATCAGCCCTCACATTTCTCCCCCCTCCATCCATGTTGCCACATTTCTCCCCCACCATCCATGTTGTCACATTTATCCCCCCTCCATCCATGTTGTCACATTTCTCCCCCTCCATCCATGTTGTCACATTTCTCCCCGTCCATCCATGTTGTTACATTTCTCCCCCTCCATCCATGTTGTCACATTTCTCCCCTCCATCCATGTTGTCACATTTCTCCCCGTCCATCCATGTTGTCACATTTCTCCCCCTCCATCCATGTTGTCACATTTCTCCCCCTCCATCCATGTTGTCACATTTCTCCCCCTCCATTCATGTTGTCACATTTCTCCCCCTCCATCCATGTTGCCACATTTCTCCCCCCTCCATCCATGTTGTCACATTTCTCCCCCTCCATCCATGTTGTCACATTTCTCCCCCTCCATTCATGTTGCCACATTTCTCCCCCTCCATTCATGTTGCCACATTTCTCCCCCACCATCCATATTGTCACATTTCCCCCCCTCCATCCATGTTGTCACATTTCCCCCCCTCCATCCATGTTGTCACATTTCCCCCCCTCCATCCATGTTGTCACATTTCTCTCCCCTCTCCATCCATATTGTCACATTTCTCCCCCCCAGACTACTCAGAGACATTTGTTGTCCCCCCTCCATTCATGTCACATTGTAATGTCACCTGCCTCACCCTGACCCCACCTCCTTTAATGTTCTTCTGTTTCTGCTCAGCCTGCACTCCATAAGATCACCTTGACCTACCTACCTGTCTGTGCCACCTACGGCAGTCCGGACGGTCTGGTCTGGGCCTGGCTGTGTGAGTGTCACTGTCTGATGTCTCACAGACTCACTCACACACATTTACTCACCGACAAATGCTCCGCCTCCAGTCTCCAGACCTCCGCTCCCCAGTCTACACCAGTTGCTGCTGCCTGCCGCCCGCTGCCGCAGCACCACTCGCTAGTCACACCCCCCTGACCCTGATGATCTTGGTCTCATCTGTCCATAGGATGTTGTTCCAGAACTGTGAAGGATTTTTTTAGATGTCGTTTGGCAAACTATAATCTGGCCTTCCTGTTTCTGAGGCTCACCAATGGTTTACATCTTGTGGTGAACCCTCTGTATTCACTCTGGTGAAGTCTTCTCTTGATTGTTGACTTTGACACACATACACCTACCTCCTGGAGAGTGTTTTTGATCTGGCCAACTGTTCTGAAGGGTGTTTTCTTCACCAGGGAAAGAATTCTTCGGTCATCCACCACAGTTGTTTTCCGTGGTCTTCCGGGTCTTTTGGTGTTGCTGAGCTCACCGATGCGTTCCTTCTTTAAGAATGTTCCAAACAGCTGTTTTGGCCACACCTAATGTTTTTGCTATCTCTCTGATAGGTTTGTTTTGTTTTTTCAGCCTAATGATGGCTTGCTTCACTGATAGTGACAGCTCTTTGGATCTCATCTTGAGAGTTGACAGTAACAGATTCCAAATGCAAATAGCACACTTGAAATGAACTCTGGACCTTTTATCTGCTCATTATAATTGGGATAATGAGGAAATAGCACACACCTGGCCATGGAACAGCTGAGAAGCCAATTGTCCCATTACTTTTGGTCCCTTAACAAGTGGGATGCACATATGCAAACTGTTGTAATTCCTACATGGTTCACCTGATTTGGATGTAAATACCCTCAAATTAAAGCTGACAGTCTGCAGTTAAAGCACATCTTGTTTGTTTCATTTCAAATCCATTGTGGTGGTGTATAGAGCCAAAAATGTTAGAATTGTGTCGATGTCCCAATATTTATGGACCTGACTGTAGATGGTATCCGTGGTCAAACAGGGGGTGGACTAAATCCCATACTATCTTCCCACTTATACCCAGTACCGGGGGACAATCGGGTGGCTCAATTTTTAAATCTTTTCCCTCGTAAATACGAAAGTGCAATGTATACCCGGATACACTTTCACAGGCCTTATACAACTTCACGCCATATTGCCCTATTATTGGGCAGGTACTGGCGGAAATGTAATCGGCCTTTGAAGTGGACCAATGGGGCATTTTTGGCGGGATATATACTTGACCAAATTTGGAATTGTAGTTGTCAATCACTGGCCTGATTTTAAAGAGTCTGTCATAACTGATATCGCTTGGGAGTCATTATTATTGCTGCAGTGTAGAAATCTTTGAATAGCTTCGAAACGGGTCCAGGGCATGGCAAGAAAGTAAAGAGGGGTGTGATAAAGAATATCTTTGTTCCAATATGAACCTATTGTTGTTGTTTTTTTTTATAATGCCCATGCTTAGGAGAAGTCCCCAAAACTTTTGCATTTCAGTTGTGTCAGTAGGGGTCTGTGACGGACTGAACCGTCACTGGGGCTGCTGGAGAGGCCTGAGGGCTAGCCTCCTTCCTATGGACTATGGACCCAAAACTATGGAGACCCCTTCCCCTTGTTTGAGGATTAGAGAACTACACTCTGGGGATGGCTACAATCATTATACTCTCCAGAGTATAATCCTTAGCTCTTGTAAGAGCTTGTTCCTGCATCACTCTCTGAAAGAAGTGAGGGTCACCCACTGGAACCTGGAAACCTTGTTGTAGGTCCAGGGTGGGTAGAAGATGACGAGATCCCAACCAAGCTACAGCGGTTTGTGGGGTCAGCAGTGCTTACGGTGTAGAGCGGAGTGCTTGGAACCCTCAGGAAGCACTAGGAGAATCCATCAATGGAGGTACCCAGTCGGGGTGCTAGGAGATCCGTTACAGTGGTGGCAGCAGTGGGATGGCGTCCTAGTGCGAGAAGAAGCAGCTCGGAGACACCGTTGTGGATTTATGATTAGGGCAACGCTAGTACTTGTACAGCACCCCTGGTGACAGCAGCATGGAATCAGCTAGTTCTTGGACAGCCTTCCATGAGGAAGAGTAGGATCACCCGGATTACAGGGATTCAGTCCGGAAAGGCGTATGGCACGAGGCCCTGGAGGATGTGCATCAACGGCGGGGCGAGAGTCTCCCCAGTGAGGAGCAGAGGTTGCGGATGTGATGGGAGCTGCGAATGCCTCTACTGGGAGAGCAGCCCCTGAAGGGGTGGGTGTCAGAGTGCGAGACCCTGGTATGGCAGGAGACCTGGCTGGATGATGAATACCAGGCACTATGGGAGGACCCACAGTCGGCAGGTGGAAATGGGACCGAGGTCTCTCTACCAGCCCTGCAAGGATGTTGGGCAGCCGGTCCAGATCCCCGACAGCAGTGTATTATAAAGGAAAAAGATACAACCGGTCTCTCTCCCCAGCGGCAGCCCCTGTCACAGAGAGAGGAGACTGTTGGTCCCTCATCTCAGCAGCAAGCATCACTGGGAGTGGAGAGGGTTGCTACCTCTACCCAGCACCCAGAAGCGTTCCAGGGAGAGGAGACAATCGGTCAAATTCCCCAGCGGCAGAGGGCGTTTCAGGGAGAAGAAGTAGCCAACCTCTTTCCCAGCGGCAGTGTGGTTTCCCAGGAGATGATATGGGTGGCATCACTCTCCTGCAGCAGAGTCAAGCGGACCAGTTGGAAGAGGTCCTGGATTCATCTTGTCCGACTAACACAGGTCCAGACCAGTTGGGGGTCTGGTACTTGTTTAGTATACTATTGGGAGGGTTGAAATGTGACGGACTGAACCATCACTGGGACTGCTGGAGAGGCCTAAGGGCTAGCCTCCTTTCTATAGACTATGGACCCAGAACTATGGAGACCCCTCCCCCTGGCTCATTATTCTACAAAGTGAAAAATGGGTAGTTTCTGCCTGTGAGTGATTACGTTATTCCATTGTGTTGATTAATTGCATCACATGTGTGTGTTTTCTGCCTGTAACTGTGCAGTGTCCCACTACGTGTGTGTGGGCACTGCTTAAGAGCACTTTTTATATTATTACAAGCATTTGGTTCTTATGTATAACTTTGCATTTGTGTGACTGCAAAATCCCTGTTAACAGGCCTATTTATACATCCCACCACTAGATGGGGATAGAGTGCAGGTCCTATATATACCTAGGTCATGCCTAGTTAGTTGAGACCAGGAGGGAGTTGAGATCAGAGTTGGAAAGATGTAGTCCAAAAGAGAGCAGATCTGAGGCAGTCAGATCAACTTAGTGGGAGGAAAGATAGAGTGAAGACTTCGCAACACAGATTAGTGAGTGGAGCCAACTTCGCTAGAAGGTGTTTACTCAGATGTTTAGGCGCAGAAGAGGTTTTTCCTTCTGTAGCTGGACTATAGACTTGCATCCCTGACCAGTAGGTGAAGAGTTTGCCTCCCTGGAAAAGAAACAAGCATTCCTAGGAATTCATCGGTGATAAGAGCCATTATTGAGGGCCACAGACACCTTTGCATGGTGGAGGTTTATAGCTTCAGGCAGCCACACCAACCTTCTGAGGGACAGTTGAGTTTTCCTGTCTACAAATATTTAGCTTGTAGGGAAAGTCAAGGAATAGGATCCAAGGCATCTAAAGGAACCAGGTACACCTAACCCACTGCTCCAAAACCAACCAAGCACCTGACTAAACAGTGGATTTGCAGTATGGTCTCTGTACCATCTAAAGACTGCATAATTGTACCACAGCAACTGAAAAGCCACTAAAGTAAAAGTTGTGAGTTGCATCTTACCACTGTCTACCTCATTATTCCTACCTATGGTTGTACCACCATTAACGGTACTGGCGTCACGACAAAAATCATCAAAGGACTCAGCCACAACAAGCACCCTAAGCACCCTTAACATCAAGGGCACTTCAACCACCATCTTGGCTGATGCTTCCTACCACAGAGCGTGCCCCGGAGGATTTCGTGCTGTCCACCTCAACACTGTGCTGCCAGCCCAGGGAGGCTATCTGCTAACCGTAAGTAAACTGATGAACTGTGTGTTATACCATTTGACCCCTCATCGGTCTACCGTGAACCTCACGTGTACCCCCTGCGACTGGCTGGCTGCAACTGCATGTAATTGGTTTATGTAAGAAACTGTCTCAGTCTTCCACAAGGTCACCCATGAGAGTGTCCCTTGCTGGAAGACCTGCATAAAAGGCTGACATGTTGCCCTATTAAAGTGTCCTGTTCTACCCTTCATGAAGTCTGGGCTCATGTTTGGAGGATTGGAGAACTACACTCTGGGGATTGCTACAATCATTATACTCTCCAGAGTATAATCCCTATCTCTTGTAAGAGCTGTTCCTGTTCCTGCATCGCTCTCTGAAGGAAGGGAGGTGCACCCAATGGAACCTGGAAGCCTTGTCGTAGGTCCAGGGTGGGTAGAAGATGGTGAGATCCTAACCAAGCTGCGGTGGTTCGTGGGGTCGGCAGTGCTTATGGTGTCAAGTGGAGTGCTTGGAGTCCTCAGGAAGCACTAGGAGCATCCATCAACGGAGGTACCCAGTCGGGGTGCCAGATGATCCATTACAGGGTCCATTTATGGGGCCTTGAAAGATAACTGTCTGGATGGGAGGCAATACATTGCTCTGCATATATATTTGTTTGTTCCACCATCAAGTTAATTAGGTGATCAGTGAAGAATAATTTGAAAAAAATAATTTTACTGAAACCTGTGGTATCTACATTGATGCCTGGAGTGGCTGTAAATTCAGGCACCTGGGGCACATATTTATCTGCGGTGATCCATGAAGAGTCATTTGTATGCAGCTGCGACTGCGCACTACCCCTAGGACGCCTATGAGGGGGTTCATTATTAGATGAATCATTTGAGGAAGATGAAACTAAAAATGTCACACCATCTCCACTGTTTGAGTCAGTGTCCTCAAAAAGCACGACATATGCCTCTTCGGCAGTGAAAAGCCGTTTAGTCATCTTAAACTGTAAACTAATGTAGATTTTTTTTTTTGGTCTTTTTTTTCTTTTATTGAACAGCGAACAAAAATCCTGTATATCCTTTAGGATAATAACTCCCTGAGTCACTTGGCAGTTATTGACAGGTGTCACAGGTAGCACAGATGGCTGGTGATGAGCCTCAGGAGGCTGAAATTTATATACAGGGGTCTAGTATGGGGCACAGAGTATTGCCAATATCCTTATTGGGGCAGAAAAGGGGTTAAGTAATGTATTATTTTACAATTATAGGTGGCACAAATCCACATGGGGCATAAGAGACTTATATTTTACAGAATGGTGCCACTCAAGCACAGGGCACGAGTATGTACACACAGGAGGATGGCACGCGTAGTGACAGGGTAAAACATTTTTTTTAAATGTAACTTGGGAGTGTGTCACAGGTGTCTGGACGGACAGACAGGCTGGTGTGACAGATGTCTTGATGGACAGACAGGCTGGTATCACAGGTGTCTTGACGGACGGACAGGCTGGAGTGACAGGTGTCTTGACGAACGGACAGGTTGGAGTGACAGGTGTCTTGATGGACAGACAGGCTGGATTGACAGGTGTCTTGACAGGCTGGAGTGCAGTGGCGTGCCCGGGGGGGGGGGGGCCAGGGGGGCGGTGCGCCCCAGGTGCCGGCTGTGACGGGGGTGCCAGCAGGCCCAGAAGCAATGAGCGCTTCCATCAATACAGTCCCACATACTGCGGCGGGGCAGGGAGCGGAGCGCATAGTTCCCTGCCCCGCCGCCGATCACCGCCATAGGCTTCAGGCCTAGTAGGCCTGAAGCCTATGCGGTAATGAAATCCCGGCGCATGCGCGCGTGATGATGTCATCGGGCGCGCCTGTGCCGGCACTCAGCAGCACAGTGCTGGGACTCTGCAAGCAAACTCTGGTGTCTTCCCCTCTGCTTTTAAACATGCTACTATTACACCCATCCTCAAAAAGCCTTCACTTGACCCATCTTCCTTGTACAGTTATCGCCCCATATCACTTCTTCCGTATGCCTCAAAGCTACTTGAACAACATGTCCATTCAGAACTGTCCTCCCACCTCTCCTCCTGCTCCCTCTTTGACCGCCTACAATCTGGCTTCCGACCCCACCACTCGACCGAGACTGCCCTTACCAAAGTCACCAATGACCTACTGACAGCCAAAACCAAGAAACAATACTCTGTCCTCCTTCTCCTTGACCTGTCCTCTGCCTTTGACACTGTTGACCACTCCACTCTGTTGCAAACTCTCTCATCTCTTGGCATCACCGACCTGGCCCTCTTCTGGATCACATCATGCCTCACAGACCGGACGTTTAGCGTCTCCCACTCTCGCACCACCTCCTCGTCTCATTCCCTCTCTGTTGGTGTCCCGCAAGGCTCTGTCCTAGGACCCCTGCTCTTCTCTATCTACACTTTTGGCCTGGGACAGCTCATAGAGTCCCATGGCTTTCAGTATCACTCCTACGCTGACAACACACAAATCTACCTCTCTGGTCCAGACATCACCACCTTACTATCACGAATCCCACAATGTCTATCTTCTATATCATCCTTCTTTGCCTCTCGCTTTCTAAAACTTAACATGGATAAGACAGAATTTATAATCTTTCCCCCATCTTGTTCAACCCCCTCAACAGACCTATCTATCATGATCAATGGCTGCACACTCTCCCCGGTCAACAAAGTCCGCTGCCTTGGAGTGACCTTGGATTCTGCACTTTCCTTCCGACCGCAAATCCAAGCTCTTTCCACCACCTGCCGCCTCCAACTCAAAAACATCTCCCGCATCCGTGCTTTCCTTAACTTTGTGTCTGCGAAAATTCTTGTACATGCCCTCATTATCTCCCGCCTAGACTACTGCAACATTCTCCTCTGTGGCCTTCCATCTAGCACTCTCGCACCCCTCCAATCTATCCTCAACTCTTCTGCCCAACTAATCCACCTCTCACCCTATTACTCCTCTGCCTCTCCCCTCTGCCAATCCCTTCACTGGCTCCCCATTGCCCAGCGAATTCACTTCAAAGTACTAACAAATACATACAAGGCCGTCCATAACCAGTCCCCTCCCTACATCTCTGAGCTACTTTCCCGATACATCCCCACACGCACTCTCCGATCCTCACAAGACCTCCTTCTCTCCTCTCCTCTTATCGCCTCTTCCCACAATCGACTCCAAGATTTCTCCCGTGCATCCCCCATACTCTGGAACTCGCTACCCCAACATATCAGACTCTCAAATACATTGGAATCCTTCAAAAGAAACCTGAAAACCCACCTCTTCAGACAAGCCTACAACCAGTGACCCTGCTGCCTCTATACCGCCATGACCAACTTAACTCGCACCTACTGTGTCCTTCTCCCATACCATGTAGATTGTAAGCCCTCACGGACAGGGCCCTCTCTCCTTCTGTACCAGTTTGTAACTTGTCTTGTTTATGATTAGTGCAATTGTCTGCATTATGTATGTGCACCGCTTATCATATGTACAGCGCTATGGAATGAATGGCGCTTTAATAATAAATAATAATAATAATAAGCGCAGGTAAGTATTTAGCTTTTAGTTGTTTTTTTTTTTTACGTGCCAATTTTGGGGGACATGAGGGGGTCAGGGTGCACACAGGACAGAGGATGTGTGGGGGGAAAATATGGTGGGATACTGTGTGGGGGCAAACTTTATTTTAATTTTATAATGTGCCAATTTTGGGGGACATGAGTGGGGTGCACACAGGAGGACGTGGGGGGGGATATGGTGGGATACTGTGTGGCACAGTGGGGGGCAAATTATTATGGGAGGGATGGCAATGTGGGGGATACTACTGTGTGGGGGCAGTGTGGAGGACACTACTGTGTGGGGGGCAGTGTGCGGGACACTACTGTGCGGGGGACACTACTGTGTGGGGGCAGTGTGGGGGACACTACTGTGTGGGGGGCAGCGTGGGTGACACTACTGTGTGGGGGGCAGCGTGGGAGACACTACTGTGTGGTTTACACTACTGCGTGGGGGGCAGCATGGGGGACACTACTATGTGGGGGGCAGCGTGGGGGACACTACTGTGTGGGGGGCAGCATGGGGGACACTGCAGTGTGGGGGACACTACTGCGTGGGGGACACTACTGTATGGGGGCAGTGTGGGGGACACTACTGTATGGGGCAGTGTGGGGGACACTACTGTATGGGGCAGTGTGGGGGACACTACTGTATGGGGGCAGTGTGGGGGACACTACTGTGTGGGGGGCAGTGTGGGGGGACTACTGGGTGGGGGGCACTACTGTGTGGGGGCAGTGTGGGGGACACTACAGTGTGGGGAAAATTACTGTGGGGGGCAGTGTGGGGGACACTACTGTGTGGCGGACACTACTGTGTGGGGGACACTACAGCGTGTGGGACACTACAGCGTGGGGGACACTACTGTGTGGGGGGCAGTATGGGGGAAATTACTGTGTGGGGGCAGTGTGGGGGACACTACTGTATAGGGGCAGTGTGGGGGACACTACAGTGTGGGGGACACTACTGTATGGGGGCAGTGTGGAGGACACTACTGTGTGGGGGATACTACTGTGTGGGGGCAGTGTGGGGGACACTACTGTGTGGGGGGCAGTGTGGGGGAAATTACTGTGTGGGAGGCAGCATGGGGGCCTTTCTATTGGGGAGGCAATGTTGGGGCCATTCTATTATTTTGGGGGACACTATACAGGGATTATTTCCTGGAGCACAATATAGGGTGTTATTATTACTCGGGGCACTCTAGGGGACATTATAGCTGCTGTGGACACTATAGGGATATTTGGGGTAATTTATCAAACTGGTGTAAAGAAGAACTGGCTTAGTTGCCCATAGCAGCCAATCAGATTCCACCTTTCATATTTGACAGCTCTTTTGGAAATCCAGTTCTACTTTACACCAGTTTGATAAATGACCCCAATTATGTCTATTAGGGTCACTATTTTTTCAGCAGTATAGTACCTGGGGCATTGGGGGGCACAACGGGCACAGTGTTGGGGGTGGCAGCAGGATGACACTGTGGGGACACCAGGATGGGGAGGTTGATGGAAAAATTGAGAAATCTAACATGTCTGTGTTACAAACTCTGTAGAGACAAGATGCGGCTCTAACAGAGGAGAAGAGGAAAGAGGTCTACATGACAGGAGATGTCCCTGGATGTAAGAGGTATGTGGTCAAGTATTGGGGGGGGTGCCAGAGAAATGACCCGCCCTGGGTGTCAAACACCCTGGGGCACGCCACTGCTGGAGTGACAGGTGTCTTGATGGATGGACAGACTTGAGTGACAGGTGTCTTGACGGACAGGCTGGAGTGACAGGTGTCTTGACAAACGGACAGGCTGGAGTGACAGGTGTCTTGATGGACAGGCTGGAGTGACAGGAGTCTTGACGGACAGACAGGCTGGAGTGACAGGTGTCTTGACGGACAGGCTGGAGTGACAGGCTGTTTAACAGACGGACAGGCTGGAGTGACAGGTGTCTTGACGGACAGGTTGGAGTGACAGGTGTCTTGATGGACAAGCTGGAGTGACAGGTGTCTTGATGGATGGACAGACTTGAGTGACAGGTGTCTTGATGGACAGGCTGGAGTGACAGGTGTCTTTGCGGACAGGCTGGAGTGACAGGTGTCTTGACGGACAGGCTGGAGGGACAGGTGTCTTAACAGACGGACAGGCTAGAGTGACAGGTGTCTTGACAGACGGACAGGCTGGAGTGACAGTTGTCTTGACAGACGGACAGGCTGGAGTGACAGTTGTCTTGACAGACGGACAGGCTGGAGTGACAGGTTTCTTGACGGATGGACAGGCTGGAGTGACAGGTTTCTTGACGGATGGACAGGCTGGAGTGACAGGTGTCTTGACGGATGGACAGGTAGGAGTGACAAATGTCTTGACGGACGGACAGGCTGGTGTGACAGGTGTCTTGACGAACACAATAGTGATAGCAGTATCTTGGAATCATCATTGGATGTTTTAACGTATTACCGTCCTAGTGAACTAAAATTTATTCATTATATAGTAATTACTAATGGAGTGGTGCTCACCATTTCTTCACCCCTTTTTTTCTTTCCTTTTCGTCCTTTCATGTAATGGGTGATAGTACGTGGTGAGAATTCTTTCCCATTGACATCACCCCTTGCCTCTACACTTTTATATTGTCTTGACGAATGAACAGACTGGAGTGACAGATGTCTTGATGGACAGGGTGGAGTGCAGGTGTCTTGACGGACGGATGGATCGGCTGGAGTGACAGGCACAGAAGAGTGCCAAATCGGCACTGAAGGGGTTAATTATGTGTGAGGCAGGGGATGAGGCACAGAACTGATAATGACAGGCTGACAGATAAGGCACAGAACTGATCTGTGTCACTGATTAGGGCACAGAAGAGCAGCGTTTCGGCACTGAAGGGGTTAAAAGGGCTTAAACCTTTGGTGACTGAACTCTGACAATAGCTCCTTCTCTGATCGCTTCCCTGACAGGAATTGGGACAATCAGAGAACGAGAGTACACACAGTAACTCCCTAAATCACGTCAATGCGCTGTGATTGGTCCATCTGCAGTAATGCAGATGGGCCAATCACAGCGATTCGCTCCCCGCCGACATCACTGGTTGCCTAGCAACCCCCGTGTACTGGCAAAACTGAACTGTCGGCGTATCGCTCTGCGCTGTCAGTTTAATCGCATCACGTACATGCACATGGGAATGCAGTAAAGCACC
This sequence comes from Bufo bufo, assembly GCF_905171765.1. Lineage (NCBI taxonomy): Eukaryota > Metazoa > Chordata > Amphibia > Anura > Bufonidae > Bufo > Bufo bufo. Next base: position 493,670,487 of record NC_053392.1, on the reverse strand, counting down.
ACATCCCCCCAAGTACATGTACGTGATAATGCGGGAAGGGGTTAAAATCAGCATGGTTTCTGCGCTGATTTTAAAAGCATGCTTTCAAAATCTGTTATGTGAACGTACCCTTATACAGTCTGATAAATTTACACGTATGCTCATATGTAATAATGCAATAATGAGAAGTTCTAAAAATATTTTTTATGGGTTTATTTTCTGAGCTATTTTGCTTATTTTATCAGATGTTCCCTTGCAGTGAGTTAATCCACTTAGGCCTAAGGGTATGTTCACATTTATTCCTCAGTTCTAGGAGGAAAAAAATCTTTGAAAAACCATGTATACTAAACACACAGTTATTTTACACTTTAATCACATTTTTCAGAATGTGCAGCGGATCACTCTTCATTCCAAAGATCTCACTGAATTCAAGCCTGGTACTGTAATAGCATGCCACCCAGTTTGTGAAAGTTCTTCCCGCCTAGATATTCAATGATCAATGTATTATTGCAAAGTGGAAGAGTATAGGAACCACAGCAACTCAACCATGAAGTTGTGCAGTACGCAGCCCTGCAGGGTGAGCGAATGTGAGGTCACAGGGGTAGTTAACAAACCGAGGGTTGCTCTTGGTACTCACAGTTTTTATATACCCTGGGCAGGCGTACAACAGTGATGGAGAGGCTGGCACATGGATCCTCTGGGGCACTCTCTGTGTATAGGGACCAGGCCAGGTGGTAGGTGAGGTGCCCTGGGTGTTGCAGGTTTAATGTGCCGGTGGCAAGATCCCTTTAAGTTTGTGACGCCAGTGCCGGTAATGGTGGCACACCGATTTCTTGTAGTAATAATTGAGGAACACAAGTTTCAGTGAACCAAAACTTCCTTTTACTGAACAGTTTAACTATTTACAGTCTTTGGTCAGTTCCACATGTAAAAAGGTGGTGACAGGCAGGCTTTACATCAAATGGCAGGAAAAGTTCTTGCAAGATACTCAGAGGGTTAAACACTTACAGATCAGGCTGCACTTTTCCTCAGAATCCTGTCTGTCTTTCTCCAAGGCCCGTGTGCCCTATTGCTGGCTTTATCCTTGGTTAGGGAAAACTTCCTCAGGTATATGTCTCCTTGCTTTAAATATATCCTTCTGCCCTTCAGCTTCTGTTTGGCTGGAATAAACTTGGCTCTGCACTGTACTCTTGTAGGAACTTAGTTTCTCAGGAGGTAAACTCTTCTCCTGGAAGCAGACTTGAAGCCTGGGCTGTCTAGCTGCATATCAGAAGCTGATTCCCAGCTACCCTCTGGCTAGGGTGCACACTTGACTTCTGAAACACACACCCTCTCTCTGGTCTAGATCTGGCTATATATACTAGGGGGTTCCCTAGCTCCCTCTACAGCCTAGGAGGAGGAATTACACCCCTAACAGGCCTGGTACACAGGAGATAACATAAATAACATGACAATATACATTAAAATGCCATATAAAATACAATGACCATGTTCCACAGGAGGTGGAGAACAACGTGACCCAATTGACCCTTGTGTAGTGCCCACCCTTACGTAGTGGGACACTACAGTTGCAGATCACATAAAGTTACTGAGTGAAGTCACTGAGTGCTAAGGCACTAAGATGGATAAAAGTTGCCGTAATTCCAAACCTCCTTTAGCTTTAACATCAGCACAAAAACTGTGCGCTGGAAGCTTCGTGGTATGGGCTTCTATGGCTGAGCACCTGCAGCCTAACATCACCAAGCAAAACCAATGACTAGGGGGCGCACCAGAAGCAAACAGGAGGAATGGAGGCCGGCGCATGCGCACTACATGTAGCGATGCCGTGCCCACAATGGACATCACAGTGACAGGGCCAGCGGTGCACTACACACGCGCGGGATATCGGCCGGTCCTGTGGATGAAGCAAGGGACTTTCAGGGCGGGCCAAGGAAGAGGAGTTATGTAACAAGAAGGCAGAGCAGCCTGGGCTCCTACACACCGAACGCCGCCCCTGGGCACTTGCGAGCCCTCATTTACATATGTATTAAACGTCATTTTTCCTGCTGGTAAAAGTCAAAAGAAAATTACAAAGGTACCATTTGAATCATGGATAGGTATGCTAGAGAACCATGTAAGTGGTGTATAACGTCATATTTTAGTGACAGACTCCCTTTAAGGGGGTTGTCTCATTTCAGTAAATGGCAAATACAAGCCACTTAGTAATGTATTGTGATTGTCCATATTGTCTATTTTGCTGGCTTGATATTATAAACTCAAATGCAGATTGTAAGCTAAGCCCTTTCATTCAACATATGTCTGACCTCACATATGCTTTTACTCCAAAACCTTGTAGAAAGTGTGGAAGCTATTTTTGTTGCAAGGGGGAATAAACTCCATATTAATGCCTATGGATTTAGTTCCTGTAGATGTAATGTGCAGGACCAGCTCAGATACAGTAGATGCCCAGATAAATTATCTGCATACGGGTAGCCAAGTAGCACTTTACTAGATTGACAACACTAACTTAAAATAGAATCAATTTTCATTAGGGTTCCAGCACTTTTGATTGTAATGATAGTGCTGCACGTTGCGCTGTTAAGAAAAAGGGGGTCAGTCAGCACATCCCAATGTGCAGGGGCACGTTGCTATGGCTGAGAACAACATTGTGAAACAAAACATGCAATGCAACAGCTCTCTGCAAATCAAATAAAGTACAAAAATGCATAATAATTGCTAGTGCTATACGTATAAATTTGAGATTCTTGGCAAATCATTTTGTACAAAATTATTTGAGCCCGTCTGCCGCACGTCAAGGCGATCTCTGTAAGACGGGAACCTAACACTAAATTCTACCTGTTATGTGCTATGACGGCTACCATACAATTCAGGGAGTGTAGGTTCCACATGCATGCTGGGCCTGCTTAAATTTCTGTCATCTTTGGTGCCAAAATGGCCTCCATTATATCCAAGGAATGCAGGTACCAACATGCATGCCGGGCCCACTCCACACCACTCCTGGTGCCAAATGGCCACCAAAGAATGCAATGAGAGTCCACAACTATATCTCTCCTGGTGCACGTTGCGCTGTTGTTGCCATAAAAAAATATTGTAAACCTGATCATGTTTGAATAGTATGGTTCATCCAACAGACACATTCAAAACTTCAATTTCATTATTATAGGGTCACTAACTTTTTAAAAAGTGGGGGGACTGAGTGATGAGGCCCCCCACCAATCCCTTGAAAGAGGGGAAAAAAGCGCACACTCTCTCTCTCTTTGCTGCTGAGGATGGAGTCAAGACTGGGCCACACACTTTCTATGAAATCCCTGCAGCGAGTAGAGATAGAGCGATACGAAAGCGCTTCTCTTATCTCATTCTAGTGATCAGACCCCCACCTATCAAAACTTTTGATGTATCTCTATGACATATCAAAAGTTTTATGAAAACCCTTTAAAGGGCTTCTGTCACCCCACTAAAGTCATTTTTTTTTTTGGGCTAGTTAAATTACTTATATTGCGATATATGAAAATATAATGGTCTTACTTACTTTGATTCAGCAGTTTCTTCTAAAAACGAAGTTTTATAATATGTAAATTCGGTCTCTACCAGCAAGTAGGGCGGCTACTTGCTGGTAGCAGCTGCAGAAAACCGCCTCCTCGTCGTGTTGATTGACAGGGCCAGCCGGGATCTCCTCCTCCGGCCAGCCCTGTCGGCATTTCAAAAATCACGCGCCTGTGTTCATTCGGCGCAGGCGCTCTGAGATGAGGAGGCTCGCCTCCTCAGCACTCCCTCAGTGCGCCTGCGCCGATGACGTCTTCTATTTCGGTGATGTCATCGGCGCAGGCGCACTGATACTTTTAAGGCTACTTTCACACCTGCGTTCAGGTGTCCGCTCGTGAGCTCCGTTTGAAGGGGCTCACGAGCGGTCCTGAACGCAGCCGTCCGGCCCCAATGCATTCTCAGTGGAGGCGGATCCACTGAGAATGCATCCGCCTGCCAGCGCTCCGCTCCGCTCAGTGAGCGGACACCTGAACGCTGCTTGCAGCGTTCGGGTGTCCGCCTGGCCGTGCAGAGGCGAGCGGATCCGTCCAGACTTACAATGGAAGTCAATGGGGACGGATCCGCTTGAAGATGACACTATATGGCTCAATCTTCAAACGGATCCGTTCCCCATTGACTTTCAATGTAAAGTCTGAACGGATCCGCTCAGGCTACTTTCAGACTTAGAAAATCTTCTAAGTTATAATGCAGACGGATCCGTTCTGAACGGATGCAAACGTCTGCATTATCGGATCCGCTCCGAACGCTAGTGTGAAAGTAGCCTAAGAAGAACAAGGAACTGAAATACTGAACAATAGAAAACACATACTGGCATTAGCTTAGTGAAAGGTGATAGATTGCTACTTGATAATGTCTTTATTGTAAAATTTTCTCCCTCCTTGGCTGCAGTTCTTAAAAGTTTCTTCGAGCAGCCCTCATCCATTGACTTTCTATAAATAATGATTTGGATGCTTGAGGATTTAAAGTTGTGCCATGGCTTTCCCTGGAGCAGTGTCAAAGCCAATACAGATTTTTATAATGATCTTTATAGAAGTAGATGCAATTTATTTTCTTCTGAGCTTCCAAGTGGGGACAAGCACAGCACAACAAAACAACTTTACCTGCTTTGGCACTATTGAAACTGAAAAAAAAAAAAAAAAAAGTTGTTTCCACATTTTATTTTCAATACATTGATACAAAGTAACAAAACACAAGCAATTCAATGTTATATAAGTAGAACATTGCCCAAGGGTAAAATGTTTGAAAACAGAATCACAGAATACATCGGCAGATTTTTTCTTAATAACAAAGTGGCTTTGCTTTGTATTTGAAGTTATATGTTTAGAACAGATTCCTTTTGTTTGACATCAAAGCTTTGACTTCAAGGTCAATAAAGCTTGTTAATATGATTTAAATATTATGGCTGTAGAGCATTACATATATAGTCAAGTAGGTAAAGATATGTCCTAATGGTTAGCGTCAAGACTCCGAAAACATAAAGAGTGGCTATAGGCAACACTTTGAATTTGCAGTTTGGTTTCTGGGGCTAAATGATGGTGTTTGCTCTTTGTTGCTGGAATTGTCATTTAACATTGCAGCATTTGGACTGGCAGTTGCTTGTTATTATTGTGATAGCTTCCAAAAGCTGATATTTTCACACTGAATTCAGTGGCAAGAAATGAAAGTCTCCTGCTTTAGTGCATTAAAGTCAAGTTTCACTATACTAATACAAGAAGTTTTGAGGGAAAATGAAAGGGCCTCTGTCAGCAGATTTGTACCTATGAAACTGGCTAAACTGTTGCATGTACATTTTGCAGCTGAAGGCATCTGTGTTGGTCCCATGTTCAAATTTCCCTATAATTGCTGAGAAAAATTAAATTTTTATATATACAAAAGAGTCTTTGGGACCAACGGGGGAAGCAGTGTAGCACTGCTGTGGGTAAGCGTCAACAGGCTGTGCTGAAGTTGATCTGTTTAGGGGACAAACAGCACACCGCCGCAGAGTTGTGGCAGGGTATAAGGGACCAGACCGAGCTGTGGCTTTCGCCACTCAACCTAGAACCAGGTATGTTTGTCTGATAATGGCCGTAACTTGATGGCGGCTTTAGAGCTCAGCAACCTGACACACATCTCATGCCTAGCCCACGTCTTAAACTCAGTGGTTCAGCGGTTTATCAAAACCTACCCCCCTATTTGCCAGAGCTACTAGTGAAGGCGCGCTGCGTGTGTGCTCATTTCCGCAAGTCGTCCACAGCTTCAGCCGGTCTGTCAATGCTGCAGCAGCGTTTGCAGCTTCCAGCTCAACGACTGTTGTGCGACGTGAGCACGCGCTGGAACTCTACTTTCCACATGTTGGCCAGGCTTTGTGAGCAGCAGAAGGCAGTTGTAGAATACCAGCTGCAACATGGCCGTCGCCTTTCGAGTCAACTGCCACTATTCACAAGCGAGGAGTGGACATTGATGTCAGACCTCTGTGAGGTTTTAAAAAACTTTGATGAATCCACACAGATGATTAGTAGCGATAACGCTATTATCAGCATAACCATCCCACTGCTGTGTCTACTCAAACGTTCGCTGCTCACAATTAAAGATGATGCTCTGAATGTGGCAGACAAGGAAATGGGGGAGGACTTACGCAGGGTGATAGCCAGCCCACCCTCAGTTCGTCTTCTCAGCGCGAATTCGACCATAATGAGGAGGAGGAGGAGCTGGAGACAATTGCCTCAGCTACAGATGGTAGTACCCATGGAACTTTAATTCCATCTGTTCAGCGTGGATGGGCAGAAGAGGAGGATAAGGATGAGGAGATGGAGAGTCATCCTGATGTCGACATCAACGTCTTGCCTGTTGGTACTCTGGCACCAGTGGCGTACCAAGGGGGGAGCGGGGTCGGCGGCCCGCCCCGGGTGCCACTCACAAGGGGGGTGCCATGATTAGGGCCGGACTGGCCATAGGGCATACCGGGCATTTGCCCGGTGGGCCGGGCCGCCACAGGGGGGCCGCCTCAGGGCTCGAGTGGGTGTGACGGGTATGGGCTAATCACACCCCTGTGCTCCGCCTCCTGCCAGCCCCGGCCGCACAGCTTAATAATCATCATGACTGTCTGATCAGGGCCGGACTGGCCATAGGGCGGGCCGGGCCGCCTCAGGGCTCGAGTGGGTGTGCCGGTATGGCCTGATCATACCCCTCCATGTGCTCCGCCTCCTGCCAGCCCCGGCCGCACAGCTTAATCATCATTCATGACCGACTCTGAGACGAGTGACACAAAGACACATAGATACTGACTGTGAGTCCACCCCCACTGCTCCGCCTCCTGTGCTCCGCCTTCGTGACTTCATCTTCCGGCGGCCGGCAGCTCACTCCGACGTCACGCGCCTGCTCCGCATTCATTAATAAAGTGGGAGGAGCATGCGTGTGCGGCGTTACGTAGTGAGTGACGTCACGTCACGTTACGCTGCCGCCGGCCGCCTAGTTTGAATGTTGAGCTTGCTGAAGAGCGGGACTGGAGCCACCAGCTTCTGCCTGCCCGCCCTAGTAGTGCCCAACTGGCTGTGGCTGCCGCCTGCCCCCTGCCCATGCCTACTGACTGTCCAAGGCAGTAAGTTAGTGATAGTGATAGATTATTAGATAGTAACTTATGTAAGTGAGCTATTGAGCTTGTAAATAAACTTGTGCAAAGTATATGAGTAGTTACTAACTACTCATATACTTTGCACAAGTTTATTTACAAGCTCAATAGCTCACTTACATAAGGAACGGCGGGGTCTGTCTTACAATAGGGAGGGACACTGTTATGGGGGGGGGAGATATCTGTGGATCATGTGGATGATGACACATATATATAGCACAAGATGCTTGCGCTGCCATATATGTGTGTCATCCACAGATCCCACCCGGCCACCCATAACAGTGTCATCCACAGATGCCGCCATAACAGTGCCATGCAATCCACAGATATCCCCTTAACAGTCTATTAAGGGGATATCTGTGGATTACACTGTTATGGGGTGGGGGTCTGTGGATGACGCACTGTTAATAACAGTGCATCATCCACAGATGCCCCCATAACTGTGTGTCATCCACTGATGCCCATAACACTTGAGTGTCCTCCACAGATGCCCATAACAGTGCGTCATCCACTGATGCCCATAACAGTGTGTCATCCACAGGTCCCCCATAACATTGTGTCATACTGTCATCCACAGATCCCCCATAACAGTGCGCCTGCGCACTGAGGAGAGACAGAAAGGAGGGCAAATAATCAGTGGAAGCAAGCAGAGGACGGCACAGCAGACGACTGAATAGCTTCTTTTGTAAGTAAATTGTTTTATTATAAATGTAGTTTAATGTCTGTTTTTGTCTTTTATTATATTCTGGTTTTTGCTTAAAGGGACAGTAAAAAATTGTTTTTTTTTTAGTTATGTATGATGATTTTTGATAATAAATAAATGTAAATGTATTGATGCTGTAATGTGGACCCCAGACCTCTCTGATGTCCTGCAGGCTGGGCTGGCGCTGTGGCAGCATACGGTTGGCCAGGCAGCAGAAAGGCTCTGGGGCTGTCATTGTGTTCTCTGTAATAGACTGAGTGGTCACTTTGGATCTGTGTTTTTTTTGTTTCTAGAAAGCTGTTCAGTAATTATTTAAGTTTAATTTATTTCCAAGTTAATTTATTTTTCACAGTTATAGTTTTTTCAAGTTGATATACAGCTTACAAATTTGTAATAAATATTATTGAAAACATTGAAAAAAGTTTGTGCATGTCTTCTTAACTTTCTTGGGGGGGGGTGTGCCAAACAAAGGGTTCGCACCGGGTGCCAAATGCTCTAGGTACGCCCCTGCCTGGCACACATGGCTGACTTCATGTTAAGCTGGCTTTCCAGCGACCCTCGCGTTATACGCATTTTAGATAACACGGATTACTGGGTGTTCACCCTTCTCGACCCCCACTACAAAGAGGACTTGCAAGCCTCTCATTCCTGTGATGGAGAGGACGAGTAAAACGGTGCAATACCAGAAGGTACTTGTTGAGAGATTGCTCAAAAATTTTCCATTTGACAACACTGGCGGCAGAGTCCGTGCTTCCTTAGACAACCGAGGAAGGGAGACAAGGGGAACACACAGCAGTTCCAACAAAGGCAGGGCAACACTCTCCAAAGCCTGGGACAGTGTCATGACACCCGCCAGCAACCTCACCCTGAAGCGGGGCCTAGTGATACAAGGAGGGAAAAGTTTTGGAAGATGGTGAAGGAATACATAGCAGACCATGTCAGCGTCCTAAATGATCCCTCAGTGTCTTACAACTACTGGGCGTCCAAGCTGGACACGTGGCACAAACTTGCGATCTACGCCTTGGCAGTGCTGGCCTGCCCTGCCCTGCCGCCAGCGTTTTGTCGGAGCGTGTATTTAGTGCTGCTGGTGGCATTATAACAGATAAGCGTATCCGCTTGTCCACTGGCAATGCTGAAAGGTTGACTCAGATAAAAATGAACAAGGCCTGTATTGTCCCTGACTTCAAAACTCCATCAGAGAAGAGCAGAGTTGATGATGAACATAAAGGCAATTTCAATCTATCATTTATAATGTACTCAATCTACTGTAGTGTATTCCCATGCACCTTTTCCACCACAAAAAAGAGTATATGGTTGAATCTTGTTTTCTCTCCTCATCCAGATTGTATATCTTCCCTCTAACTCCAGGCCCTCAACAAAAAATTTTTTATAGGTTCAGCTCAACTGCAAGCCGTCAACTCAAATTTTGTTATAGGGTCAGCTGAACAGCATGCACTCGCATATAATGTTTTAGAGCGTCAGCTGTACAGCATGCACTCGCATATAATGTTTTAGAGCGTCAGCTGTACAGCATGCACTCGCATATAATGTTTTAGAGCGTCAGCTCACCTGAAGGCACTCGCAAATAATGTTTTAGAGCGTCAGTTGAACAACATGCACTCGCATATAATGTTTTAGAGCATCAGCTGTACAGCATTCACTCGCATATAATGTTTTAGAGCGTCATTTGAACAGCATGCACTCGCATATAATGTTTTAGAGTGTCAGCTCACCTGCAGGCACTAGCATATAATGTTTTAGAGCATCAGCTGTACAGCATGCACTCGCATATAATGTTTTAGAGCATCAGCTGTACAGCATGCACTCGCATATAATGTTTTAGAGCATCATTTGAACAGCATGAACTCGCATCTAATGTTTTAGAGCGTCAGCTCACTTGAAGGCATTCGCAAATAATGATTTAGAGCATCAGCTGAACAACATGCACTTGAAAATAATTTTTTAGAGCATCAGCTGTACAGCATGCACTCACATATAATGTTTTAGAGTGTCAGCTCACCTGCAGGCACTCGTATATAATGTTTCAGAGCGTTAGCTCACCAGCAGGCCCTCGCCCCTAATGTTTTAGAGGGTCAGCTCAGCAGCAGGCCCTCGCCCCTCATGTTTTGGATGGTCAGATCAGCAAGCCCTTGCTCCAAATGTTTTTCAGGGTCACCAGCAGGCCACCAATCATAATTTTTCAAGAGTGTGTATGATGCCCTCCTTTATGTGTAATAAAGGGTGTATTGTAGTGCCAGTGTAGTGTCCCACTACGTAAAGGTGGGCACTACTAAGGGTTATGTCGCTCTCACCTCCTGTGGGAGAATGGTATTTTGTATCGCATTGTAATGCCATGTTAATTCCTGTGTACCAGGCCTGTCAGCGGTGTAGTTTCTCCTCCCAAGCTGTAGAGGGAGCTAGGGAACCCCCTAGTATATATAGTTAGGCCCAGACAGGAAGGAGGGAGTGCAGTATATTCCAGGAGGTTAGTGAGTACAGTCTAGCCTGCCTGAGGGTTCCTGAGCAAAAGAAGCTCAGAAGTTGCACCAGGAGAAGTGTCTGCCTCCTGAGAAACCAAGTTCCTACAAGAGTACAGTGCAGAGCCAAGTTTATTCCAGCCAAACAGAGAGCTGAAGGGCAGAAGAATATATTTAAAGCAAGGAGACATATACCTGAGGAAGTTTTCCCTAACCAAGGATAAAGCCAGCAATAGGGCATACGGGCCTTGGAGAAAGACAGACAGGATTCTGAGGAAAAGTGCAGCATGATCTGTAAGTGTTTAACCCTCTGAGTATCTTGCAAAGAACATTGCCTGCCATTTGATGTAAAGCCTGCCTGTTACAACCTTTTTGCATATGGAACTGACCAAAGACTGTAAATAGTTAAACTGTTTCAGTAAAAAGGAAGTTTTGGTTCACTGCAACTTGTGTTCCTCAATTATTACTACAAGAAATCGGTGTGCCACCGTTACCGGCACTGGCGTCACGAACTTAAAGGGATCTTGCCACCGGCACATTAAACCTGCAACACCCAGGGCACCTCACCTACCACCTGGCCTGGTCCCTATACACAGAGAGTGCCCCAGAGGATCCATGTGCCAGCCTCTCCATCACTGCTGTACGCCTGCCCAGGGTCTCCTATAAACTGCGAGTACCAAGAGCAACCCTCGTTCTGCCTATTAACCGTGACCTCACACTCGCTCACCCTGCAGGGCTGCGTACTGCACCGGTTCCTTGTAATTTTTGACAGCCCTTTCACTTAGTGCATAGGCTTTATGAGTGTAGGAGTCCCACTACCTGAACAATTGTACCACAATGTGAATGAGGCCCTCCTTTATGTGATATATAGGCTGTTTCGGAGTGCCTCTTGCTTGTAATTTTTTTCCTGTAAAATTGATTTTTTTTTGGGGGGGGGGGGGGGTTTGTGCTATTTTTGTCAGTCTGTAAAAGTGCCATACAACTCGGACAACATGGTTCCCAGCAGCGACCTGGGAGTCCAAGATGCATCCAGGCATCGTCCCCATGCTGTTCCCAATCCATTATGGTGGTGTTTCTGTCACTTTCTGACCTTTTCCAATGGACCAGGCACCCTCCCCTCTTCAGAGTGCTCGGTCGAACACACAAGTATAGGCGCGGCAGACGCCGCATTTGTGTGAGGGGAGGCGCCAGCAGGACTACAAAAGGTAGGAGCAGCGAGCTCCCGGGTGACGCGGTCTTCAGCTACAGCTGACGTCACTTCCGGGATTCTCCTGCTCCTACTCTTGCACCGGCGTCGGCGTGGAACGCGATCCCCCGATACTTCCTCCGGTGGGTAAGTATAGGGCGTGCAGCCGAGGCGAGGGACCGTACATCGGTACACACGGAGGGTAAGTGGGGAGGGGGGGGCGGCACGGCGCAGACACTAGCCAGACATGTTTTCACACTTACCAGCGGCGCCGGATCACTGGCACGCACGCCCGGTCCTTGCGGCGCATCTACCCGCTTCCTCACATGTGTTCTTCCAACAGGTTGCCGCAAGTGGCAGTTCGGCATCCCTCACTATAGCAGCGCTTACTGTAGGTGTGTTAAAGGCATTGTCTGGGGATAATAGGGCTGTGGCAATGCAAACATGGGAGTCCACCATCAAGTACATTTCCCTTACAGGACGCCAGTTTCAGTGATAAGGGGACAAATAAAATATAAATAAGGAGAGCATCTGCCCGTGGGAGAGGGGGGGGGGAAGAGGAAAGAGGAAATATTGGCGATGGTGACATTATCCTGCGCTGATAGGTCACGTAGGGGAAATTCTCATAAGGGGCGTACGGCCCGGGTATTCTGCAACAATCAGCTGCGCCCCCTCATCGCCGGGGCGCTAGTCGCGCATCACCATGTATTATCAGGTTCATGTGTCTGTCTGTCCTCTCTGAGTACCCAAATACGCTTAGCGCACGCGGGGCGCGTATTTGCAGTTGGCTCAAGCACGCGTGCTGGGTTAAATGATGGTAAATGTGGATCAACGGTTAATGATTTAAAAGCGGTCCATGACGTGTAGCGCTCTGGGGTGAAGGGGGTTGGGCTCCAATGGTCAAAAGATCGGGGTTAGGATTGTTATCTTCAAAGCTACATCCGTGTGTCTGCATTTACATTTTGTCCTATACGCCATTCACTACCAGAGCAGCGTTCGCTGTTGCATTACATTAATACTCTGCTCACTTTCAGATTGCATTCATACGGCTGCTTGATACCATGCTCCTCATATTCATACTCAGAGTGTGCCCATACCATGTTTAGGCTCCACTCACATCCAGAGCTGCATTTACCCACTTATTCTTACATCATGTGTTATACTCCGCTTCCACCTAAAGCTGCATTTCTTTCATTGCTACATAATGGTTACTCTGCATTTACTAGGGCTATCAGCACACCGCTCTGATACCGCTCTTCCGATAAACATAGCTGCTTTCTTTTCAGGCTTACGTTTCTTTCCTCGATGGTTTGTTACATTCCTTAGGCCTACCCCCTTTTTCTGTTGGTGTTCTTTAATCCTGGTTGGCATTCACTCAGACTGGTCTCCTTTACTTCTGGTTCACATTCACTCAGATTGATCTCCCGCCCCAGTTAACCAAATAGCTCCCTAGTGGACAGTGGGCCAATAGGAGTAAGTTCCTACAATGTTTCACAGGTGTTCATTCGTTTGTCATCAATTTCACGGTTGGTTAATGTTTAATTTATGCAAGTGGTTCGGATCATTAATGTCTATGCATTTTCCATTAGGTCTGGCTTACGTTTTAAATTACTTATCGTCACCGTAAGGTCATCCAGGTCAGTCTCTTGGCTCAGGGGGCCTCATGGCTTAGGGGGCCCGATGACCGTTCTTCATGTTGTCCGTTAGGGGTACAATAGGGTGTAGGCTGGTTAGAGTCCCAGGTTGTTGGAGAGGGTCATGGTTATGCGAGTCCCCAAGTCATACTGGAGCTGCATAAGTGGTCAAAAAATAAATAAATAAATAAAACATATATAATTAAAAATCCGCCTTAGAATCTCTCTCACATGGCTCCGCCATTAGTCTCTCACGCATGACCTCTCCGTTTTAGTGTTACTCATATGGCTCCACCGGTAGAGTCTCCCACGCATGGCTTCTCCGTTTTCAGGTTTACACATATGACTCCGCCACGAGTCTCTCACACTTGGCTTCGCCATTAGTCTCTCACGCATGGCTTCTTCGGGTTTTAGGTTTACACACATGACTCCGCCATTAGTCTCTCTCGCATGGCTTAGCCATTAGTCTCTCTTATGGCTTCTCCGTTTCAGTTTACACACATGACTCCGCCATTAGAGCCTCTCACGCATGGCTTCTCCGTTTTAGGTTTACACATATGACTCCGCCACTAGTCTCCCACGAACGGCCCCGCCATTAGAGTCTCTCTCGTATGGCTTTTCCCTTTTTGTGTCACACATGACTCCGCCATTAGAGTCTCTCACGCATGGCTCCGCCATTAGAGTCTCTCACGTATGGCTTCCCCCTTTTAGTGGTACATATGACTCCGCCATTAGAGTCTCTCACGCTTGGCTTAGCCATTAGAGTCTCTCACGCATGGCTTCCCCCCTTTTAGTGTTACATATGACTCCGCCATTAGAGTCTCTCACGCATGGCTTAGCCATTAGAGTCTCTCACGCATGGCTTCCCCCCTTTTAGTGTTACATATGACTCCGCCATCAGAGTCTCTCACGCATGGCTTAGCCATTAGAGTCTCTCACGCATGGCTTCCCCCCTTTTAGTGTTACATATGACTCCGCCATTAGAGTCTCTCACGCATGGCTTAGCCATTAGAGTCTCTCACGCATGGCTTCCCCCCTTTTAGTGTTACATATGACTCCACCATCAGAGTCTCTCACGCATGGCTTAGCCATTAGAGTCTCTCACGCATGGCTTCCCCCCTTTTAGTGTTACATATGACTCCGCCATTAGAGTCTCTCACGCATGGCTTAGCCATTAGAGTCTCTCACGCATGGCTTCCCCCCTTTTAGTGTTACATATGACTCCGCCATCAGAGTCTCTCACGCATGGCTTAGCCATTAGAGTCTCTCACGCATGGCTTCCCCCCTTTTAGTGTTACATATGACTCCGCCATCAGAGTCTCTCATGCATGGCTTAGCCATTAGAGTCTCTCACGCATGGCTTCCCCCACTTTTAGTGTTACATATGGCTTAGCTATTAGAGTCTCTCACGCATGGCTTAGCCATTAGAGTCTCTCACGCATGGCTTCCCCCCCTTTTAGTGTTACATATGGCTTAGCCATTAGAGTCTCTCACGCATGGCTTAGCCATTAGAGTCTCTCACGCATGGCTTCTCCGTTTTAGTGTTACACGTATGACTCCGCCATTAGTCTCACGCAGGGCTTCTCCGTTTTAGTGTCACACATATGACTCCGCCATTAGTCTCTCACGCATGGCTTCTCCCTTTCAGTGTTACACAGGTCTCTGCCATTAGAGTCTCTCACGCATGGCTCCGCCATTAGAGTCTCTCACGTATGGCTTCTCCGTTAAATTTTACACACAACAACGCCACTCGAGGCCGGCTGCGTAGTCCCACAACAAGTAAGTTCCATGTCTTATTCTGCCTTCAGACCCGCTCGCATGGCTCGGCAATCTGTGGCTCGCAATACAATTTCTCGTGGCGGCTCGCACATGTGACTCATGCCATTAGAGCCTCACTCACGTTATTGTTCTCCCTGACTTTTATTTTCTAGGTTGTTGGGTTTCATTGTTTTCTTTATTAGCAGTCATCCCAGGCCTGCCTTTGCGGACATCATCTTCTCCCAGGCATGCTTACTTCATCTACAAACTCGGACTGAGGGTGTTGGTGTCCGGCCTAAGTCCTGGGTCTCGGTCCATCTTCCAGTAGGAGGTACAGTAATAAGGCGCAGCTTACGAAGTCCGTCATGTCTTCTGACACGACTAGTCCTATCACGACTATAGGCGCAGCATACACAGTTCATCACGACCTTAAGCATTTTTCTGTCACAACTGCAGGTATCGTGTACGTTCTGTCCTCATTACAGGCAACATTAGCTCGTTAATCGATATAGCATGTATTCCTGTGGATGGTTCCCCAGGCCTGGTGGGTTTACACATTTCACTTAATTTACTACTACAGTAAGACGGCAGACATCATGTTCTGACTCGTGGGCCTTAATAGGAAGTGTGGCCTGGGGAATAAGTAGAGGTAAAGTATTTTGCCACCAGGAACAGTTGGTGCCCGATCTGGGCCCTGGGCGGATGGTTGGAATTCATCTAGGCCCGACCAACAGATTCACCATTGTTTGTTTCAGTCTGCAGCTCTCAGGATTCAGACCTTCTCGTAATATGGTCATATGTTGTTAGTCAACATAGGAGTAAATCGTTTCTGGTTACTGGCCACTCTTTCAATTGCATCAGCATTAACCATCTCCAAGAACGATGTGGCGGTACACATGACAAAGAGGTAAGGTAGATGGTAGTCACTGTGATATATACGGTATATTCCGCACCTCCATCGTGAAGGGTCTTTTTCCGTTCAAAATCGGGTGTCGTAACGGTATGTATATATTTACTCTAAACAAGGTCGGCTCTTTTTGGCCCCTTTAGGCCACCCTACCACGGCGGTCATGGCATAACTCTACTGCTCATGGTAGATAGGGTAGGCCCGCCTTTCTGATAGCCTATCCGACCACAGGTATTAAGCAAATATATTGCGGCATTTGTGGGAGGGGAGGCTGATTACAAGGCTGATTACACGCACCAGTGGGCCCCGGCTGACGATGATTCAGCTGATCTCCTCTACTAGCTCTTGGCTCCGTTCCCCTCAGCATTCTAGTCTTCCCAAAGCACGCCCGGATCCTCCTCTCCAAGCTAAAGGTAAACCCGCGATCTATCACGGGGCATTCCTTTAGGATAGGCGCAGCTTCCGCAGCTTCAAAATATATAGCACCCCAGCGCACATCATAATGTAACTAGGTCAGGTGGCAGTCGTCATGCTATACCAGGTACATTCCCAATCCACGCTCCGAAAGGTCTTGTGCTTTTCAGAAGGTATTACTATAAGTCAGTAACATGAGTCCTTTGTACCATCCGTGTCTCACGCGTCATTTTTGGCCCCCTTTAGGCTTTCCTTACACAAGCAGTTCCGCCACACCCCCACTGCTAAGGTTAGGGCTCATCATCTGCTAGCCGATCCGATCACAAGTATAGGCGCGGCAGACGCCGCATTTGTGTGAGAGGAGGCGCCAGCAGGACTACAAAAGGTAGGAGCAGCGAGCTCCCGGGTGACGCGGTCTTCAGCTACAGCTGACCCTCCCACCCACAGCCCTCAACTCACACATCCTCCTTTCAAGGTGGCCCCCTTTAGGCTTTCCTTACACAAGCAGTTCCGCCACACCCCCACTGCTAAGGTTAGGGCTCATCATCTGCTAGCCGATCCGATCACAAATATAGCAATGTGTTCGGGCCGAACACCCAAATACTTTGGTGCTTGATGATCACTAGTGGTGGTGTTTCACCATTGGGGATCTTTCTGTTCTGTTTGGTGCCGGAAGTCCCATATGAAGTCAAACAACACGGCTTTATATATGGGGATATGAGAGCTCTTTGACCAACGTTCTTTAAATAGAACTTAATGTGTGTTTGGCTGCTTTGTGGTAACAATACTTTACTATTGAATATTTAATTATCTCTTAGAGCTGGAATGTCTGAGACAGAGTAGAGAAGGAGTTTGTAACAGCAAATATATTGGTGATTGATTACATGGAAGAGTGGAGAAAGGTTGTTCATGAAATACGAGCAGCAGGAATCTGGTGAAAGTGTACAAGAAGCACCTGAGGTTGATTGTTTTTCAAAATCAGTAATAGCACTAGGGATTCCGTTATGGCTTTTTGTTATAACGGAAAATAACGGAATGCCCAGACAGAATGCAAAACGGAAGCCTTTAAAAGGCATTCCCTTTGCTTTCCGTCCTAATAGAAGTCTATTGGAAAGCATAACGGATCAGTCTGGGTCCCTTTATGCAAGACGGAAAACAAAGTCCTGTCGACAGGACTTTGTTTTCCGTCTTGCATAACGGGACCCAGCTTTTAAAGGCTTCCGTTTTGTATTCCGTCATAATACAATTCTATGGGCAGAAGAACGTCCTTCCATCTTATGCATTCTGTTATTTTCCATTATAACCATGTTATAATGGAAAGCCATAACGAAATTCCTAACGCTAGTGTGAACCCACCCTAAATCACTGCACCATTTAATATGCAGTTTTTTGTATGACTTAGGCAGGAGGTTCAACACAAGGGAAAATCAGCAGCGTTGGTTAAATGGTAAATGGGGCAGACTAGTTCCTGTGTCCATCAGCAATGTAATGGAAGAGATGCAGGCAGCACACCAAATAAAGATCCTATTTTATTCACACAATGTGATGTTTCAGCTCATACTGAGCTTTTCTCAAGCATATAGGATATATGTTTGTCATATGCTTGAGAAAAGCTCAGCGTGAGCTGAAACGTTGCATTGTGTGAATAAATAGGATCTATATTTGGAATGATGCATAGATCTTTTTCTTTTACTTTAGGCAAAAAACTGTTGATTAAAAGGAACGTGATTTATTCCTAGAACTACACCTAAACCTAAACTATCTGTGGCACAGATGTTCTAAGTAGATGTTTTGGACTGTGACTTGTTCCTTACTGAAGTTAGTAGAAAATTTGATTTGCAGCCAAATCCATTTTACATGATGTGCTTTAATTGCCCTTAAAATTGGTATATAACACTCTGAGATCTACTAGAACTCCGATTTTTTTAATATCTTGTCAATCAGATTTTGACTTTTACTCCCCTCCCTTATCCCCCTTTTCAGCTCTCTAACTAAATTACAACAATAGAAAATAATGTCAGAGTGGAAGTGACATATATAGCTATGAGTAAATGTATGGCTGACAGTAACAAGCAGCCTGTTTAAAAACACACTGTGCCGTTCCATGCTTTTTAAAATAAAAACAATTCCAAAAATTGTCCCTTATTGGGGGGCAGAAACACACACTTTGTTTTCAGAAAAAAACTGTGGCTTATTGGGACTAAGGATCCATAAATTGTGCTTTAACAGGTAGATCCCTGCCCCTTTTTTAAGACACATACACTATTGTCATGAGAAAAAGTGGCTTGTTCTGAACAAGCATCCACAAATTGTGCATTAACAGCACAACATAGAAACATAGAATGTGTCGGCAGATAAGAACCATTTGGCCCATCTAGTCTGCCCAATATACTGAGTACTATGGATAGCCCCTGGCCCTATCTTATATGAAGGATGGCCTTATGCCTATCCCATGCATGCTTAAACTCCTTCACTGTATTTGCAGCTACCACTTCTGCAGGAAGGCTATTCCATGCATCCACTACTCTCTCAGTAAAGTAATACTTCCTGATATTACTTTTAAACCTTTGCCCCTCTAATTTAAAACTATGTCCTCTTGTAGCAGTTTTTCTTCTTTTAAATATTCTCTCCTCTTTTACCTTGTTGATTCCCTTTATGTATTTAAAAGTTTCTATCATATCACCTATGTCTCGTCTTTCTTCCAAGCTATACATGTTAAGGTCCTTTAATCTTTCCTGGTAAGTTTTATCCTGCAATCCATGTACCAGTTTAGTAGCTCTTCTCTGAACTCTCTCCAAAGTATCAATATCCTTCTGGAGATATGGTCTCCAGTACTGAGCACAATACTCCAAATGAGGTCTCACTAGTGCTCTGTAGAGCGGCATGAGCACCTCCCTCTTTCTACTAGTAATGCCTCTCCCTATACACCCAAGCATTCTGCTAGCGTTTCCTGCTGCTCTATGACATTGTCTGCCTACCTTTAAGTCTTCAGAAATAATGACCCCTAAATCCCTTTCCTCAGATACTGAAGTTAGGACTGTATCACTGATTTTATATTCTGCTCTTGGGTTTTCACGCCCCAGGTGCATTATTTTGCACTTATCCACATTAAATTTTAGTTGCCAGATTTTTGACCATTCCTCTAGTTTTCCTAAATCCTTTTCCATTTGGTGTATCCCTCCAGGAACATCAACCCTGTTACAAATCTTTGTGTCATCAGCAAAAAGACACACCTTACCATCGAGGCCTTCTGCAATTTCGCTGATAAAGATATTAAACAATATGGGTCCCAGAACAGATCTCTGAGGTACCCCACTGGTAACAAGACCTTGGTCTGAATATACTCCATTGACTACAACCCTCTGTTGCCTGTCCCTCAGCGACTGCCTAATCCATTCAACAATATGGGAGTCCAAGCCCAAAGACTGCAATTTATTGATAAGCCTTCTGTGTGGGACAGTATTGAAAGCCTTACTGAAGTCTAGATAAGCGATGTCTACTGCACCTCCGCCATCTATTGTTTTAGTCACCCAATCAAAAAAATCAATAAGATTAGTTTGATATGATCTCCCTGAAGTAAACCCATGCTGTTTTTCATCTTTCAATCCATGGGATTTTAGATGTTCCACAATCCTCTCCTTAAGTATGGTTTCCATTAATTTCCCCACTATTGATGTCAGGCTTACTGGCCTATAGTTGCCCGATTCCTCCCTACTACCTTTCTTGTGAATCGGCACAACATTTGCTAATTTCCAATCTTCTGGGACAACTCCTGTTGCCAGTGATTGGTTAAATAAATCTGTTAATGGTTTTGCTAGTTCACCGCTGAGCTCTTTTAATAGCTTTGGGTGTATCCCATCAGGTCCCTGTGACTTATTTGTATTGGTTTTAGACAGCTGACTTAGAACCTCTTCCTCTGTAAAGACACATGCATCAAAAGATTCATTAGTCTTCTTTCCTAACTGAGGTCCTTTTCCTTCATTTTCCTTCGTAAAGACTGAACAGAAGTATTCATTGAGGCAGTCAGCTAGTTCTTTATCTTCTTCCATATACCTTCCTTCTTTTGTTTTTAATTTTGTAATTCCTTGTTTTAGTTTCCTTTTTTTATTTATGTATCTGAAGAATGCCTTATCGCCTTTTTTCCCTGACTGAGCAAATTTCTCTTCTGCCTGTGCTTTAGAAGCTCTTATAACTTGTTTGGCCTCTCTCTGCCTAATCTTGTAAATTAGCCTGTCATCCTCGTTTTTTTTTTTTTATAATTCCTAAATGCTATCTTTTTGTTTTTAATGATTTTGGCCACTTCTGCTGAGTACCACAGTGGTCTTTTCCTTTTTTTGCTTTTACTGACAAGCCTAATGCAATTTTAGGTTGCCTTCAATAGTGCCTCTTTTAAGTAGTCCCATTTCTCCTGGACTCCAATGAAACTGTTCCAATCTGATAGGGACTCGTATACCACTAATCTGATTTTAGAAAAGTCAGTTTTTCTAAAATCTAAAACTTTTGTTTTTGTGTGGTGTGACTCAGTCACTGTACTTATAGTAAACCACACTGACTGGTGATCACTAGATCCCAAGTTTTCCCCTACAGTAATATCATATACCAAATTCCCATTTGTGAATACTAAATCTAAAATGGCCTCCTTCTGGGTTGGCTCCTCAACTACTTGCTGTAGAGATAATCCCAGTAGGGAATTTAGAATATCTGTACTCCTGGCAGAACTAGCTATTTTGGTTTTCCAGTTTACATCAGGAAGATTGAAGTCTCCCATAATGATAACTTCCCCCTTCAATGTCATTTTAGCTATTTCCTCAACTAGTAGATCATCTAATTATTTGACTTGGCTAGGTGGTCTATATATCACACCTACACGAGTTACCTTATGATTATCAAGCTGCAAGGTAACCCAAACTGACTCTAAATTGTTCTCGCTAACTTGTATCAAATTAGATTTTATGCTGTCTTTCACATACAGGGCCACCCCTCCCCCTTCTTGCCTTCTCTGTCTTTCCTGTATAGAGAGAACCCTGGTATTGATATATCCCAGTCATTACTCCCCTTGAACCACGTCTCAGTAACAGCCACTACATCTATATTCTCAGATGCCATTATAGCCTCAAGTTCATTGATCTTATTCCCTAAACTGCGAGCATTTGTAGATAAGAATCTGAGCTTGTCATTTCTTAACCTTTGTGCTACTGGCATCTTCTGGCATTGTTCCGGGGGGCAGTCGGACTGCTGGATTATCACTCTTTTGCCCCCCTTTCCTAGTTTAAATGCTCCTTAGCAAATACTTGGAACTGTTCACTGAGGACATTCGTTCCTTTGAGAGGAAGATGCAAACCATCTTTCTTGTACAGTTCTTTTCCATTCCAACAAGAGCTAACATGAGACACAAAGCCAAACCCTTGGTTCCGACACCATTTACCAAGCCATACATTGAATTCCTTAATGCGCATCTTCCTGTCATGCTGAAGGTTATGCACAGGCAAAACTGCAGAGAATGAAACATGTTGCCTGTCCTCATATACACACAAGTGTTAATTGTCAGAAGAAACAATGGCTTGTTCTGAAGTTGATCAAGTCTGGAAAAAGTCACACCTTTTATTTGGGAGCAGTAGCCATACAGTGTGGATTTGAAAAGGTAATTTGTGGAGGGGTAATAACTGGCAGCACCAGCAGTAGCAGCACAGCATGGAATAGACAAAGCAGTATATGTGTGTGCGAATTTGTGGCAGCTGTGTAGGTATATTTGTAGTGGCAGTAGGCAGTGGTGTACCTCTAATAGAGGCAGGGAAAGGGGCCTGGCCATGTATGGAAGGCTCTGCCCCTAATTATGCTAAATAAATATAACTGCTTCTAACCTGAGTCCATGTGTGAGGTTTGGGCCCTGCTTATTGGCTTTCTGCAGCCCCTGTGCTTAGCTCCGAAGGGGGGGGGGGGCTCTCCTCTCCCTTACACAGTTCACATCCCACCCACAGTCACTGTCCTCGCCCATAACATAGAGTGTGTCTGCCACTGGCTGATTTAGCAATGTAGGCGCTCTGCTGAGTGGCTAGCCTTGCAGTGCACCTAGCAAGGGAATGTGTGCTGGCACAGGACTACCGCTGGCTATCCCTAATGTGAACTGACCTGACTGCTGTGATAAGCATCATCCTCCAGGCTCCAGACAAAGGTCAGTCATCTGCAGTGTGTGTAAAGATCGGCCCTGTCTGCCTCTCTGTGACCAGCAAGCCACAGTGCACACAGTAAGTCAGCAGCCCTGTGCACTGATGTTTCTTTCAAATAAAAAGTTAATGAGTTGGGCCCTGGAGCACTGCTTATCCGCACTATAAGCAGCAGCAGGCACAGCAGGGCAGACAGTGCAAGGTATACTTCATAAGAGGGCTATGGTGGCACTGGAATTGTTCATAAGGGGGCTATGGTGGCACTGGTACTGGTCTTAAGGAGGGCTATGGTGGCACTGGCATTGTTCATAAGGGGATCTCTGGTTGCACTGGTACTGTTCTTAAGGAGGGCTATGGTGGCACTGGCATTGTTCATTAGAGGGCTATGGTAGCACTGGCATTGTTCATAAGGGGGGCTATGGTGGCACTTATACTGTTCTTAAAGATGCCTATGGTGGCACTAGCATTGCTTATAAGGGGGGCTATGATGGCAGTGGTACTGCTCTTAATGAGGGCTATGGTGGCACTGGTATTTTTCATAAGGGGGGCTATGGTGGTACTGGGACAGTTTACAATTCTATGCCGCTACATGTATTAAATTTTTTATCGCTGTTTGAGTAGGTTATTTATGGTACATTTTATTTATTTGTTTCTCGGTAAAAAGGGGTCGTGGCCAGGGAGCAGCCAATGTAAGTAGTGGGAGGAGCCATGTGTGGGTAGTGGGAGGGACCAGGTGTCGGTAGTGGGAGGGTCTAGGAACAGGGCATAGGGGCCCAATTCAGATTTTTGCTATGGGGCCCAATGATTTCTATGTGCGCCCCTAGCAGTTGGGGTAATGGAATTGGCAGTAGTGTATTAGCAGCAGCAACTGTGGTGGTGGCAGTGGCAACATGGTATGGAACATGATAGTAAGCAGGCAGACAGCAGAAGTGGGGTGATGAGGCTGGTGATTAATAGCCACTGTCAGCAATAGCAGATTTATTCATTGGCCTCAGCCGGAGGTGTGTGAAAATCCTCACGGATTCATGTCTGATTCATTTTGGAAAAAGTGGTGTTTTGTACACTAGTGGAGGACAACTTTGTCCATTTGGGTGTGATGACATGACCTGCCGTTCTGCAAATCCTCTCTGAGGTGACACTGGAGGCTGGACAAGACAATATAGAGGGAGAAAACTGTCAGTGACCACTGTTTCAATCTACCTGCCCAGATGTCCATGAGGTCAGGGAACATGGTATGTGGCGGAGAAAGGCCACAGTCCAGGTAGGACTGAACCTAGTTGTTCAGGCAGTACAACTCTGTTTGCTGATGATAATGACAAATTTACATACATAAACAAGCAAGCATACAGACAGCTTGCCATGCTTGCCAGAGTGCCCGAGGACCCAGTTCTTTCTGGCTGTGCAACCCAATGCCCCTAGCTGGTATAGATTTCAGTCTTCTTTTACACCTCATTTGGTGAGGGTGGCAGAGAAACACCACTTGCTCAAATATTTTTGTGCAAGTGGTGTTAAAAAATTCTAAAACATGGTTTTTGTGAATGGTATGTGGCGGAGAAAGGCCACAGTCCAGGTAGGACTGAACCTAGTTGTTCAGGTAGTACAACTCTGTTTGCTGATGATAATGACAAATTTACATACATAAACAAGCAAGCATACAGACAGCTTGCCATGCTTGCCAGAGTGCCCGAGGACCCAGTTCTTTCTGGCTGTGCAACCCAATGCCCCTAGCTGGTATAGATTTCAGTCTTCTTTTACACCTCATTTGGTGAGGGTGGCAGAGAAACACCACTTGCTCAAATATTTTTGTGCAAGTGGTGTTAAAAAATTCTAAAACATGGTTTTTGTGACTTTTTTTTAAAGCCAGAAGAATGATTCATTTCCCCTTTTGAGTTTAAAAATTCCTGAAAAATGTTTAAACCAGGGGCGTATATAGAAATTATTGAGCCTGGGTCCTGACCCTTCCCACTATCTACCCAAGCCCTCCTATCACCTGCCCTGGCTACTTTATATATAGTGTGTAATCCTTCCCCATGAACTGTGCCAGCTGCTGCTTATTATATAGTGTGCCATACCTCCCATGAACTGTGTCTGCTGTTGTTTTACCTGCCCCCCCAGTGCTGACTTACTGTTTGTGCTGCTGTAGACAGATGTCACTGTGGCAGAGTGCAGTCAGGGCCTGGGGCAGATCTCCACAGTGCTGAACTGGAGTCTGGTCTGGTGACTCTGCTGGATCAGGACAGGTCTGGGGTAGTCAGTTAGTCACAGTGTGATGTGTGCTGGCAGAGGAACAGGGTAAGGACAAGGTATTTTGGAGTCCTAGGCAGATTAGGCAAATGGCGCCCCCCCTAGAATACCAGGAATCGGCTGGCCAAAAAACAATGCGCATATTTGATGCTTTTCTGCTGGATCTTGGGCCTCATTATAGTTAATAGGGCCGGCAGGTATTCAGGCAGCGCCTGGCCAGAACAGCCTGCCAGATCTGTGAAAGCAAGTGTAAAATCTAGCTTTACTTGCTAATAAAATGAATTTTTTAAAACATTTTACAAGGTGCAGACAGAATACTAAAGGATTTATTCCAGTTGCAACTGATGTTTCTCTGACTGTTGCAGAACCTTATAATTCACACCTCAGCTGCTGCAGAATTTCATCATACACACCTCAACTTCTGCAGAACATGATAATCTGATGCTACAGAACACATAGGGCTCTGATCACATCTGTGTTAGGCTACATGCACACGAATGTTGTTTGGTTCCGTGTCCGTTCCGTTTTTTTTTTTGCGGATAGGATGCCGACCCATTCATTTTAATGGGTCCGCAAAAAACGCGTGTGCTGTCCGCATCAGTATGTTCGTTCCGTTGCCCCGCCAAAAAAATTGTGCATGTCCTATTTTTTTTATAGTTTGTGGACAAGGATAGGCATTATTACAATGGATCCGCAAAAAAAAAGTATCCGCAAAAAAAAGGATGCCATACAGAACGTCATCCATTTTTTGGGCGGTTCTGCAATTTGAGCACCGCAAAACACATACGGTCGTGTGCATGTAGCCTTAGAGGCCTCAGTCACAGTTCAGGTCATAAATGCTGGACACAATTTTGCAGCCTGCCAGGCTCCATGATGGAAACCTATCAGATCTCATCATAGTCAGTGGAATCTGTCAGATTCTGTCATCCATGAGATGCCAGGTCCGGCACTACCATGATTTTCACTATGAGAGTGGAACAGCGAAAGTCACCAGCGCAGAACTGAACACAGCCTAATACACACCTCAGATGCTGCAGAACACCATGATAGTGACAAAGTTGTTTTTGGAAATTAGAGGGCAATATATAGAGGGGTAAAAGAGATGAGAAATTTATCTCCCAGCATGTTCAGGCTGTTATTATGGGACACCAGTGGGCATTACAGGGATAGGGTATAAGAGGAGGGAACTACAACTCCCAGCATGTCCAGATTTTTATAATAATTGGGTGTTAGCTGGCATTACTGGGTGTATACATGTACAATGTACGGCATAGCGGGATATGACTTGCCACCCAGAGCATGGACGGCACTCTGAAAGGGCAGGGGCAGGAGCTGTGCCCTTTTTATCAGCGGCAGGGGCCCTGCTGTTCCTGACAGCTGAACCCTTGCTGTATACTCCGGCATTAGTGAATACACAGATGCCAGCACATTAACCCATTGTATGCCATCGTCAACACTGACCGTTGCATGTACGGCCCCATTGGGTCGTGCTGTGGTGACAGGGACCCACTAGAACAGCAGCCCAATTGGGGCTTGCCTCCTATAGAAGCCTATGAGATCCAGCCCACAGGCTGGATGTAATGCTCACAGTTCAATGCATTACAATGCAGGATGTATCAGACATAAGTTAAAGTCCCATAGTGGGACAAAAGTAAAAAACAAAACAAAAGTGTTTTACATAATAAAAAAATAAGTTTCACGTTAAAAAAGCACCCCTTTCCTATAATTGTCATAAAAAATTGTAAAAAATAGAATAGAAAAAGACATTAGGTATCGCCGCATCCGTAACGTCTGGCTCTATAAAAATATCACATGATCTACGCTATCAGATGAACCCCTTAAAAATAAAAAAATAAAAATGATGCCAAAAGAGCCATTTTTTGGTCACCTTACCTCACAAAAAGTGTAATAACTAGTGATCAATAAGTCATATGTACCCCAAAATGGTACTAATCAAACTGTCACCCCATCTGACAAAAAACGAGAACCTACAAATTAAAAAAAGATGGCTTTCAAAAAATGGCAACACAAAAATGCTTTTATTGTGTAAGGCTACTTTAACACGCTTCCGTTTTGGCCCCAAAAAGAAACTGAACAGAACGGAATGCTCTAAAATGCATTCCGTTCTGTTTGGTTGCATTCTCATACCGGAGAGAAAACAGCAGCATGCTGCGGTTTTCTTTCTATCATGGGATGCGGAGCATGACGGATCTGTCATGTCCCACAATGCAAGTCAATGGGGACGGATCAGTTTTCTCTGACACAATAGAAAACGGATCCGTTCCCAATTGACTTTCAATGGAGTTCATGACAGATTTGTCTTGGTTATGTTACAGATAATACAACCGGATCTGTTCATAATGGATGCAGATGGTTGCATTATCAGTAACAGAAGTATTTTTGCTGAACCCTACCGGATCCAGCAAAAACTCTAGTGTGAAAGTAGCCTAAAACGTAACAAAAATAAAAAAAATAGACATATTAGGTATCATCGCATCCGTAACAACCTGCTCTATAAAAATATTACATGATCTACCCCATCAGGTGAAAGCTGTAAAAATAAATTAATATAAACAGTGCCAATGAAAACGTCACCTCATCCCGCAAAAAACAAGCTCCAACATAAGACAATCACCCAAAAATAAAAAAAATTATGGCTTTCAGAAAATAGCGAGAGGAAAAAAGACAATGCAGCAGCACCCTGAAAATCAGATAAAGTACAACAATGCCATAGTCACAAAAATTATAGTGCTAATGCTACGCCTATTTATAAAGTGAGATTCTTGGCCAATGCATTTTGTACAAAACCATCTGAGCCCGTCTGCCATACGTCAAGGCGATCTCTGTTAGACAGGTCCTAACACTAAATACGACCCGTTATGCGCCATAATGGCCGCCATAAGATTCAAGGAGTGTTGGATCCACATGCATGCTGGATCCACTCTGCCTTTTACCATGTTTGGTGCCATAATGGCCTCCATTACAAGGGATGCAGGTACCAACATGCATGTCGAGCCCACTCTATACCTTTCCTTGTGCCAGACAGCTTCCAATGAATGTAGTGAGAGCAGGCTACAGCTTTATACTGAAACTAATTAAAATCAGCCTATGGGGCAGACAGGCTAATCAGGAGTGCACGACTCCCTGGAGTGCCACATCTCCAGCATTGTAAATCTGCAAAAAAAGGGGGTTAGTCAGCACCTCCCAGTGTGCAGGTGCACGCTGCCATGGCAAAGACCTAGAGGAAAAAAGACAATGCAGCAGCACCCTGCAAATCAGATAAAGTACAACAATGCCATAGTCACAAAAATTATAGTGCTAATGCTACGCTTATTTATAAAGTGAGATGCTTGGCCAATGCTTTTTGTACAAAACCATCTGAGCCCGTCTGCCATACCTCAAGGCGGGTCCCAACACTAAATACTACCCGTTATGCGCCATAATGGCCGTCATAAAATTCAGGGAGTGTTGGATCCACATGCATGCTAGATCAACTCTGCCTTTTACCATTTTTAGTGCCATAATGGCCTCCATCACAAAGGATGCAGGTACCAACATGCATGCCAAGCCCACTCTATACCTTTCCTTGTGACTGACACAAGGAAAGGTATAGAGTGGACTAGGCATGCATGTTGGTACCTGCATCCCTTGTAATGGAGGCCATTATGGTTTTGTACAAAATGCATTGGCCAAGCATCTCACTTTATAAATAAGCGTAGCATTAGCACTATAATTTTTGTGACTATGGCATTGTTGTACTTTATCTGATTTGCAGGGTGCTGCTGCATTGTCTTTTTTCCTCTAGGTCTTTGCCATGGCAGCGTGCACCTGCACACTGGGAGGTGCTGACTAACCCCCTTTTTTTGCAGGTTTCAGAAAATAGCTGTCACAGTGTAGGGGGAGGGGAGGAACACCAGAATGACAACAGAAGGAAAATGACCTCAAGGCTAGGGAAAGGGAAATGGTGACCACCTAAGGAAACCCTAAACCTAGCCCTGACTCCTGTCAGTATGAATAGACCCTGAAGGTGGGAATATTCATACACCAGAAACCTAGGCCCTAGTAACCCTGAAAATCCCTAGGATTAGTAACAGGGTCTGAGACTACTGGTTCCTTCCCAGATGAACGAACCAGCGTCTCCCTGAGGCCTAGTAAAAAACTAGCAAATGGGAGCAACAAAATACCAAGAGAAGTACACTTATCTTCAATAGAAAATGGATGAGCAGGAACTCAGATGAGGACCACAAACCAGCTCTTCCAACTCCGGGCAGAGAATATCAACCGCATGGTATGAAGTGTTAGTCCAGACTAAATAGAGGAGCAGTAATGACCACAAGCTACACCTGAGACAAGAGGTGTGGTCATTACCAACAACAACACTGCAACAAGTGAAAACAGATAGGCTTTCAGATGACCTAACGTGCAGCCAGTCTCTCAGATCTTCTAACCTCTGTCACTGTAGGGACCGCGACAAAATAGAAGCAAAAACATGATTTTTCATTACAAAAATGCTTTGTGTAAAAGTGGTAAAAAATAAAGATATAAACTTGGTATCTCATACATTTTTGGTGATTATTTTTACTATGCCATTCAAGTTTCTATATTTAAAAGTACCGAAAGTTTGCAGGTTTTCATACTGCCAAGTGAGCCTCACAATAGGCAAAGTCATGAAGGCCTGGTCAGTTTTGTAATCACTTCTTAGCAGTTGTCTCAGGCAGGATTCAAAATAATCCTCCATTCCAAAGGGTCATTGTTAACAGAACAGCAACAGCTTAGGCAAGATGGCTGCCCCCATAATCATATACACAAGACAGTAGAATTTATTTTACACTGTAAAATGATGATACTTACAACCACATTTATCTGCACAAGCTTGCCAAAGTTCATAAAGAATCATGGACACAATTTTTTCCAGGACAATGGGAAAAAAAAAGGGTCTTATTCTTATGTACTGTCCAGGAAGCTATGGGTGGTTGGCAGCACCAGGTTGCCCCACAAATAAATATTTTATTTATGCTGTGCACATCATGAAAAATTAACAATAATTACCATTTACAGATATAAAACAGGATGCATTGAGCAGTTTTTGCATTTACTTGTGCCTGGTGTTAGTGTTGATCGCAAATATTCTAATCACAAAATTTTATCGCGAATATCGACATTTCAAGAATTCGCAAAGATATAGAATATAGTGCTATATATTCGTAATCGCGAATATTCTAGATTTTTTTTTCATCAGTAACCTCCCTTCTTGCTTGTGGGCCAATGAGAAAGCTGCAATAGCTTTGTCTGAGCTTAGCAATATCCCTAGCAGCCAATAGAAAATTTGCCTACCCCTTACTATATAAGAAACTCCCCAGCAGCCTTTTTCTGCTGTTTTTTGCAGTTCTGAGAGAGAGAGAGAGAGCAGTGTCATTGCTGTGCTCTGTGCTTTGCTGAGTCATCTGGATACTTATTCAATTACATTGGATAGTTAGTTAGCATATATATATATATATATATATATATATAATACAGATAGTTAGTGGGAGATAGTCAGTGTAGGTTAGATAGTGATATAGTGTAGCTGATAGGTTCCAGTGCAGGGTGTTAGGTAGTGTGATAGGAATTACTGTTTCTCTGCTGTCCATACATACATGCTACAGACATAGTGCTGTGATGTCACAACAATACTTAGTGCACCAATCAATAATATCTACTCAGACCTAATAAAATGTGAAGTTGCAGGTATTGCGCCAAAAAATATGCGCATCATTAGTGCCGATTTGCGCAATCGCGAATATATTGGAGCACTCTATCTGCATATAAAGCTATTGCTCTGCCATGCATGCGAAATATAATCAAAAACAGTGCTGTAATGTAAAATTACTTACAGTGATCAGGAGTTCTTCCACACAGTCACGAAAGTTGCTGCCAACCATTTTCTCCAGTCTCAGGAAACTTCTAGCAGCTTGAAAAATGTAGCACAAGTGAGCCACGTCTGTATTGTGCGCACAATACACGCATATTACATTGTCGATTTTCGTAATAAAGAAAATAATGACTGGAGATCACAAATTCTCGAATTTGCTAATTTATGGTGAATATTAGGTCAAAAATTCACAAAATATCGCAAAAACAAATATTGCCTATGCTGCTCATCCCTACCTGGTGTTTAAGCGGTATAACAATCTGCACATTTAGCTGTGCGCTGGTGGACACTCATGCTAAATCACTCTCCCCACTGCCGGATCTTCATTGCTATTCTCAACATAGTGATTCACTGTTCAGTGAATAGAAGCCTATACATATTTCTTCTATGCTGCTTGTCAAGGGAGGACCAGAGCCTGTGCAGTAGTAGAGCAATTGCTGAGAAAACGTCTGAGGATTGACTTATGAGCAAGCAATTACTATTTCTTTTCACTGCTTGAAATTCCATGGCACAGTTTTATCTATCCAATGTACTGACTCCATTTTTAAGTTGAATAGACCAGAACTCTTCTTTTTGACCTCTCCCAAATTAGAATAATGTGTGGGACCACTCTCTTTATACACCCGACTCAACTTAAGAATCCCCATACATTCCCAAAATGTATTTTGAATAACAAAATGGTAATCTATCTAAGTTAACAACCTCAGCCCCTATAGCTTAAACACCCTTAATGACCAGGCCACTTTTTACACTTCTGACCTACAGTACTTTCACCGTTTATTGCTCGGTCATGCAATTTACCACCCAAATGAATTTTACCTCCTTTTATTCTCACTAATAGAGCTTTTATTTGGTGGTATTTCATTGCTGCTGACATTTTTACTTTTTTTTGTTATTAATCGAAATTTAAACGATTTTTTTGCAAAAAAATGTCATTTTTCACTTTCGGTTGTAAAATTTTGCAAAAAAAACGACATCCATATATAAATTGTTCTCTAAATTTATTGTTCTACATGTCTTTGAAAAAATGTTTGGGTAAAAAAAAATGGTTTGGGTAAAAGTTATAGCGTTTACAAACTATGGTACAAAAATGTGAATTTCCGCTTTTTGAAGCAGCTCTGACTTTCTGAGCACCTGTCATGTTTCCTGAGGTTCTACAATGCCCAGACAGTACAAACACCCCACAAATGACCCCATTTCGGAAAGTAGGCACCCTAAGGTATTCGCTGATGGGCATAGTGAGTTCATAGAACTTTTTATTTTTTGTCACAAGTTAGTGTAAAATTATGATTTTTTTTTTTTCTTACAAAGTCTCATATTCCACTAACTTGTGACAAAAAATAAAAACTTCTATGAACTCACTATGCCCATCAGCGAATACCTTGGGGTGTCTTCTTTCCAAAATGGGGTAACTTGTGGGGTAGTTATACTGCCCTGGCATTTTAGGGGCCCAAATGTGTGGTAATTAGTTTGAAATCAAAATCTGTAAACAATGGCCAGTGAAATCCGAAAGGTGCTCTTTGGAATGTGGGCCCCTTTGCCCACCTAGGCTGCAAAAAAGTGTCACACATGTGGTATCTCCGTACTCAGGAGAAGTTGAGCAATGTGTTTTGGGGTGTCATTTTACATATACCCATGCTGGGTGAGATAAATATCTTGGTCAAATGCCAACTTTGTATAAAAAAAAATGGGAAAAGTTGTCTTTTGCCAAGATATTTCTCTCACCCAGCATGGGTATATGTAAAATGACACCCCAAAACACATTGCCCAACTTCTCCTGAGTACGGAGATACCAGATGTGTGACACTTTTTTGCAGCCTAGGTGGGCAAAGGGGCCCACATTCCAAAGAGCACCTTTCGGATTTCACCGGCCATTTTTTACAGATTTTGATTTCAAACTACTTACCACACATTTGGGCCCCTAGAATGCCAGGGCAGTATAACTACCCCACAAGTGACCCCATTTTGGAAAGAAGACACCCCAAGGTATTCCGTGAGGGGCATGGCGAGTTCCTAGAATTTTTTTTTTTTTGTCACAAGTTAGAGGAAAATTATGATTTTTTTTTTTTATTACAAAGTCTCATATTCCACTAACTTATGACAAAAAATAAAAACTTCCATGAACTCACTATGCCCATCAGCGAATACCTTGGGGTGTCTTCTTTCCAAAATGGGGTCACTTGTGGGGTAGTTATACTGCCCTGGCATTCTAGGGGCCCAAATGTGTGGTAAGTAGTGTGAAATCAAAATCTGTAAAAAATGGCCGGTGAAATCCGAAAGGTGCTCTTTGGAATGTGGGCCCACTTTGCCCACCTAGGCTGCAAAAAAGTGTCACACATCTGGTATCTCCGTACTCAGGAGAAGTTGGGCAATGTGTTTTGGGGTGTAATTTTACATATACCCATGCTGGGTGAGAGAAATATCTCGGCAAAAGACAACTTTTCCCATTTTTTTTATACAAAGTTGGCATTTGACCAAGATATTTATCTCACCCAGCATGGGTATATGTAAAATGACACCCCAAAACACATTCCCCAACTTCTCCTGAGTACGGCGATACCAGATGTGTGACACTTTTTTGCAGCCTAGATGCGCAAAGGTGCCCAAATTCCTTTTAGGAGGGCATTTTTAGACATTTGGATCCCAGACTTCTTCTCACGCTTTAGGGCCCCTAAAAAGCCAGGGCAGTATAAATACCCCACATGTGACCCCATTTTGGAAAGAAGACACACCAAGGTATTCAATGAGGGGCATGGCGAGTTCATAGAAAAAAAATAAATTTTGGCGCAAGTTAGCGGAAATTGATTTTTTTGGGTTTTTTCTCACAAAGTCTCCCTTTCTGCTAACTTGAGACAAAAATTTCAATCTTTCATGGACTCAATATGCCCCTCAGTGAATACCTTGGGGTGTCTTCTTTCCAAAATGGTGTTATTTGTGGGGTGTTTGTACTGCCCTGGCATTTGAGGGTCTCCGCAATCATTACATGTATGGCCAGCATTAGGAGTGTCTGCTATTCTCCTTATATTGAGCATACGCGTAATGAGATTTTTTTTTTTCGTTCAGCCTCTGGGCTGAAAGAAGAAAATGGAAAAACTGGAAAAAAACGGCTGGCACTCACTATGTGGTTGCACATCAAACAATCATTTATTAATAATAAACCGCTAGTTCAGTAATCGAATAAAAGCAGAAATACATACACTTGAACATTAAAACATCATTGTTAAAAGAACCCCTAAAAAATAAATAGTAAAATTCAATATATACTGCACTGATAGGGTAACGCAATGCACCCAATTAGGGTCTCTTGGAAAAGTGAGATAGTCCTGTACCTGTTTGACAATGAGAATCCAATTCAATCAAACAGGGAACCTGTCTCTTTAAATAAGACAAATGTAGCCAAGTCCACAAGCTGTGTTAGTTGCTGCTGGGGGATAAAATCTCCCTCTTTATAATTATCTTCAGCAGTTCTTGCACTGTTGGATATTAAGACTTTCAACAATAAGATATGCCACAGATTCACAGGGAAGTTTTAGCTCACCCACATGAACGGATCTCCGGCCGTCTAATTCAGCCGCTTGTTCCACTGCTCGCTCTCACGCTCCCCGCTCTCTGGCGTGTCCCACGTGATGTACCAGAGATATCGCGGGATTTGGGGATTTCAATCCGGTAATCTTGGTCCGATATTCTTATGAGAGCTGCAGGTCAGATGAAAAAATGGAGCGCTCCACTTTATAAGAAATAATTCAAATTACATCCATCATATCCAGAAGCTTGGTTGTTGGCAGGGATATAACGCTAAACGCGTTTCGAGGACTTCAATCCTCTTCCTCAATAGCTACTGAGGAAGAGGATTGAAGTCCTCGAAACCCACTTAGCTCGTATGCCCTGGCAAACCAGATTTATCCATTCACATCAATCAATGTGGATGAATAAATCATTGCCGGGATTTTTTTTTTTTTATATATATATACAAAGTGTTTGCCAAAGCATATGAACACCGCCGCCTCCTCAGCTCATATGCCTCGGCAAACGTATCTTTTACTTCAGAGGAGAAATCTCGTCTTGCAGCGCCGCATACACCGACTTGTGTGTAATCT
Organism: Bufo bufo; assembly: GCF_905171765.1. Taxonomy (NCBI): domain Eukaryota; kingdom Metazoa; phylum Chordata; class Amphibia; order Anura; family Bufonidae; genus Bufo; species Bufo bufo. The sequence continues at coordinate 493,635,863 of NC_053392.1, read as the reverse complement.
GACAGCAGCGCAATGCTTCTGTCAGAATGCACATCAGTGCTGCAGCTAGTCGATCGGTTGGTCCACCTGGAAGGTAAAAAAAACAAAACAAAAAAGAAAAAACCAGGCCGCAACGCAATAAATTTATTAACTTTATAATAACTTTTGAACATAACATATAAACTTTATTGAACTGAACGTTAACTTTTTTACTTACCGGTGATTTATTTTTATTTTTTTACCTTTATAGAACAAACCTCTCCTTCCCCATGGGACAATGTGCAAAGCGCAAATCGCCCAAAGATGTGGCGAAGTACATTATGCACTTTATCCCAGGTCAAATAGAGGTTTGCAGCAGCTGTGAGAAAAAGGGCCCTAATAGCCCTGTGTGCCTGTCCTGTGAGATGCAATCCCTATGTTAAGTGTACCTGTGTGTGGTACTTCCGGAAACACTCCCCTAAGCATAGGGCAGGGTGGTCAGGGCAGTCAGGACAGAAATAGCGGGTGTCACGCCTTATTCCACTCCTGCTACAGACACGACATTTTTTTCGGGGTGACAATTGGGTTTAGGTACCAGGAACGACACTGGGGAAATGTCGCTCGTGTAGACGGCTCACTACACTGGTGGTTGGGGCCACGGAACCTCCTGGAAACAGGAGGTTCTCGATGATCTCTTCCTGAAATTTGAGGAAGGATCGTGTTCTCCCAGCCTTACTGTAGAGAACAAAACTATTGTACAGAGCCAATTGAATTAAATATACAGACACCTTCTTATACCAGCATCTGGTGCGTCAGGAAACTAAATAGGGAGCCAACATCTGGTCATTGAAGTCCACCCCTCCCATGAGCGCATTATAGTCGTGGACACAGAGGGGCTTTTCAATGACACGGGTTGCCCTTTCAATTTGGATTGTCGTGTCTGCGTGAATGGAGGAGAGCATGTAAACGTCACGCTTGTCTCTCCATTTCACCGCGATCAGTTCTTCGTTACACAAGGCAGCCCTCTCCCCCCTTGCAAGACGGGTGGTAACGAGCCGTTGGGGGAAGCCCACGCGACTAGGTCGCACGGTGCCATAGCAGCCAATCTGTTCTAGGAACAAATGCCTGAAGAGGGGCACACTTGTGTAAAAATTGTCCACATAAAGATGGTACCCCTTGCCAAATAAGGGTGATACCAAGTTCCAGACTGTCTTCCCACTGCTCCCCAGGTAGTCAGGGCAACCGACCGGCTCCAGGGTCTGATCTTTTCCCTCATAGATCCTAAATTTGTGGGTATAGCCTGTGGCCCTTTCACAGAGCTTATACAATTTGACCCCATACCGGGCGCGCTTGCTTGGGATGTATTGTTTGAAGCCAAAGCGCCCGGTAAAATGTATTAGGGACTCGTCTATGCAGATGTTTTGCTCGGGGGTATACAAATCTGCAAATTTCTGGTTGAAGTTGTCTATGAGGGGCCGAATTTTGTGGAGCCGGTCAAAAGCTGGGTGGCCTCTGGGACGAGAGGTGCTGTTGTCGCTAAAGTGCAGGAAACGCAGGATGGTCTCAAAACGTGTCCTGGACATAGCAGCAGAGAACATGGGCATGTGATGAATCGGGTTCGTGGACCAATATGACCGCAATTCATGCTTTTTTGTCAGGCCCATGTTGAGGAGAAGGCCCAGAAAAATTTTAATTTCGGAAACTTGGACTGGTTTCCACCGGAAAGGCTGGTCATAAAAGCTTCCCGGGTTGGCGGATATAAATTGAGTGGCATACCGATTTGTTTCTGCCACGACTAAGTCCAAGAGCTCCGCAGTCAAGAACAGCTCAAAAAATCCCAGGGCCGAACCGATCTGAGCTGTCTCAACCCGAACTCCAGACTGGGCGGTGAAAGGGGGAACTAATGGTGCGGCTGAAGTTGGTGACTGCCAATCAGGGTTTGCCAGCACCTCAGGGACTCTAGGGGCTCTACGGGCCTGTCTTTTCGGTGGCTGCGATGGGGTAACTACTGCACGTGCCACCGTACCAGCTTCAACTGCCCTTCTGGTGCTCGCCACTTCACCATGTTGTACGGCAGAGCTGGTACTAGGTCCAGGATGGGCTGCGCTGCTGGTGTATGCCTCACCACGTATTCCGACAGCGCCAGCCCCACTCTGCTGCTCTTGAAACGGATCCTGCACAACCTGTGGTCTAGCGACACGGGGCCTGGTACGCCTGGTGCTATCAGGGACCTCAACCTCCTCGTCTGAACTTTGGGTCAGAGTGCCACTGCTTTCTACAGGTTCATATTCTGACCCGCTAGATTTGTCAGATGAGGGTTCCCATTCCTCATCCGACTGGGTCAGAATCCTGTAGGCCTCTTCAGAAGAATACCCTCTGTTTGACATTTGGACTACTAAATTTAGGGGTATTCCCTGAGACTACCCAAGAAAAAAAGCAAGCCTGTCTTACAAATGGGAGGCTAGCGAAGTATCGGAGGCCGCTGCGGTTGATAAAAAATATCAAAACAGATTTTTTTTTTTATCGCCGCAGTGCTTGTAAAGTGATTATGCAGTGATCAAAAAATATATATTTTTTTGTCACTGCGGTGGGGCGGGCGTGGGTGAACGCACGTGTGGGCGACCGATCAGGCCTGATCGGGCAAACACTGCGTTTTGGGTGGAGGGCGAGCTAAGGTGACACTAATACAATTATAGATCTGACTGATCAGTTTTGATCACTTACAGATACTATAAAAGTACAAATGCTGATTAGCGATACGCTAATCAGCGAATAAGTGACTGTGGTGCAGTGGGCTGGGCACTAACTGACGCTAACTACCTAACCAAGGGACCTAAACTATCCTAAAACTGTAAGTCAATACCAGTGAAAAAAAAAAGTGACAGTTTACACTGATCACTTTTTTCCCTTTCACTAGGTGATTGACAGGGGGCGATCAAGGGGTTAATTTGGATGATGGGGGTGATGGAGGGTGATCTGGGGCTAAGTGTAGTGTTTGGTGGGTACTCACAGTTTTGTCTGCTCCTCTGCTGGAACCAACCGACGAATAGGACCAGCAGAGGAGCAGACAAGCCATTTAACACCTTATATTTATAAATATAAGGTGTTATATGGCTTCTGATTTGATTTTTTAAAAATCAGCAACCTGCCAGCAACGATCATTGGCTGGCAGGTTGCTGATGCCAATACTCCTCTAACTTTTGCCGGCCCGCGATGTGCATGCGCGGGCCGGCTGTGACCGCGTATATGCGTCCAGGAGGAATCAATCAACCACCTCCAGGACGCGTCGCTGCGTTCGGCGGTCCGGAGGTGGTTAATATTGCCTGAGATAGGTTTATAAACAATAAAAACATTTAGCTAGAGTATTTCACTGAAGTGGGCACATAGATAATAAGGAAAGCCTTCTAAAATTGAAAAATCCAACCCTAATTTTCTATACAGTTAAGGTTGTGTAGTTTGTGTAATTTGATTCAGGAGAAAGTGTGTGTGTGAGAGAGAGAGAGAGGAGAGAGAGAGAGAGAGAGAGAGAGAGAGAGAGAGAGAGAGAGAGAGAGAGAGACTTTTCCTGCCAATTAGAGCAATGAATGCAGCTCAAATTTATTCAGACCCAAATTAAATTTTAAGAAATGTACTCATCTCAGTTCCCTATTCCAGACTCCAGTATCTCATAAATGCTATAGCCATGCAATACTGGAAATTTATTTAACCAAGAATTGCCCAACAGTACTTTTATCCTCATCCTTAATCTGTACAGTCAAAAATATTCTTTAATACCTGGGATGGTAATGGGTTTGTCTGGGAACAAACCACTTATTGTTTTAAACACCTTAGTCTAGTTTCACACTAGCATTAAAGAGATTCGTCAGGCTATTCTGGCAGGGGACAGCCTACCGGAGCTCTCTGTATCTGGCATTGCCGGACTCTACCTAAATGCCTGCCGGCCCCATTAAATATAATGGGGACCTGTGGAGATCCGGCTGCAACCTGGCAAATATGTCAACAAGTGGCCAGGCCAAACAAATACTGCTGCGTTAGGACAGCCTTCCAGATCTCTTTAATACTAGCGTGAAACCAAACTGAGGAGCTTTCTGTGCCGGTCTTAATTTCCCCTGCGCCATCAGAGGATGTGCCTAATTTATGAGGAAGTGCATGCCTCGTCATAAATTAGGTGCATCCTCCTGCGGTCCGTGCACCTTAACAGAAATCTATGACACCTCAAAGCTGCCATAGATTTCTGGCTTCATTTTCTCCTAAAAACTGGCTATCCGCCCTTCCTGCCTTTACCACGCCCCCTTTATTGAAAATGATAAGGGTTGTGTAAAATCCGTCAGATGTGCCAATTTTTTAAAAAGTCGCAGTTAAAAGTCTCAAACACATAGTTTACGCTTTTGTAACACGACTTTTCAGTCGCAAGGGAGATGTTAAATCTCCACCATACTATTCCTGTTTTTTCTTTATTTTTTTTTATTTTTAGTCATAGAGTTCACGAAACTCATTATATTCTAAAAGCAGCTCAACCTAGCAGAAGTCAACTAGCAAAAAAATAAAGTATAATATGAGAGCTGCCAAACTGTGTTTCTGATACGTCTTTAAGGTTTATGACAGGTTATCATGGAACATATTATCATATTTAAATATTTTCTTGTGATCCAGAAGAATAATCCCTGGAGTATTAGATGGAATACAGCGAAGGAAAAGAAAAAGTCACAATTTTATTTTATCCCAAAGCAAAACATAATGATATAATGATATGAGTCAGCTGTAAGAAGGCATGAGAGGCTGGGGTGCCGAGAGCATCACTACACGAAGAATATATTTTACATCATTATTTATCACTTTCACTGTCTTCAGAGAGTTTCATGTGCCTACACATTTAATGCCATTGTCGGTAGGCAAACATCAACAAGGATGTGCTAATTTGCTATAGGCATTCTTGATACTTGCACATGTTAATTCATATTTTATGGAAATAAAGCTTAGAATAATAGATTATGGAACATGAAAAGTAGTTCTTTGAAAAATACTATACATAGACTTGTGATAATTATGCTTGGTTAATTAGATTTTTAATACTCTTTTCTACATACAGCCACTTTACAAACTGGGTTGTAAAAATAATTTACACATTCTTATATTGAACACTAAAAGCATAAATGGAGATTGAACTTTTTCAATCATGAACAAAATAATGACTTTTTTTCACTCAACAAACACTGTAATGGCTTTGCAGAAAACAATATTATTTCATAGAAATTCAGATATTTGAGATTCAGAGTTGTTTAGTAAAATGCAACATCTCTCACAACACATGCATCTGTTGCATCACTCACTAATAACTGAATATTTGCTGAGGAAGAACCATTAGTTTCATACATACATATTGTATGTGTGGCTAGATAGAACAAGAGGGCAAAGTTCCTATAGGTCTGTATTATGGTGGGGTAAGCACGTCATATGAGTGGGAAGCAACATAGGCTTTCTTCAAAGTATACCAAATGTGCTGAAACATGCCAAACCGGAAGTGCAATAAGAGAACACACAAAATGCATATACTGTAGATCCATAATAAACACAATGGTCCACATTCTGTGGCCGATTGTACAGGAACTAGTAACACAGGGCCGCACCGCCAATTAGGCAAGGTGAGGCTGCACGGCCCTGGTAACAAGTGGGGGTGGCAGTGGCCATTGTGGAAGCGCTCATCTCTATATTCATCTATATCGCTGTCCTCAGGACAGTGATACAGATGGATGTGCTGCGGGGCAGGGGAGAGGCATCTTCCTTCCCCATTCCTCTGATAGGCTGCAGGCACTAGACCTGCAGCCTATCAGAGGCCGGTGCAGGAGACTCAATGACGTCATCACGCCACCAGAGCCGTACAGCACGGGACACGGGCTGGAATAGGCCTGCAACGCATCGCTGCCAACCTCATGGAGGTAAATATAAGTGTTTATTTTTTTTTTATATGGAACACAATGCAGGGAGGAGTGCTATGGGGGGCATTTAGGGCACTCCTTACTGGCACATTATTGTGGGGCACTATGTTGGCACAAGTATTTTATATAGGGGCACTATGGGGGCATTTAGGGCACTTCTTACTGGCACATTATTGGGGGCAATATGTGGTCACAAAAGTAGTATTTTATATGGGGGCACTATGGGGACATCTAGGGCACTCCTTACTGGCACATTATTGGGGGGCACTATGTGGGCACAAGTATTTTATAAGGGGGCACTATGGGGGCATTTAGGGCACTTCTTACTGGCACATTATTGGGGGCAATATGTGGGCACAAAAATGGTATTTTATATGGGGGCACTATGGGGAAATCTAGGGCACTCCTTACTGGCACTCTATTTGGGGGGCACTATGTGGGCACAAAAGATTTTTATATGGGGGCACTATGGGGACATCTAGGATACTCCTTACTGGCATATTATTGGGGGGCCCTATGTGGGCATAAAAGTGGTATTTTATATGGGGGCAATCGTTACTGGCACATTATTGGGGGGCACAAAAGTAGTGTTTTACACATGGTGGCCACTATGGGAAAGGGGGGGGGTGAGGAACATTATGGTGCATCTAGGGGCACTTCTTATTGGCACATTATTGGGGGGCATCTACTAAGAGCACAAAGAAGGGGTAGTTTATACGGGGGCTCTGTATAGGGGAATTTTATACTGGGACACATTATGGGGGGTGCTATGGGGAAAGAGGAGCACTGTAAGGGCATCTACTGAGGGCACTAAGAAGGGGTATTTTATACTGGCAAATTATGGGGGAAACTGAGGGCATCTACTGGGGCACTATGAGGTAGGGGGAGAGGAGCACTATGGGTGAATTGACTTGGGGGCATTATATATGGGTATTTTATGCTGGCACACATTATGGGGGCACAATGGGAACATTATTTCAACTGGGGGCATTAAAATTGGGTATTTTCTGCACTGGCACACATTATAAGGGGGCATTTCTGTACTGGTGCTCATTTTAAGGGGCATTTTTCTACTGTCACATTATAAGGAGAATTATTACTACTGAGGGGCATTTTTGTGGGCTTTATTACTACTGGGGGACTGTGGGGAGCATATTTACTAGTATCGGCACTTTGGGGCATTATTACTTCTGGGGCACAGTGAGTACATGTTGGGGGCACTGTAGGGGCAGTATTACTACCAAGTGTGCTCTGGCAGAGAAATATTACTTGGGACTTTTTGGAGCACTATTACCATGGGGGCACCACGGGTTTATCTGTTTCTGCAGTATGTTATCGGGGAGCACAGCAGCACAGTATTGGGGGTGGTAGGATGATTTGTCCAGAAGATGGGAGGATGATGCAAAAGTAGTAAACTAAGATATTTTTGTCAAACTACAGAGACGAGAGAGGGCTGAAGGAAATCATCATGGCAGTCTGTACTGAATGGAGAAGATTAGGAAATAGAACATCTATATCAGAGGAGACATCACTGGATGTAAGAGGTATGTGGCACTGTATTACCCTGTATGTTCTGTAGTGATATATGTAATGATAGGAGGGAAGGGGTTAGGTTGAGAATTTGGTATGGGGGGGCGCTGTTTCAATTTTCACCTCAGGCAGCAGAACGGCTAGGTGCACCCCTGTAGTAACATTGTTTATAACACAGTTTATAAGGGTGAAAAAAGCATCTGTCCATCCAGTTCAGCCTGTTATCCTGCAAGTTAATTCTGAGGAAGGCGAAAATATCCCTGTGAGGTAGAAGCCAATTTCCTCACTTTAAAGAAAAAAATTCCTTCCTAATTCCAATCAGGCAATCAGAATAACTCCCTCGATCAACAATCCATCTCTAGTAGCTATAGCCTGTAATATTATTACACTCCAAAAATGAACCAAGGCCCCTCTTGAACTCTTTTAGTGAATTCACCATCACCACCTCCTCAGGCAGAGAGTTCCATAGTCTCACTGCTCTTACCGTAAAGAATCCTCTTCTATGTTTGTGTACAAACCTTCTTTCCTCTAGATGTTGTCACAGTCACAGTCCTGGGGATAAATAGATGATCAGAGAGATTTCTGTACTGATCCCTGACCTATACTCACAGGGTATTTTGGACCCATACTGTTGCATTTTATACCCCTGTTAAGCACAATATTATCCCCTATAACAGTGATGGCGAACCTATGGCACGCGTGCCAGAGGCGGCACTCAGAGCCCTCTCTGTGGGCACCCGCACCCTGGAGAAAGTCTATGGTGTACCAATATGCCTTAGACTTTTCCTGCCATTCATCAGTGCAGGACATGCTATGAACAGCACAGGCAGCACATTGAATGTAGGCAGGTTATTATAGCTAAATGATAAAGTACATGGAAAATATAAGATATTGGTGTTCAGGTTAAATTGCCGTGTTGGCACTTTGCGATAAATAAGTGGGTTTTGGGTTGCAGTTTGGGCACTCGGTCTCTAAGAGGTTCACCATCACTGCCCTATAATCTACACTTCTAGATGAGATCCCAGCCATAATATGATATGCATTATTCTTTTTTGCATATATTCTGTATGAATGCACAAGAAAACAACATATATGCCTGCATGTAAAATCAGAGGTAAAGTGCAGTTTTTGGGTGCTGAATTTGCAATATAAATAGACTTAAAGTTAGTATGTCAGCGGTTTTGACCATGCTAAATTGCTGACAACAATAGGTAGGGGCTCAAGAGATCATTACAAACATACTGCCACAGGTAATGGGGAGGGGAAAACACCAGAAAACACACAGAAGGAAATAGACCGGAGTCTAGACCTCAAAGCTAACGGAGAGGGATGGTGACCTCCTAGGAATCCCTAGACCTCTCCCTGACTCCTGCCAATACGAGTAGACCCTGAAGGTGGAAATTCTCATACACTGTAACCTTAGCCCTGGAGACCCTGGAAATCCCTAGGAGTGGTGGCAGGGAATGAGACTACTGGTTTCTTCCCAGATGAAGAAACCAGCGTCTCCCTGACGCCTAGAAAACAACAAATACAAGCGAACAACAAAATAAAAAATGCACTTAGCTTAAAGAAGAATGGAAGAGCAGGAGATCCAAAGGAACAACACACCAGCTCAACCAACTCCAACAGGAAATATCAACCACATGGTAAGCAGTGTGAGTCAGAACTAAATAGAGCCTCAGTAATGACCACAAGCTGCACCTGATTAGAGGTGTGGTCATTACCAAACAACAACACTGCAAAAAGAAAACCGAGAGACTGTCAAATACCCTAAAGTGCCGCCAGTCTCTCAGATCTTCTCAGCTCTGTCATGGGAGGGACCATAACACATACCTTATGTGGAGTTTTTTTTAATCTGGAGAAGTGTGAATATGAGGTTTTATTCTGTCAGGTTCTGCCACTGCAAGTGCCACTGAGGAAGGGCTTCACTGTGAGATGCTCTCTGAACTCTGCATGGATGCTCTCTGAACTCTGCATTGAGCTGCTTCACAGTCTCTCCCCTCTGCTCAGCATGACAGCTATAACATTTAACCAGAAGACCGCTATATCTCTCAGAGCAGAGGGGAAATGCTGTGAAGCGGCATAATGCAGAGAGCGCTTCACAGTGACACCCCAACCACCACTTAATTACATAAGAGAGAAGAATTTAGCAGAATAAAAATTCATATTCTGACCACTCTTGATGAGAAAGGTTTCACAATAGATATGTTTGTACTGCTATCCCAGCTCCAACTTGATGCGTTCAACCATTTAGTGTGGTCAAATCCGTTGACAGATTCCCTTTAAAGCACATCTGTCAGCAGATTTGTGCCTCTGAAACTGGCTGACCTGTTACATGTGCACTTGGCTGCTGAAGGCATCTGTGTTGGTCCTATATACATACAGTACAGACCAAAAGTTTAGACACACCTTCTCATTCAAAGAGTTTTCTTTATTTTTATGACTATGAAGGCATCAAAACTATGAATTAACACATGTGGAATTATATACATAACAAACAAGTGTGAAACAACTGAAAATATGTAATATTCTAGGTTCTTCAAAGTAGCCACCTTTTGCTTTGATTACTGCTTTGCACACTCTTGGCATGCCCTTGATGAGCTTCAAGAGGTAGTCCCCTGAAATGGTCTTCCAACAGTCTTGAAGGAGTTCCCAGAAATGCTTAGCACTTGTTGGCCCTTTTGCCTTCACTCTGCGGTCCAGCTCACCCCAAACCATCTCGATTGGGTTCAGGTCCGGTGACTGTGGAGGCCAGGTCATCTGGCGCAGCACCCCATCACTCTCCTTCATGGTCAAATAGCCCTTACTTTCAAAGTTTTCCCAATTTTTCGGCTGACTGACTGACCTTCACTTCTTAAAGTAATGATGGGCACTCGTTTTTCTTTACTTAGCTGCTTTTTTCTTGCCATAATACAAATTCTAACAGTCTATTCAGTAGGACTATCAGCTGTGTATCCACCTGACTTCTCCTCAACGCAACTGATGGTCCCAAACCCATTTATAAGGCAAGAAATCCCACTTATTAAACCTGACAGGGCACACCTGTGAAGTGAAAACCATTTCAGGGGACTACCTCTTGAAGCTCATCAAGAGAATGCCAAGAGTGTGCAAAGCAGTAATCAAAGCAAAAGGTGTCTACTTTGAAGAACCTAGAATATGACATATTTTCAGTTGTTTCACACTTGTTTGTTATGTATATAATTCCACATGTGTTAATTCATAGTTTTGATGCCTTCAGTGTGAATCTACAATTTTCATAGTCATGAAAATAAAGAAAACTCTTTGAATGAGAAGGTGTGTCCAAACTTTTGGTCTGTACTGTATGTGCTCACATTGATGAGAATAATGATGTTTTAATATATACAAATGAGCCTCTAGGAGCAATGGGGGTGTTGCCGTCACTCCTAGAGGCTCAACTATCTCTGCAACTGCTGCCTCTACACTTTGATTAACAGGGCCAGGCAGTGTAAATGTGATCAGGTCTGGCCCTGACTTCTCCTAAAGTTTCGTGCTGCACCGTGTGCTTCAGTATCCTGCATAGGCGGCAAGAGGCTCATCTGCAGTTCTCTTCTGTACTGCAAGCTTCTTTTATGTACTGTTCCTGTGCTGGATACTGAAGTGCCTGGCACAGCGCAAGACTTTAAGAGAATTCACTGCCTGGCCCTGTCAATCAAAGTGAAGAGGATGCCCCATTTGCAGAGACAGCTGAGCTTCTAGGAGTGACAACAATGCCCTTGTTGCTCCTAGAGCCTTAATTGTATATATTAACACATCGTTGTTCGCAGCACATATGAACATGGGACCAACATAGATATCTTCAGCTGCCAAGTGCACATGCAACAGGTCAATAAAAATCATATGTAAAATCTGCTGACAGATGTCTACTGGCAAAACAAAAAATATAATCTTGAAGTAAAAATAATGTAGAATTCATCAGCGGTACATCAACATGAACATTATTCCTTGAGAATGTATATCTACGATTTCAATGAAATGTCAGGCATAGCAGGATCTTTCGTTGTGCGAGCCATGCCTCATTAGTACAATGTCTTACGTTGGCTAACCATAACACGGCCTGTCAAATTTTAGGGCCTAAACAGTAAAGGTCATAATGATTAGTTAGTCTACTGAATTGTGTTCATTTTAGCTAGCTTTCCATTAAATGTGAACGAAGCTTGTAGTTGAAAGTCTTTCAATGGCACACATCATCCATTAAGCAAAAAGTCAGAAAACCAAATGCTCTAATTAGAGTCCACAGAGAGCAAGAAAAGAAATCAAGCAGTCAGTTTCTTCAGTATAAATGACCTTGGAAAATTCAATTGTGTTGTATAACTGATGACTAAAATGGTTGGAAATAATAGGAACAAAGCTCACAGTAGTTTTATAACTGGCATTCATATGACAGGTGTCATACATTCCACCACTGTATGACTGTTCTCCTTGCAAGTAATAGCACAATTTACAACATAATAATAGGAAATGTAATTAATGACATCTTACTCTTGCTGTTTTAACATCAAATGTATTGGTTTCAAGCACAACTATAAAAATATTTAAGTCTTAGCAACATAAATGTTTTACCAATAATTCAGGAGTGTTATAGGACATGTTCTATGGAATTCAAAGGTGCTGACGTTCACTTTAGACCCCAGACAATTGGTCACAATAAATTGCATACTTAAGATTTACAAATATGCCCTGGAGTCTTATTAAATAAGGGCCAGTAACCTTCTATGCGGTTTACAGAAATAATAAAACTCACCTATAAGTTATAATTATTAGTAAAGTTCTTCCTCATTGCCACCTCCGAACAGTAAACCGTTGGTTATTTAAAAGTAATATGGCTACTGTGACAACAACCTTAACCTTTACAGGACACAGCCTTTTTATTTTTTGGTTCTCTTTTTTTGTCCTCCTGTATAAGAGCTTGTTTTGTGGAGACAAGTTGTATTTTTTATTGACAATGTTTTTTTATTGACAATTCCACCAAGGTTTTTGGAGTTTTTATGCATACACTTGGCACTAAAATGACATTTCAACCTTATTCTGAGGATCAGTGTGATAACGTGAATGCCAAATTTAGATAGTTTTTAAAAAAAAATTATAAAAACCTCTATTCTGACACCCATAACATTTTTGTATTTCTGTCTACAGAGCTGTGTAAGGGTATTTTTTGTTTAGGGCGGGCTGTAGTTTTTATTGATACCTTTTTGGGGTACATACAAGTTTTTTTTTAAACGTTTTATTCAATTTTATTTTTTAGTCCTCTTAGAGGATTTGAATGTGCGATCACTTCTGATCATTTGTACCATAGCTTGCAATAGTTTACTATTACAGTTTATAGGACTCTAACAGTATGCCTATTAAGTTATGCCAAAGGCACAGCTTAGCAGGCAATTTTCTATGACAGGCCTGGGAGCCTTCAAAAGACCCCAGGATGTTTTAGCAAACAAACAGGGCCCTGTGATTTCACAGTGGGGGCTCCGATTGGAGGACAGAGGCAGTCCCCTAACTGTGTCTAACCGCTCAGATGCTGGAATCACTATTAAAGTTACTGGAATCAGAGTGGTCTCTAATCCCAGTCGCTGTGGTTCGGTTTTAGCTGTATTATACAGCCAGCACCTGCTGCATATGGAGCCAGCAGAGCATGTGAGCCTGTTTTATACACTGCACCAATGTTACATTGTGGTGTGTGTACGAGCTAAAGGGGCTGTCCACCACCTAAAACTAGACAGCCCGTTTAAGTTACGATACATGTGTCACAAAAATTAAAAAAGAAACAGAGCAAGTGTTGCTTCCTGCCAGGACAACCTCACCGGAGTTTCAGTAGCTAGATCATTAGCAAATTAAAAAGTTGTGATCTAATTGCAAGAGCCCTTTTAATACCCATAATGATTGGTATAAATATGAAAAGATTAAACACAAAAACAAGATTGCACCATAACATAATTAGACCATTAAAACCTAGGGACAAACCATCATTTTAACCATATTTTACAGTATCTCACAAAACTGAGTACACCCCTCAAATTTTGTAAATATTTTATAATATCTTTTCATTAGACAACACTGAATATATAACAGTTTGATACAATGTAAATTAGTCAGTGTACAGCTTGTATAGCAGTGTATATTTGGTCTGCCCTCAAAATAACTCAACAGCCATTCATGTCTAAACTGCTGGCAACAAAAGTAAATATTCCTCTAATTAAAAATGGCCAAATTGTGCCCAATTAGCCATTTTCCCTCCCCGGTGTCATTTGATTCGTTAGTGTTACTACAAGGTCTCAGTTGTGAAAGTGGAGCAGGTGTGTAAAGTTTGGTGTTATCGCTCTCACTCTCTCTCATACTGGTCACTGGAAGTTCATCATGGCACCTAATGGCAAATAACTCTCTGAGGATCTGAAAAAAAGAACTGGAGCTTTTTAAAAAATAATGGCCTTGGCTCTTAAGAAGATTGCCAACACCCTGAAACTGAGCTGCAGCACGGTGGCCATGACCATACAGCAGTTTAAAGGAAATTTGTTACCAGGATAATTGCTATTGAAGTAAAGCCATGGCCTAATAGCACTTAGTACCTTATTTCCAGATGTGCCTTTGTTCCAGCAATAGATGTTTTCTAATCTTCTGAAAATCCAGTTTATTTTGTATGCAAATGAGCAAGTAAGGTGCCCAGAGGGGTGTCATTCTTGCAGGAAGGAGCCCAGGCACGTTTCCTGCTAGTGCCCAAGCCTGCCCTCATGCTGGAAGGAGGGAAAGGGGGGGGGGGCAGATTTATGGCTTGAATGTGATGTAGGAGGGGTGGGTGGACACATTGCAGCATGATGCGTGCCTGGGCTCCTTCCTGCAAGAATGATGCCCCTCTGGGCACCTCACTGATTCATTTGCATACCAAATAAACTGGATTTTCAGAAGATAGAAAACAGCTATTGCTGAAACAAAGGCACATCTGGAAATAAGGTACTAAGTGCTATTAGGCTATGGCTTTACTTCAATATTGATTATCCTGGTGACAGATTTCCTTTAACAAGACAGAATCCACTTAGAACAGGCCTCATCATGGTTGACCAAAGAACTTGAGTGTGTAAGCCATGTACCGGGGTGGGCTCCCCAGGATACAGCAAAGTCACGAACGAGGAAAGCAACTATGACACCAGCTTTTTCAAAAACTGAATTTTACTAACACGTGATAATAAACACAACCACAAAAGCTGAGAACATAACATAGATTTACATACATCCAGCCCAAAGGCTGAGAAGCCTGTGTTGAACAGCATGGCGCCCCCTCATGGATGCCAGCAGAAGTATTGCAGTAATTTACCTACTTGCGGGCACAACTATAACTGCCTCGCTGTACTTATTATTACCCTAAAACAAACACAAACAATTGGTTGAGGGCAACAGAAAAGTTCACAATCTTACCGTGTTCTATATTATTCCCGCTCCTAACTAGTCCGGTAGCACGTACCTGATTATTACTCCTGAGCAAAACGCTGAACTGGAAGGAGTTTGTGGGGGTGTTTATCAGTTCATAAATATGCAATGTCCCTTTTAGTAATAAAGTCCTTGTAGAACCAGTAGCAACTCTTTAGACACAAAGCAGAGACTCTAACTATCTAACTACAGGCCTGGTCTAAGTCTCTAGGTGCCAACACTGCAGTGTGATGCGTGCACGATCTTAATGGCCCGGGTCAGCTCTTTATCCACTGATGTCTCTGAACCAAACAACCAGTCTCTCTAGCAAACATGAGGTCCCACAGGGTATGCAGCTTGTTCCTTAGCTCTTGCCAGCCTGGGGAGTACCCGGTGGTGCTATGTACCCTGTTGGTATAGGCCCACATGAGTTCAGGTAGGTACTCGGGCCACAGAGCCTTTTGAATGTCCTCCAGAGTCCGCAGCATCTGGAGCAAGGTGCGGTTGAATCGTTTGCACACCCTGTTCTACTGGGGGTAATATGGGGTGGTGTGGGAACGTTCGATCCCATACAGCTGGTACAGATCATTTATGAGAGTACCCTGAAAACATGCCCCCTGGTCTGAATATATCCTCCGTGGACACCCAAACACCTGTATAAAGTGTTTGCAGGCCACTTCAGCGGCCGACTCTGCCGTCTGGTCTCTGGTGGGCACAGCCACCTCATACTTTGTGAAATGGTCTGTCATGACTAAACAGTATGAGTGTCCCGAGGTAGATTACCCAATCTGTACGTTATTGATTATAAGGAGCTCTAGGGGCGCTGAGGTCCGGATGGCCTGGACAGGAGCTCGCTGTTCAGTACTCTTACTCAGCCCGCAGGCCGACACTTAAGACATGCCTTGGCCACCATGTCTGCCAAATCTGGACAGTATACCAGCCATTGGAGCCACTTAAACGTCTTATCGCTCCCAAAATGGGCACCCCTCTCATGGGCTTCCCGGGCAGCCTCCCGTCCCAATGACATGGGGATGACAATCTGTCGCCGGTACTGCAACTCTGATTGCAAGTATATGGTCCGACACAGGAGGCCCTGGGTAACAGTCAGCTTATCCCACTGCCTCAACAACTTTTGGCCCTCTGTAGTCAGACGGGCCTGCTCTTCTGGACGAGGCCAGATATTAGTCTGGACCCATTTTTTCACCTTCCACAGGTCCGGATAGCTGTTCTGGACTCTCTCCCAATCAGCAAACATCTTTCCCAACACCAGTGACATCCCGGACGCCACCCCACTTGAATATGCCACGTCCTGGAACATGGTTAATCGACCAAGGTCAGGAGTTTCAGTGTCCTCTAGCTTTTTATCTTTTAGAGCCTACAATAACCCAAAAACTGAACCTCACTCCCCAACTTACTGCAACTTGTACAAAAAAAGAGCAAGGATTTAACAAGGTAAAAAAATCTAATTTTATTAAAAATCAATCACATGAACCAGGGGCGTAGCTAGAAATGCATGGGCCCCATAACAAAAAAATTTTAATGCACCCCCCCCTGTGCCATCCACATATCCCCCTCCCCTAAATAGTGGCATCAACAGATCCCCCTCCCCTAAATAGTGCCATCCACAGATCCCCCTCCCCTAAATAGTGCCATCAACAGATCCCCCTCCCCTAAATAGTGCCATCCACAGATCCCCCTCCCCTAAATAGTGCCATCCACAGATCCCCTCCCCTAAATAGTGCCATCCACAGATCCCCCTCCCCTAAATAGTGCCATCCACAGATCCCCCTCCCCTAAATAGTGCCATCAACAGATCCCCCTCCCCTAAATAGTGCCATCCACAGATCCCCCTTCCCTAAATAATGCCATCAAAAGATCCCCTTCCCCTAAATAGTGCCATTTACAGATCCCCCTCCCCTAAATAGTGCCATGCACAGATCCCCCTCCCCTAAATAGTGCCATCCACAGATCCCCCTCCCCTAAACAGTGCCATCAACAGATCCCCCTCCCCTAAATACTGCCATACACAGATCCCTCTCCCCTAAACAGTGCCATCCACAGATCCCCCTCCCCTAAATAGTGCCATCCACAGATCCCCCTCCCCTAAATAGTGCCATCCACAGATCCCTCTCCCCTAAACAGTGCCATCCACAGATCCCCCTCCCCTAAATAGTGCCATCCACAGATCCCCCTCCCCTAAATAGTGCCATCCACAGATCCCTCTCCCCTAAACAGTGCCATCCACAGATCCCCCTCCCCTAAATAGTGCCATCCACAGATTCCCCTCCCCTAAATAGTGCCATCCACAGATCCCTCTCCCCTAAACAGTGCCATCCACAGATCCCCCTCCCCTAAATAGTGCCATCCACAGATTCCCCTCCCCTAAATAGTGCCATCCACAGATCCCTCTCCCCTAAACAGTGCCATCCACAGATCCCCCTCCCCTAAATAGTGCCATCCACAGATTCCCCTCCCCTAAATAGTGCCATCCACAGATCCCTCTCCCCTAAACAGTGCCATCCACAGATCCCCCTCCCCTAATCAGTGCCATCAACAGATCCCCCCTCCCCTAAACAGTGCCATCCACAGATCCCCCTCCCCTAAACAGTGCCATCCACAGATCCCCCTCCCCTAAACAGTGCCATCCACAGTATCAGGTGCCTCTCCCCCCCCCCATGTGCCAGTATCAGGTGCCAACCCCCCCCCCCCAGGTGCCAGTATCAGGTGCAAACCCCACTCCCCATGTGCCAGTATCAAGTGCCCCCCGCTCCCCCCATGGCAGTAACAGTCAGGTATTAAAAAAAATAATAAACACTTCTACTTACCTCCATATGTCAGCGATGCGATGCAGCCTCTTCCTGTGTCCCATCCTGTATGTCCATATATGGAGTCAGTGCTTGTATTTCAGAAAAGTTTCTGCTGGGATTCAAACCCACGACCTTCTATATCAGAGTCAAAGCATCTAACTACAAGACCATAAGAGATGCATTGCTGCTGACGGAAAAAATATGAGACTTCTACTGTTATAGCTGGCTAAGTGTACATCTATACACATGACAGATGCTCATATATAGAGATATAGCAGAGCTGAGTGTGCTGGGACAGCTGTCATGTTGGTAAGGCTGAAGTTCAGCCTGCATTTGTGGGAGGGGCTTGAGCCTTTATAAACCCCTCTTCCCTCACCTTAGTAGGCGTTCCGGTTCATGGATTTTCGGGTTGGACAGTGACGTGTGTTTGCTTCGTTCCGCCAGCCGCCTCACGCTACAGCACCGCATCAAGTGGGTAAGTTTGGGTTTCTCGTCGGTGCAAGCCGAGCAGGGGACAGCAGCAGTCCTGCCGGCACACGCACACTTCCTCGTTCGGCGGGTGCGTTCCAGCGTGGAACGCACGCGCTTCCTGTTCCTATGCGCCGCAAGTCATCCTTCAGCCATGGCAACTGGCGTGCTGCGGCCACGGCGTGCGTTCCACCGTGGAGCGCACGCGGCCCTCTCATGGCTGGGACAGGCGGTAGCCCGGTTCCTAATAGGCACTTATGCGGCACTCTGCGGCGTGCGTTCCAGGGTGGAACGCACGCGCCTCCCGGTGCTGGCAGCATGTTTGACTCACCCCCTTGCCAGCCACCGTTGCTACGGCGGCGGTGTGCGTTCCTCCGTGGAACGCACGCGCACACTCATCTAGACTGGCGAGGGGGGGGGGGTTGACCGGCTCCTGCAGGCGCCGATGCGGCGAACGCTTGCGGCATGAGTAGGCTGTCTGGACGGGCATCGGTCCACGCGGCACCTCCTCCTGCCTGCAAACCCCTTCAATGTAAAACCACAATTGTTGCATCCAAACCATAGCATTAATCCTGTTGTGATGTTCAAGACCAGGTTTACCTTCACTTGCGCATGGACTCCACATACTAGCACTCCTGCAGTAGTGTAAAAAAAAAAAAGAAATAAAAAAAAATTATAATTTTCCCGTTTAATAGTAAAAAATAAAATAAAAATGTTTTTCTCCTGCAGTAGTAAAAAAATTATAATTTTCCCGTTTAATAGTAGATCTTTGTCACCAGGGCACAGTTGGTTGTCTTGCCTTGTCACAGTGTCTCCCCTGGTTCGCTCAGGGTACGGTACATCCCTGGTACGCCCAGGTCCTCATACTTTTCTCCTTCTCTGATACATGGGTCTTGGCGCACATTTCCGCTGGCTTGTCCTTGTCTTGGTGTTCTGTCTAAAGGGCCATCCTCCGGCTTCTCCCCTAGTTGTTCTACACTCTTTTCCCCTGACTCACAGTTTCTCCATGTCAGTCTGCCGCCCTTCGCGGGCCGCTGCTACGCACAGCTTTTATTTCATGGCAACGCGCCATCGCTCCTTTCACCCACCTGGTACGCTCAGGTGGTCTTCTGCTGGTAAATAACCGGTCAGATACGCTCAGATTGTTTACTTGACCTAGGGGTGCGCCCCATCCTGGCCAGTTCGCTTGGTTCTAACAGGTATGGGGTCATCCTTTATTCTGCACTTTCAAATTTTCGCCTGTTACTTTATTTACAGGGGTTTTTCCTTTTTTTTCCGTTCCAATCGGTCCTATTCAGGTAAGTTCGCACTGACTCCGCCGGGGTCCCGGTCAGATCATGTTCACGCTTTTAATTGTCCCTTCATCTGTCCGGCTAGGTCAGGTTCTACTGAGCCATCCTACGGGTTCTTATTCCGGTACGTGTTTCTCTATCGTGCACCAATTCAAATACCATTCCGTCATTACCCTCTCGTTTTTTTTTGTTTTTTTTCCTCTTTATTTGTCATGCCTTGTGTTTTCTAGCAGCACTGCCATGTCTCGTGCTTCGGATATGGAGGACGGCCTGTCCGTTTCCGGCTCGATCATATCAAGCAAGACGGGTCCATCATCCCTTCGGAGCTGGACCATACCAAAGCTATTGGCTGAGCTGAACCGAAGAGGCTTTCCGCACCCGGCCGCTGCAAGGATAGCAGAGCTGTACAAGCTGCTCATGACCAGCCCCAGCACTTCGGCAGTGCAGCAGGAGGCGTCATCCATCCAGTTGTCACTAGTGCAGCTACAGTCGACCCTAAACTCCTTGGTCGACTCGGTAGCAGACGTTCGGGCAAGGGTTTCAGAGCTGGAATCCCGGCCACCCATGGCACCCCCGGCACCCGTCCCGCTGATGGCACCATCTACATTGGGTTGGCTGGCTACAGGTACGCCAAGGCCCATTCCCCAAGTGTCCCCCTCTCACTTGATTCCCGACAACCTCAAAAGAGACATTCTGGCAGGGAAAGATGTCTGGCGTCAATCCTCATTGCCGCTCAAGACGTACCCGAAAACAGGATCATCAACTGTGGCGATGTGTCGGTGGTCCTCCGGGCCAAGGACTCGCGGCTTAACCGCAAGTTGACAATCCCTGAGTTTGTCTTGGCTTTCAGCCTCTTCAGAGACATCATCTGCACCACATAGCCGGAGAGGAGAGAAGAGCTGGACAGCTATTTGTACCTGGTCACTGACCTGGGGCACAAGTATGGTGGGTCGGCCTTCTATGACTACCATCGTTCCTTTTCGGCTAAGGCGGCGTCAGCGTTGGCGCAGTTCCAGTATGTCACCAGCTGGTCTTTGATTGACACGGAGCTCTTCTGTCGTCACTTCGCTGGCCTCAGGGCACCCAACTGTGCGACGTGTCAATCAACCTTCCACTCTTCTGAATGGTGCCCAAATAGCACCCACCCGTCTCAGGACAGGGCCCTCCCGGGCACCTCCGGGTCTTTTCCGTCTAATCCCTCCACTGACAAACTGGGCAGACCCATTGTCTACTTGGGAAAAAGCCAGATCTGCAACAATTTCAACTCAGGGGGGTGCTCTTATGCCAGCTGCAGATCCCTCCACGTCTGCTCCCTGTGCTTCAGGGCCCATCCACGGTCCGCCTGCCCCAAAAAGTCTGCTAAAGGGTCCTGACTAGCCGACATTAACTTGGACCTCTTGGCGGCGCTCCTTCAGGTTCACCATGATCAGGACTTTGTGGCGTTCCTGTTGGCGGGCTTCCGCCAGGGGTTCCACACAGGGCTCATCACGCTGCCACAGGTTCCCTGGGAAGGCAGGAATCTGCTGTCGGCCACCCTGGACCCTCCAGCAACTAGCGAGTTGCTCCAGTCGGACTTTGAGTGGGCCGGCCGGTATTTTTTCGCCAACAGACTCACCTTTGGATCCAAGAGTAGCCCCTGGTTATTCGACCAACTGGCCAAGGCGCTACATTGGATCTTGGTCCATCATGGGGGCCTCCGGTCAGTCATCCACTACCTCGATGACTTTCTAGTCGTGGAGGACCCGCAGGGCGGGTCTGGCATTCTCACCGTCCTCCTGGAGATGTTCGCCAGTCTGGCTGTTCCGGTCGCGGAGTCAAAGACTGAGGGTCCCGCCACGAGGGTCTCGTTCCTGCGCATCATCCTGGATTCGGTTCTATTGCAGGCCAGCCTCCCGGAAGAGAAACTTGCTCAGTGTCGGGAGGTCATTTCCCAGGCGGCTTCCACGGGGTGCCTCACTAGAGTCGAGTTGCAATCTCTTCTGGGGCGGCTCAATTTTGCCTCTAGGATCATGCCCCAGGGGAGGACTTTCGTGTCAAGGCTGCTCCAGCTTCTTCCCTCAGCACCCGAGCAGGACAGCATCATCCGGTTGGACGGCCAGGCCATGGCAGACCTGGCCATGTGGGAATTGTTCCTGTCCCGATGGAACGGCGTCTCCTTTTTTGTGTCTCCTTGGTCTCCCTCCTGCCTGACTATTTTTTCAGACGCTGCTGCATCCTGCGGCTACACGGCTATTTGGGGTCACTTCTATCCTAGAGGAGGCCGAGTCCATCCGCACCTCCTCCCTGTTGGAGTTGTACCCCATCATTGCAGCAGCCCAAGCATGGGGTCACCTTTGGGCTAACTTGCCAGTGATGTTCGTGACAGACAACCAGGCCTTGGTCGACATCTTAGCCAAGGGCAGGGCCAAGTCCCCCAAAATCATGGCACTATTGCGCCAGCTGGTTTGGCTGGCCCTGTCACACAACTTTCACGTGCATTGTAGCCACATTCCGGGTCAGCAAAATGTGGCAGCTGACGCACTATCCCGGTTTAATTTCACACTCTTTTTTTCAGGTCATGCCAGAGGCCGAGCCGCTCAGATATCCCACCCTGGCTTTCAGTTCCCTGACAATGGACTAGGCATGCTCGTCTCTTCGGCAAGAGACCTGGCGCAGCAGTCCCTCGCCCCCAGTTCGGCCAGGAACTATCTTTCAGGCCTGAGAACTTTCCAGGAGTTTTCGCGTCTGCACCCGCAGGGTGGCCTGGCAGACATTCCTTTCATCATGGCCTTCATTGACCATTGTCACCACCAGTTACACCTCTCCTACAATACCATTAAGTTGTACCTGGCGGGCGTCCAACACCACACCATGCTCCGCAACCCAGGGGGCGGGTCCATTTTTTCCTGCGCATGCGATTAAGGCCACCTTGCGAGGGGTCCAGAAGGGTAGGCCCAATCCCCTGTCCCGCAGACAGGGCGTCACTGGGGAGATGTTCCGGAGATTGTCTTCAGCCCTGGATGGGGCTCCTTTTGGGCCCTTCTCCAGCTTGGTCTTTAAAGCTGCCATGTATTTGGGCTTTTATGGCTTCCTTAGGCCAGGCGAGTTCACTTGCAGTACGGCAGGGCGGTGCAGTCTGCACAGAGAACAGCTGGTGCGGAATCTAGACCGTTACACGCTGAAGTTAATTTCCACTAAGACTAGTCAAACAGGCCCCCTGGTGGAGGTTCAGTTTTTCCCGAATGATAATAAATGGTGCCCGGTACAGGTGTTTGGCCACTCATGCTCGCCCTCCAGGATGCTCCACCTCACAGCCCTCTACTACCACATCTCGATGGCGCTCTCACCACGGCGCAGTTCATCAGCCACATCCGCACGGTTGCTGCTGGCTTGGGGTTTGACCCCGGCGCTATATCCGGCCATTCCTTCCGCATTGGAGCGGCTTCCCGGCATGGGGTCCCCGCCCATGTCATCCGAAAGATGGGCAGGTGGCGTTCGTCTTGCTTCACCAGATACATACCTAACCAACAGGTGGAGATTTCGCAGGCGTTTCGGTCATTGGTATTATAAGGTAATAAAGTCTTGTACCTTAACTATGTTGATTTCCTTTTTGCCCCCTTTTAGGCTGCTCTAGTACCCGGCTCCAGGCACACACCAGCCGGTTAGGTTATAGGCAGGCGCGCTGCCCAAGTTCGTATTTCAGCCACGACCACAAGTTGGTAAGGCTGAAGTTCAGCCTGCATTTGTGGGAGGGGCTTGAGCCTTTATAAACCCCTCTTTCCTCACCTTAGTAGGCGTTCCGGTTCATGGACCCACCCACCCCCTTCATTCCAAGGGTCCTCCTTAGGGCAGCCCCCTTTTAGGCTGCTCTCATACCCGGCTCCAGGCACACACCAGCCGGTTAGGTTCTAGGCAGGCGCGCTGCCCAAGTTCGTATTTTAGCCACGACCACAAATAGAGATATAGCAGTGCTGGGTGTGTTGGGGCAGCTGTCATGTGTATAAATGTACACTTAGCCAGCTATAACAGTAGAAGTCTCATATTTTTTCAATCAGTTGCAATGCCTCCTTTATGGCTGTGAGGGTAAATGCTTTCCCTCTGATACATTGGAGGTTCGAATCCCAGACACATCAGGATACTTTAGAATACAGTAAGATTAGATCACATTAGCGAGGGGGCCTGAGCATTAAGACTGCTGCTGTGAAGGGGCCCTGAACATTAAGACAAGAATCAATATTTAACTAACTTGAAAATAAACTGTCGGGCCCCGAAGCAGCTGCTTCCCCGGTAGTTACGCCACTGCCTGGCTGCCTGTGTGTAGTGTCTGTGTGTGTTAAAAAAAAAAAAAAAAACTGAATGTGGTCCGGACTGGGCCCCATAGCCACTGCTATGGTTGCTATGGCGATCCCTACACCACTGACATGAACATTACAGGTGAGACTCAAAAGGGACAGAACATGGAGACTGGGCCACAAAATAGCTCTGCAATGTGGAGAATCACAATGGGGGATAATGTGACCATATACAGCAGGTAACAGACAATTAACAGAAGCTGTGAATGTTGAAGTAATTGCGGGTGCAATTGCTGTCCCCTAGTGTTGAACAACTACCTAGCTCTTATTCACAGCGTCCAAGCAATGGATGCTGTAGGGTATAATTGGACGGTGCAATACTACTCATAAAGATGGCATATAACAATAACTGTAAATCACTAGTCCCACCCTAATCCAGATACCATGTTACCTACCCATGTTGCTGCTGAAAAATGGTGACACGGTTCCCCCACTGCTTCGACCTCAACACGTGATTCGCCACGTAGGCTTCGTCAGGAGGTACTCTAGCTTTTTATCTGCACTCTGAGTCGACAACCCTACAGGCACTCGGGAGAGTGCATCGGCGCTGCCGTTCTCTCTACCTGACCGGAACTTGATGAAGTAATGGTACTTAGAAAGGCGAGCCAACCACCTCTGCTCAAGCACACCGAGCTTGGCATTCTCCAGATGTGCTAACGGGTTGCTGTCCATCATCATGCTCACCTCTACACCTGTCAGGTACACCGCAAGCCTTTGGGTCATGGCCCACACCAGTGCCAGTAGTTCCAGTTTAAAGGAGCTATAGTTGTCAGGGTTGCTCTCTGACTCCCTCAGAGACCAGCTGACATAGGCAATGACTCTCTCACGTCCATCTTGGACTTGGGATAACACGTCCCCCAGACCTTGTAGACTTCCGTCAGTGTACAGCAGGAATGGGGTGTCGAACCGCGCATAAGCCAGAATCAGGGCACTGGTCAGCGCCTCTTTCACTGCTTTAAAAGCCTCGTGTTGTCGGGGTCCCCATTTGATGGGACGATTATTTGGGCCCCCCGCAGTGTTCCTTTATAACTCGTTTAATGGGCTCACCAAATGAGCAAATTTGGGTCTAAACCTCCTGTAGTAGCTGGTAAGTCCCACGATTGCCCGCACCTCTCGTAGTGTACTCGGCCGGGGCCACTTCTGGATTGCCTCCACCTTGCTGGGGTCCAGCTTTACCCCCTCCTGGTTGACCAAATGTCCCAAATACTTTATCTGCTTTCGAAACAGTTGGCACTTCTTGGCCTTGATCTTGAGCCCATGGTCTCGCAGCCGTCTTAGGACCTGTCACAGCTTTTGGAGGTGATCCTCAAAGGAGGCCCCAAATACTACTATGTCGTCCAGGTATATTAATACCGACTCGAAGTTGAGATCTCCCAGACAGTGCTCCATCAACCGCTGGAATGTTGCTGGGGCATTAGAAAGGCCGATGGCATCCGGTTGAACTTGTAGAGTCCCATAGCTAGAATGAAGGCCATCTTTGCTTTGTCCTTCTTGGCCACCGGTACCTGCCAATACCCACTGGCCAGATCAGATCAAGAGCCGAGAAGAACTTTGTATGACTCGGGCGGACAATGACTCCTCAATTTGCGGAAGGGGGTAGGCATCCCGGACGGTCTGGGCATTCAGCTTCCAATAATCCACGCAGAACTGGAGACTCCCATCTTTCTTCCACACCAAGACTACTGGAGCTTCCCAAGGACTTTTACTCTCCTGGATCACCTGGTTTTCCAACATACTGGCCACCATGTCCTTCACCTTCTGGTACATTTTAGGCAGGATTTGTCGGTAACGTTCCCTGATTGGTGCAGCATCGCCGGCGTGGATTTCGTGCTCAATGGCGGAGGCACACCAAAATTACTCGTCATGTCTTGAGAACGGTTCCTGAAATTCCCAAAGGGTGTATTCCAGCAACTTCTGTTGTCCTGGAGTCAGGGTCTTGCAGTCCACCCCCATCCGGGCCATGATCACTCGACCGTTCCACTCCGCTGTTGGGGGTCTCCCTTAGATGGACCTCTACAGCATAGGTCCAGGCTGATCTTCTATCTGGCTGTAGCGTGAAGCCAGCAAGGTATTCCCAGGAATGGGTAACTTGCAGTATTCAATGTTGAGGCAGTGTACAGGCACACTTCCATCTTTCACAATAGCGAGGCCCCAGGCTACCAGTGGGCGAGTCTGCGTTTCCTCTTGGTAAGCGGGCTCGATCAGAACCTCCAGTCCTCCAGCCCCCAGCGGCAGAGTCAATATTTGTTCTTGTCGAGGTGGGATCTTCACTGGGGTCCTTCACGGCACCTTCACGTGTCCAATGGGCTGACTGGACATGTTGCTCTTTTGTACATTACAGCTCCTCACCATCTGCTGTAAAACCTTCTGGGGTGGCTGGAGCGTGGGGGCTTGTTGCCAATACTTTGGCCCTTCTTTGGCATAGAGTTGATGGTCTAGGTCAGGGATGGGCAGACTGCGGCTCTGAGAGTTGTAGTTTTACAACAGCTGGAGAGCCGCAGTTTGCCCATCCCTGGTCTAGGTCTCTCAGCACATTCATACCTAGTGTCACGTCCATTCCTTTCTGGGATGAATGGTCCACCAGCACGACCCCATTCTTGCTGATGTCTTGCCCAAACAGTCGGACCCGCATCCAGACTATCCCTCGGACGTCCATCACCCTGTTATTGGCAGCCGTCAGCCTGATGACGCTCCTGTCTTGAGGTCCCACAGGGTATGGAGCTTGTTCCTTAGCTCTTGTCAGCCTTCCTGGTAACAATCCTCCTTTCCCCAGACAGGATCTTGGTCTTGGACAATGATCAGCTTCCCTCAGCTGCAGCTGTGGTCACGGAGGAGGTCCTCTCACTCCTGGATCCATTATCTTCTCTGCTCACACACAGTTCCTCAGCTCTCAGCTTGCTCCTAAGATGGCTGGTCCTTCTCCATGCTCTGAGAAAACCACACCTCTTAAAGATATTGAAATATATATGCAGTTAGTCAGCTGTGCATAAGAAACAGCAGCATCTTGTAGCCAAACAGCAGAACCTCTGTTCAGAACATTTAATTTAATCCACACATAAACTGTGTTCAAACAATGGGAGCTGTTTCTCAATCTTACAATTGCACATGCTCAGCCTCATATTCAGCGGTTGTCTTTTCAAAATAGACGTATGAGTGCTGCCAGCATTGCTGCAGAGGTTAAAGGGGTGGGGGTCAGCCTGTCAGTGCTCAGACCACACGCTGCACACTGCATCAAATTGGTCTGCATCGCTGTCGTCCCAGAAGGAAGCCTCTTCTAAAGATGATGCACTAGAAAAGCTGCAAACAGTTTGCTGAAGACAAGCAAACTAAGGACATAGATTACTGGAAGCATGTCCTGTGGTCTGATGAGACCAAGATAAACGTATTTGGTTCAGATGGTGTCAAGCATATGTGGCAGCAACCAGGTGAGAAGTACAAAGACAAGTGTATCTTGCTTACAGTCAAACATGGTGGTGAGAGTGTCATGGTTTGGGGCTGCATGAGTGCTGCCGTCTGTGGGGAGCTACAGTTCATTGAGGGACCCATGAATGCCAACATGTACTGTGACATACTGAAGCAGAGCATGATCCCCTCCCTTCGGAAACTAAGCCACAGGGCAGTATTCCAACATGATAATGACCCCAAAAACACCTCCAAGATGACCACTGCCTTGCTAAAGAAACTGAGGCTAAAGGTACTGGACTGGCCAAGCATGTCTGCAGACTTAAACCCTATTGAGCATCTGTGGGGCATCCTCAAACGGAAGGTTGAGAAGCGCAAGGTCTCTAACATCCACCATCTCTGTGATGTCGTGAAGCAGGAGTGAAAGAGGATTCCAGTGGTAACCTGTGAATTTCTAATGAACTCCATGTCCAAGAGAGTTAAGGCAGTGCTGGAAAATAATGGTGGCCACACAAAATATTGATACTTTTGGCACAATTTGGCCATTTTCACTTAGGGGTGTACTCACTTTTGTTGCCAGCGGTTTAGACATTAATGGCTATGTGTTGAATTATTTTGAGGTCACCCCAAATTTACACTGCCATACAAGCTGTACACTGACTACTTTACATTGTATCAAAGTGTCATATCTTCAGTGCTGTCCCATAAAAAGATATAATAAAATATTTTAAAAATATGAGGGGTGTACTCACTTTTGTGAGATACTGTTGACAAACTCTACCACCATATCTACTTGGGGTTTGATATACATGTGCAGGATGTATCCTACTGTATGTAAAGATGAACGAATTGATTAGTTGATGCCCCAAGGCATAGAATACCACTGGATCACTTCACTGAGATTTTTTCCTTCAATTCTGCCAAACCAACCCAGATCATTTGCACACTGTACTCTAGCGGAGATGAGTGAATTCATTTGCGATTCGTTTACTGGTAAAAGCAGAATTGCGTTATGGATTCCGCTACCACGGACCATAACACAATTCTATGACGGAATGCAAAACGGAATGCCTTTAGAAGCATTCAGTTATTCATTCCGTCATAATAGAAGTCGATGGGCTGCATAACGGATCCGTCCCGTTTCCGTTGTGCAGGGGAGTCCTCTCCTGCATAACGGAAACGGGACGGATTCGTTATGCAGCCCATAGACTTCTATTATGACGGATTGAATAACGGAATGTCTCTAAAGGCATTCCGTTATGCATTTCGTCATAGAATTGCGTTATAGTCCGTGGTAACGGAATCCATAACTCAATTCTGCTTTTACCAGTAATTGAATAGCAAACAAATTTCATAAGTGGAAATTCGCTCATCTCTAGTCATAACCAACCTCCCTTCCCTTGGTATTTTTTTTTGAATGGTGTCAGATTTTTATCTTTCTGTGACAAAGGGGGAGGATTATCTTAAATATGCATGGACAGTAGTGTTGCATACAGGCACCAGAAAAAGAGTGTACCATGTACCACTGATCAATTGTGCTTTTTTTTTCTGTTGCCCTGGTATATTAAAAGTAAGAGCAGCACAGTTCTGAGGCTGGGCACTGACAGAGCACTGAGCACGCTAACCTCTAATGTCTGTGAATCCTGGTAAGGAGAAAAGCACAATCCAATGGCAGTTAATACATTTTTATTTTTTTTGGGTGGTGGTGGTGGGGGAGTTATCAAACTGGTTCTAAGGAAAACTGGCTTAGTTGTCCATAGCAACCAATCAGATTCCACCTTTAATTTTCCAAAGGAGCTCTGAAAAGTGAAAGGTGGAATCTGATTGGTTGCTATGGGCAACTAAACCAGTTTGCCTTTACACCAGTTTTTGTAAATCTCTTCTTTGTTTTTTAAGATTGTGACTCCTTGCTTGATATGGGGTGATGTCATTGGATGTCACCCACCCCTGCCTACCTCAACCTGGTCCTGATATTAGATTTTATTTCTACCTCATTAAACCAAAGCAAATTCACAGATAGTCTGTAAAAATTGAAGACAGCTTGACTGTGTCTCAAATAAAAATAGGTACTTAAGTTGATAATATTTTTGGAGTTGAGGGAAATTTTTCAAATTCTTCTACTAAAACATATAATGCATAAAGATAATGATCATGGCTCATGTTTGGATTACTTATTGTCTTTAATTTTTTTTTTGCCAAATGTTTTTTGCTAAGTAGTCTGGAAGAAAAGCAACCCACCCTGCCTCTGTATTTTTTGATTAAAAAAATTATGCATCTGCGAAAGCAAAGACTTTGAAACTGGACAGATTTATAAAACAAATCCTATATTCCATCTGTCGCAGCTTATAGTGATATTTCTGAGACAGAGGCATTTGGTACAGGAGATTTGATTTCTTCTAATAACCACCCTCTCTTCTCTTTCAGTAAGAGTGGGTTCACACTAGCGTTAGGGATTCCGTTATGGGTTTCCGTTAGACACATGGTTATAACGGAAAATAATGGAATGCCCAGACAGAATGCAAAAAAAAGGCTTCCGCCTTATGAATTTCGTTATTTTCCGTTATAACCCTGAGGAAGCCGGATTGCTCCGGCGATACGCGTTGGGCGCTTTCTCATTTCTCAGGTCCACTGCACCAGCTTTTCATGTAGGTTTGGCTCTTTGATTGTGACCCTATTTTAGGTCTGTCTGTACTTTTAGGAGGTCTCACCTTATGTTACATTTGCTTTATACTTTACATTGTAATCTGTATATGCTGGTATATTATTTTTGCCTATGTCTTGGCTACTCAGTGGACCTGTATGTGCTGGTTACATATTCATTGCATACCGCACTTTGCTTTAATTGTATACAATTTTTTAATGTGTCTGTTGGTGTGTCTATTAAACTTTAGATATTTTTGATACGTAATTGTTGTCGGATGTGCATTTATAAGGTGGTTCTAGTGACTCTCTCTTGGGTCAATACCGTTTAATGTTCCCTTTCACCGCCTTTTGCACTCCGTTTATTATGTGGTGTGCCCCCTGACTTGGTTATTCCATGTTATAACAGAAAGTCATAACGGAATCCCTAACGCTAGTGTGAACCCACCCTAAGAGAAGAGATATAACATTCACGGCAAACTTCCATTTTCCAAACATGCACATTCTGTACACACATTGGTAATTATGTGGCAATATTGTAAATTTCACTGTAGGCATATGCAGATCTGTATTTACAGTTTTTATGCTGCCCATGGCATATTTAGAGCTCACATGCCCTATTAGATCGACTAAAGCTGCCTATTGACATGAAGTTATATAGTAGCTACATAAAATGATTTTGACCATGAAGAAAAAAACACTTTTCTAAACGCCCTTGGTTGTACTGTGATTGCTGTGCTTTTGTGAATCTTGTGATATGGTTATTGGCAAAGCAGTTTATACAAATGAAATACACTTATGTTACATTTATAACCTGGAAAAAATGCA
The DNA here is from genome assembly GCF_905171765.1 of Bufo bufo. Lineage (NCBI taxonomy): Eukaryota > Metazoa > Chordata > Amphibia > Anura > Bufonidae > Bufo > Bufo bufo. Next base: position 493,605,258 of record NC_053392.1, on the reverse strand, counting down.
TGGCAAATAACCACATGACAAAACCGCTGCAAGCCTGGTAAAACTGAGTACGGTTTTAAACGCCTTTTTCATGCAATTTTGACTTTGTAGTTAAAGAGGACCTTTCACCACTCCTGACACGCCTGTTTTAATGGCTTCATGCATTCCCCGTGTAATAACAATTCTGGAGCCTCTATTCTTATGACTTTATGTTCTTGCCATTCCTTTATTATTTCTGTTAGAAGTTATGAATAAATTGCTAGCAGTCTACAGTAAGGGTACAGAGGGGAGGTAACCAGTCTATCCAATCAATGCTGCCATTTCAGGACTGTGCAGGTACACCCCCCCCCCCAGCCCTATTATGTCCTTACTGCAGACTGCTGGCAATACATTCAGAACTTCTAGTAGAAATAATAAAGGAATAGCACAACATCCAGTCACAAGAATAGATGGTCCACAATTGTTATTACATAGGGAATGCATGAAGCTATTAAAGGTGAAAGGTCCTCTTTAAAATATCTCACCCTAACATAGCAGCAAGTAGAATAAAAACCCAATGCACAAGTCTTGCATGCTATGATTAGAGAAATCATAGCATGCACCATCCAGCTCTGATTTTTCCTCTATATTCATTCACTTACTGTAAGTGAGTGGATCTGCAAGAAAAACAGGCAGGATGCAGACATCATCTGTCAGCGGTCTGTATAAAAAGGTGTCTATGTTCACAGGCCGGAGCAAAAACTAGTTTTACATCACTTATCTGAACAGTCCGTAACTTGTTATTAGTTACATATACTGAGGAACTTCACAGCTTTGATGTGAGTGTGTGGATTATGGAATGGTGTGTTGTGTGACAGGCAGAGAAATCCTGTCTGCTAATGGGCAATGTACTTATGGGTCATATACTTACTTCATCTTTCTCCTCATCTGACTGCTCTGATGTCTCCTTATCACGAACTGCCGGTAGCTCATTTCCACATACTTCTGTTCCTTGCTTGTCAAGACCCGGATTGGATGGAGTTTATAGCTGCTGTTGTAGCCGATCACTGCCCGCAACAGTGATGTTCTCCCATGCTGCATATGGCTGAGCAGTGGCGTACCGTCAATATAGGCAGACCACGCACTGGCTATGGGGCCCGTGAGGTTAGGGGGCCCGGCCAGGCTGCATGGCTCCGCCCCCTTTCCGACCTGAACACACGCTGCATTAGTTAACAGTAGAGAGATAAATACTGGCAATGGGGCGTTTGGGTCGGCAGCCCTGGGCCCAGTGTCAATGAGGGGTGTACATTGCCACCCCAAACGCCCCAGTGCCATTACATATTTACATTTTCATTTGGCATTATACACAGCAGGCTGGAAGGAGGGAAGGAGCAGCGAGAGTGAGCAGCTGATTCCTCCAATCAGGAAGCAGCTCACTGCCTGATGTGCCCGCCCATCTGTGAGGTCTTTGGTGGAAGTTTGCTCCCACAGCTAGCAGCAGGGTAGTACCAGCCCTGTATTTACTTTTTTCAGCAGTGATGTCCCACATGCTGACCCTCCTCTGGGTCGTCCTGCCCTTCTCTTTGCTTGTTAACCCCCAGCACTGCCTTCACTACTCCTAGGCTGTGTGAGAGGGCAGAAGGAAGCAGAAGCGCTCTGCATGATAGAGCTGACAGGAAGACGGGCTGTTTGCTGCGGCAGGTTGACTGTACTTAGAGCTGTTAGGATCAGACAAGAGCCTCAGCTCTGCTCACTGTAGTGCATATGTATTCTTTCTTATGGGACCTGTGGCTTGTGCTGGATGCTCCAGATAGACTACCTCTGAGTGAAGGATGGGACATGACTAAATTTGCTCAGCACTGCTCCCTGTTAATAACAAAGGGAGAAGTTGAGCTGTGAGACAGAGATCTAATGCTGTGGACCTGCAGAAGATCTGTCCCAGGGGTCACATTGACCAATGTGGACAGTTCTGCTGCAGTAATTAACCCTATAGGCTCTCCTCTGATTTACACCTATCATAAAATAAATAAAACTTAAAGGGTAAGGCCGAGTTCATGTCCCGTTTTTTCTATCCGTTTCATGTATACATACAGTGGCATCCTTCATCATAGAGTTTGAAAGAAAAATGTATATGTTAACCTATACGGTTTTTCTACTGGACTCTGCAGGATAGAAAAGCATAGGGTGCAGCACTTTTTTATCCCCCCAACATATAAGTAAAAATGGATGGCAAAAACGTGACCACAGCCTAACCTTTTATTTAGCTCCTAATGTACCCCGCACCTTCACTAATCAGCTTTAATAATTAAACTTTTTATTGGGGGGGGGGGGGGGGGGGGGCAATTCTGATTTGTGCTATGGGGCCCCATGATTTCTATGTACGCCCCTGTGGCTGAGTCATGTACCCCTTTGGGGGACACATCATTGTTGCCAGTCTTTGGCTGCAGTGGTATATGGGATCTTTGTCTCCTCTGGAGATTGACAAGCTGGGGACTGGAGCACGGTAAACTGAAGGATGCAGAACTGAATAGCAGGGAGCAGGTAAGTACAGTATGCTTCCCTTCAGAGCTGAAGAAACTCTTTAAGCAAACCAGTTTCTCCAGCCGCATAACGACAATATATTTCGAGGAAAAAAAATCTATAAAATTGCATTTATTTAAGTACATCAATACTTATGTACATAAAAAAATCTTGTTTCTATTCGATCCCCCAGACACCCAAAGTATAAAGGAATTGCAAGGTTTTAAAGGGAACCTGTCACCTAGAAAATATAAAGGTGTCTGTGTCTTTTCTGTGCAATGCGGCAAAAGTCTGAAAAAATACTTTTATTCAACAGGCCACGCTATGTAAACGACAGTCTTGAAGTCAAGGGGGCAGCGGCTTTCTCGCCTGATGTCAAGCGCGCCCCGCCTCCTTTACCTCCCCAAAGTGTTTGATTGATAGGATACCCGATTCCTTCACTGCCGGTTGCTTAAATGTAGTCTTGCGCATGCCCAGGCTCTCGTGTGCCTGAGCATTGAGCTTTTGAACAATATCTTATAGCGAAGTGGAACATGCACAGCCCAGGCGCCGGTATTGCAGGGACACAGCGCACGCGCATGACTACATTCATGCGTCCAGTAGTGAAGGAAATCCTATCAATGAAACGCTAAGGGGAGGAAAATGGGACAGGGCACGCTTGACTTCAGGCGAGAAGGCCGCTGCCCCTTTGACTTCAAGACTATCGTTTACATAGCGTGGTCAGTTGAATAAAAGTCTTTTTTTAGACCTTTGCCGCATTGCACAAAAAAGACACAGACACCTTTATAATTATGCTACAGGCTGCAATAAGGTACTGCTGGTTGTTTAATATGCATTTTCTAGGTGACAAGTTCCCTTTAAATTATCTTCTTTTGAACTGTCTTCCAATTAATTATCTTTTTTTCACGCTGATGCTATATACCAACAATTTCACATGGGTTCAAGATATTAACCTTTCTGCTAAAAAACAAGCTTTACAGAAATGTCATAAAATAAAGAGCAAATCTGAGAACTTTGCAAAAGACTGAACATCAATCTGTAGAGGCCTTGGAATTTTTATTGGTTGTTAATGTGATTGGAATGGTCAGATGCATTGGTCCTTGCACTAACCTCTGACCCACTGCTCCTTCACAGAGGAGGAGGGGAATGCAACTGCAGTTTTTCACTTTTTGTTTTAGTAAAATCACAAAGGGTGAGCAATAGTGATGATCGTAGCATGCTCTGCTACGCAGCCAATAAACGTGCAGGTAAGTACTGCCCTCACTGTAATGCCCTCGCTGGCATTACAGTGATTGGCTGGCCTGAACTCATCATCAGGTGCTATATAGCACCCAATGACGCATGTTCGGCTCATTCATAGTCAGGGTAGAGCTGAGCATAGGAAGGGACAAGAGAGTGTAAGTAGTGAAATTGAATTTTTTTTGCACAAAAACGTTTCAGAGACCCAAAAGTCCTTGTAAGGACTATTGTGTGTGACAGCAGCAATATATGTTTGTAGTGCAGCCTGCACTAAATTGCTCAGTGTTAGGGAGAGCTGTGCATAGGAAGGGACAGACAGTGTAGGGAGTGTAATACGAAGATTTTTATACAAAAAACTTTTCAGAGACCCAAAAGTCCTTAGGACTATTGTGTGTGACAGCAGCAATATAGATTTTTAGTACATCCTGTGCTAAATACCGTGTAATAGGCCGCTGCGGACAGTTAAATTATTCGCGCCACATCTCCTGTGTAAAGTGTGAGCATTCCTAAAATTTCAGTGACATCCAGTGTACTTTTTCTGTAGACGGTGTCCGCCTTTGTAAATTTGTTTTGCGCATACACTTCCAAATCCTATGCTACTGTACGTGTCACATACTTTTAAGCATGCAGTGAGGAACAGAAGTATTTGAATACCCTGCGATTTTGCAAGTTCTCCCACTTAGAAATCATGGAGGGGTTTGAAATTCACATTGTAGGTGCATTCCCACTCTGAGAGGCAGAATTTAAAAAAGAAATTCAGGAAATCACATTGTATGATTTTTTAAGAATTTATTTGTCTTGTACTTCTGAACATAAGTATTTGAACACCTGAGAAACAGCAAGAATTCTGGCTCTCAAAGACCTGTTACTGTGCCTTTAAAAAGTCCACCTCTACTCCACTCATTAATCTAACTTAGCAGCACCTGTCTGAGCTCTTTACAGACCCCTGTCCACCCCACAGTCAGTCAGATGCCAACTGCTACCATGGGCAAGACCAAAGAGCTGTCAAAAGACACCAGAGACAAAATTGTGGATCTTCACAAGGCTGGAAAGGGCTACGGGGCAATTGCCAAGCAGCTTGGTGAAAATATATCAACTGTTGGAGCAAGTGTTCGAAAATGAAAGAGGCTAAAGACGACTGTCAGTCTCCCTCAGACTGGGGCTCCATGCAAGATCTCACCTTGTGGGGTATCACTGATGATAAGAAAGGTGAGGAATCAGCCCAGAACTAGGAGGAGCTGGTCAATGACATGAAGAGAGCTGGGACCACAGTTTCAAAAGTCACTGTCGGTAGAACACTACGCTATCATGGTTTCAAATCATGCATTGCACGGAAGGTTCCCTTACTCAAGTCATCACATGTCCAGGCCCGTCTGAAGTTTGCCAATGACCATCTGGATGATCCAGAGGAGGCATGGGAGAAAATCATGTTGTCAGATGAGACCAAAGTAGAACTTTTTGGTCTAAACTTTACTCCTCGTGTTTGGAGGAAAAAGAAGGATGAGATGCATCCCAAGAACACCATCCCTACTGTGAAGCATGGGGTGGTAAAATCATGCTTTGATGGTGCTTTTCTGCCAAGGGTACAGGACGACTGCACTGTATTAAGGAGAGGATGAATAGGGCCATTTATTGTGAGATTTTGAGCAACAACCTCCTTCCCTCAGTCAGAGCATTGAAGATGGGTCGTGGCTGGGTCTTCCAACATGACAACAACCCGAAGCACACAGCCAGGATAACCAAGGAGTGGCTCCGTAAGAAGGTTCTGGAGTGGCCTAGTCAGTCTCCAGACCTAAATCCAATAGAACATCTTTGGAGGAAGCTGAAACTCTGTGTTGCTCAGCGACAGCCCCGAAACCTGAGAGATCGAGAGGAGATCTGAGTGGAGGAGTGGGCCAAAATCCCTGTTGCAGTGTGTGCAAACCTGGTCAAGAACTACAGGAAACATTTGACCTCTGTAATTGCAAACAAAGACTTCTGTACCAAATATTAACACTGATTTTTTCAGGTGTTCAAATACTTATGTTCAGCAGTGCAAGACAAATAAATTCTTAAAAAATCATACAATTTGATTTAATGATTTATTTATTTTTTATTCTGTGCCTGCTGCCAGAGCAAAAGAAAAACAATCATCCACGATACCTAGCTTCATGTCACAGTTTGCAGGGCAGTGCAGGACACCACTCTTGAAGTCAGACCAGTGCGACCAGGTGGTCAGTTGGATTGCAGCAGATAATGCTTCTAGTCGGTTAAGCACCACCCTGTCTTCCACCAAGTCCAGTCTCAGTAGCCAGGAGTCTGTTCAACACAATCCTCATATATAGACACCATTTGTTTGCATTCAATCTTGCCGAAAGATAGTTTCCAATACTTTCAGAGCGTCTCAAGCGGATTCAAAATAGAAGCAACAGAAAATTTTACGGAAAGCATCGGAATGTCCCCAGTCGTCAGACAGGAATGTTCCGTTACTTACCGAATTCCTGTATTTTCTACTTCGCGGACGATCCCCCAACTGAAAGTGTAATTTCTTTCTCAATGCACCTTGATTCCTTCCTTTGTCCCTGAAGACAGACGTCTGGAGAACTTGTCAGTGACAAATGCAGTATGATGTCAGTAACAGTTCTATTTATTTCTTGCTGTAGAGGGCTTATATACATCCATCCATACATACAAGAATAGCTGCAGCTCTCATTACAATGATGCTGACTAGGAGCAGTTCCTTATACAGACAGAAGGTCAATGTAAATATAGTCACCCTTTAATATGATGTCACCCAACCTCCTGTCCTTCATACAGATCATACAGCTAATTCCATTTAACCCTTCAGATACAATAAGTGAGATCTGTTATTTGATATACAGCGCTACACAGGAAATGGCTTGAAAGAATTGATAACATGAACTAATCCAACTAACCTAATTAACTGAGTGACTGCTACTGACCTCTAAGCTATCAATCATTTTAGACTGCTACCACCATAACTATGAGAGTTTTTTTAACTAACTAACCATACTATACTGCACTACTAATTAAGACTTTATCATTGTTTTCTCTGATATAAACTGGCATGAAGAGACTGGCCAATAGAACTGATTAACTATAAGTTGCCACGGATGTTATGAACTAACTCTTTAACAAATGTTTATTAACTAAGAGTTTGCCACAGTTTTTTGTTTTTTTGTTTTTTTTTGTTCGCTGTTTAATTCTGTAGCTTGGTCATGAAATTAACTGTATGTGTATGCTTTAGGAGGGAGAACGAAAACTGGTGGACTATGGTTATATGAATTAGTAGAGGCAACAAAATACGTATGCAAAAGGAAAATTGTTGGACGTATTGTTGTTTAACGGGACTGTAAGCTGATGCTCCCCCGCTATTGATTTAGCTAGTAACATTGTGGTTTGTTAGATAAGGTGGGTGGAGGAGGTGCGTAAGGGTTAGGTAGTAAGAAAGTCCAGAGATGGCTAGACAGGGAGCTGGAAAAAAGGGCAGGGTACAGGTGGAGCTTAATACCTCAATCTCCCCAAAGATTAAAAAAACTGAAAAATCAAAACAGTTACTCCTGACCAATATGCGAGGACAGATTAGTCCATCAAAAAAGAAAAAAAGAGGATGGGTCTCTAGTACAAAAGGGAGAGTCTATTAAAGAGGGAAGCTTTGGTCTGAAAACATTAGAGGCGAGTTTCCAGTCTGAGGAGAGTGTTAACAAACAGGGGAGAGCGATGGAAGAAATTGCCGCAACAAAGGAGGAGCAGGACATATTTCTAGAAATAAAAAAATGCAATTTGGCAATTCAGGATCTCTCTCTCTCTCTCCAGACTGGAAATATTAGGGAATCTGTGGGGCTCCTCAGAGCGGATGTCCAAAAATATAAAGAAAGGTTGATAGAAATTGAGAAAAGGACATCTGACTCTGAGGACCTCCTGCAGACAATGGTTAAAGAAAAAAACTCCCTAAAAGAGGAAAATAGGTAATTAAAAAATAGAGTACTGGAGCTGGAAAATAGGACTAGAAGGTCCAATCTGAGATGTCTTGGAATCCCTGAAGGTGTGGAGGGGCAAGATCTATGCGCCTTTTTACAATCATGGCTCATGGAACAGTTGGGCCAGGATATCTCAGATTATAAAAAATCTGTGGAACGGGCCTATAGGATACCATCTAAGCCACCGGTACCCGGAATGAGATCGAGACCCATACTCTTTAGTTTGCTATCAATCAGGGATTAGGTTGAGATATTGCGTACATCAAGGAAAAAAGGGAAATTAGAATATTTGGACGCAACAGTAATGATATTTTCGGACTATGCAAAAGAAACAATGAAGGAAAGAGGTTGTTTTATTGAGGTGAAAAAATGTTTGCGTTAGAATAATGTCAAATACTCGATGATGTTCCCGGCTAAACTTAGGATTGAATGGAAAAGTAAAAACTGGGTTTTCGATAAAGCAGATGCTGTACAAAGTTGGATTAAATAAAATATAAGACGTTGAGGGGCAATTGGGCTGGGGGCCGGCGGGGAGGGGGAAATGCTAAGAGAGAGAACCAGGAGAGAAATTAACCTGGCTCATTCAGGAGGGAATGGGGGAGGGTATTTGCTGTGTTGTGTTTTTTTTCTTTTTTTTATTTTCTTCCCTGCCTTCTCTCCTCCCCTCCTCGGGGAATCTAGCTACGTCAGAAGATCGGGTGGACAACTTCATAGGTCTTTATGAGAATAATCTCTTGGAATATTAGGGGTTTGAGCAGGGGAGCAAAGAGGGTGGCGGTTTTTGATGCAATACACAGATTTCTACCTGCTATATATTGCTTACAAGAGACGCATTTGACAAGTGAAACGATACAGGGGTTGTCTAGACCATGGATACAGCACTCTTTTCACTCAGTTTATTCATCATATGCAAGAGGTGTGAGTGTCTTGATACATCGGGATATTGATATTAAAATAAGGGAAATAGTTAAAGATCAGGAGGGTCGATATGTTCTGATTAATTGTTTGCTGGAAGGAAGACCGTGGATAATAGCTAATACCACCACCTTTTAAAATTGAAGTCCTTTTAAAAATGTATGACTTTGTGCTCAAGGTAGGGGAAAAACCACTTCTAGTTATGGGGGACTTTAATAATATTATGGATAGTAAAAGAGATAAATGTAGGGTTGGTAAGGTTCAAAACGTCTGCACAGGTTCTAAATTAAAAGATATCACGGAAGAAATGGGCTGGATAGATATCTGGAGGGTATTACATCCTAAATTTAAAAAAATACTGCTTTTCAAAGACACATAGGAGTTTATCACGGATTGATTTAGTTTTCACAAATACAGGTGTATTGGAAATTGAAGGGGTTAAATGCGGTCAACGTGGGATCTCGGACCATAACCCAATTATTTTAAATATAAAAACACAAAAAAAAAAACTGCGAGGACACACATAAATATAGGGTGGATAAACATAATGGGGATACACGATAAGATTTTAAAAGAGATAGGGGAATTTTTGGAGTTGAATGATGATTCAGCATCAGTTAATATAGTTTGGGAGGCTGCGAAGGCCTATATGAGAGGGATTTTTATAAAGAACACAGCAATATACAAGAAAGGGATAAGGAAAAAAATTATTAAACTGCAACAAGAGGTGGAAAAGCATGAGGATAATTATATTAACAATCCTACAGAAAGTAATTATGAGGTCTGGATAGAGAAAGTTTCAAAACTGGAAGATGAGTGACTCTTAATGGCAGAACAACACAAAGAAAATTATGTGAGGGATAACTATATCTATGCGCATATACCGGGTAAAAAGTTAGCGGCCCTAGTAGCGACACAGACAAAAAATTATAATTATATACATTGCCTATTAGATAAATCAGGAAATAAAATCACTGGACACGTGGCGAAAATAGAACTGCTTCAAGAATATTTTAAAGATATATATAATACTAAGATAAATAAGAACCCGGTCCAAATTCAACAGTTTCTGGAGTCAATAACTATCTCTATGCTAACAGCAGAGCAAAGTGAGAAACTAGAGGCCCCCTTGAATGCCCTGGAAGTGGACAAAATATTATCTAGTATTACAAAAAAGAAATCCCCAGGAACAGATGGTATCCCGTTTGAAGTCTATGCTCAATATAAAGAAATACTAATCCCGAGACTATTGACAATGTGGAACGATTCGAGAAAGATAGGGAAATTGCCAGAGTCATTGAGAGAGGCATTAATTACATTGATTCTAAAACCGGGGAAAGATCCAACCCTTCCGGACTCATATCGTCCCATTTTGTTAATTAACACTGACAATAAAATATTGGCAAAGATTTTGGCAACTAGACTTATTAGTGTGGTATCGGGTCTGGTACATGAAGATCAGACGGGCTTCATGTCGGGCAAGACCACAACGGATAATGTCATGCGCTACTTTGCGAACACCCAGCTTGAGCCCGAAAAATGCGGTGAACGACTGATTGTTACATTGGATGCCTCAAAGGCGGTTGATACTGTAGAATGGCCTTCTTTGATGGCAACACTGAAGAAGATGGGACTTGGAGAAATTATATCCTGAGTAAATCTGCTATATACGGAAATTTCAGCAAAAGTGATATTGAATGGGGAATATTCAGATAACATACATATCCATAGGGGGGTTAGACAGGGATGTCCTCTCTCCCCCCTGCTTTTTGCTATAGCTATGGTGCCGTTAGCGGATATGATCAGACAAGATGCAGCAATTGAGGGCTTCAGGTTTGGTGAATACAAGGAAAAAATTTCTTTATATGCGGATGACATTATGCTGTTTGTTGACTCACATAGATCTTTGACAAAGATTTTTCAGGTCTTTAAACAATATGGTGGATATTCTGGGCTTAGTATAAATTGGTCTAAGTCAGCATGCATCCCGATTGATCCTCTGAATGACTTTATTCCAGGTGCACTGGAAATTATGAAGATTAATGAACCAGTTAAATATTTAGGTATTCAAATAACCCTGAACCCCAAGGATTATATCTAATTGAACGTGACCCCAAAGTTAAAAGAAATAAAGAAAAAGACAGAGGTATGGAAAAGATTGTATGTCTCCATGGCAGGTCGTATCTCCCTGGTGAAAATGTGCCTGCTACCATACCTTAACTATGTCCTATGGAACTCACCGATAATAATCCCCCCAAAAATATTTAAAATAATAACTAGCATATTAATGGACCTGATCTAGCGAGGTAAAAAAACAAGGATAAAAGCAGTCACGAGAGGGAGGGCGGATTATCAGTTCCAGATATGGAACTTTATTTTATTTTCGGCCAAATAAAAAACATGATAATGTGGAGTAATACGCAAAGATATAAGTCTATGATTGCAGGAATAAATAAAAGACTAGAGAAATGTAATATCTTTCAATTAATTGAAGCTGAAATTTTGGGACAACAGAGTAGTAACAAGATACTGCTCTTTGAGCTGATGGACATGGTTTGGAGACAGGCAAGGAAATTGTGGAACCAGGTGGGGCTCTATGCGGACACCATACTGTGGAGCAATATCCATCTTACTGATCTGATGATGATCGAGCAGACAGTGTGGTGGAAACATGGAGTCTATAAACTGGGCCAGATATGGAAGCAAGGCGACATAATAGCATATGAAGATCTTAAAAAGGAATATAAATTGGGTAATTTAGAAGTGAGATTCTTCTATTTACAGTTAAAATGTGCATTACGAAGGCTGGTAGGGAAAACTACACAAATAGAGACCCTTCCGCAGCCGCTGCTCAATATATCTAGATTAACGGCAAGGGGGAAGTTAGTGTCAAAAATATATGAATGTTTGTCATATCAAAAGACTAAGGGAAAAGCAATTTCCAGCCAAATGCATAAATGGAGGGAGGTTATAAATCCCCAGCAAGAAGAGTTTTGGGTATCAGCAATACAGCAAAAAAATAGGGTTTCAAAGAATTTTTCACATAGGATCACCCAATTTTATATACTAAACCGTCTCTACTATACCCCTGAGAAACTTATGAAATATTATAAACCCAAAGTATTTAGTTGTTTAAAATGTGGGGAAATAGGGGTGGATGATGTCCATATACTCTGGACGTGTAGAAGGATTCAGGAATTCTGGGGACAGGTTAAGGACAAAATAGAGCAGTATCATTAGTTTATAATACCTAATAAATTTGAGATTTGTGTATTACATAGAAACATAGAAACATAGAATGTGTCGGCAGATAAGAACCATTTGGCCCATCCAGTCTGCCCAATATACTAAATACTATGGATAGCCCCTGGCCCTATCTTATATGAAGGATGGCCTTATGCCTATCCCATGCATGCTTAAACTCCTCCACTGTATTTGCAGCTACCACTTCTGCAGGAAGGCTATTCCATGCATCCACTACTCTCTCAGTAAAGTAATACTTCCTGATATTACTTTTAAACCTTTGCCCCTCTAATTTAAAACTATGTCCTCTTGTAGCAGTTTTTCTTCTTTTAAATATTCTCTCCTCTTTTACCTTGTTGATTCCCTTTATGTATTTAAAAGTTTCTATCATATCCCCTCTGTCTCGTCTTTCTTCCAAGCTATACATGTTAAGGTCTTTTAATCTTTCCTGGTAAGTTTTATCCTGCAATCCATGTACCAGTTTAGTAGCTTTTCTCTGAATTCTCTCCAAAGTATCAATATCCTTCTGGAGATATGGTCTCCAGTACTGAGCACAATACTCCAAATGAGGTCTCACTAGTGCTCTGTAGAGCGGCATGAGCACCTCCCTCTTTCTACTGGTAATTCCTCTCCCTATACACCCAAGCATTCTGCTAGCATTTCCTGCTGCTCTATGACATTGTCTGCCTACCTTTAAGTCTTCTGAAATAATGACCCCTAAATCCCTTTCCTCAGATACTGAGGTTAGGACTGTATCACTGATTTTATATTCTGCTCTTGGGTTTTTACGTCCCAGGTGCATTATCTTGCACTTATCAACATTAAATTTTAGTTGCCATATTTTTGACCATTCCTCTAGTTTTCCTAAGTCCTTTTCCATTTGGTGTATCCCTCCAGGAACATCAACCCTGTTACAAATCTTTGTGTCATCAGCAAAAAGACACACCTTACCATCGAGGTCTTCTGCAATTTCGCTGATAAAGATATTAAACAATATGGGTCCCAGAACAGATCCCTGAGGTACCCCACTGGTAACAAGACCTTGGTCTGAATATACTCCATTGACTACAACCCTCTGTTGCCTGTCCCTCAGCCACTCCCTAATCCATTCAACAATATGGGAGTCCAAGCCCAAAGACTGCACTTTATTGATAAGCTTTCTATGTGGGACAGTATCAAAAGCCTTACTAAAGTCTAGATAAGCAATGTCTACTGCACCTCCTCCATCTATTATTTTAGTCACCCAATCGAAAAAATCAATAAGATTAGTTTGACATGATCTCCCTGAAGTAAACCCATGCTGTTTTTCATCTTTCAATCCATGGGATTTTAGATGTTCCACAATCCTCTCCTTAAGTATGGTTTCCATTAATTTCCCCACTATTGATGTCAGGCCTACTGGCCTATAGTTGCCCGATTCCTCCCTACTACCTTTCTTGTGAATGGGCACAACATTTGCTAATTTCCAATCTTCTGGGACGACTCCTGTTGCCAGTGATTGGTTAAATAAATCTGTTAATGGTTTTGCTAGTTCACCGCTGAGCTCTTTTAATAGCTTTGGGTGTATTGTGAGTGATGGACAAATTGGATACCCCCCAACATCAAGAAATTGCATCCAAACTCCATTTTCAGGCAAGAAAATGTATTATGGGACACTGGGGAGGTAGGGCTTCCCCCTCGATTAAAGAATGGGAGAGGCTCATTAACAATGTACTTACTAGAGAGGAATTCCATTTGGTAAATATCCCCAAAAAAAATAGATTTGCAAAACTATGGAAGTTATGGCTAATGTAAGCTTTTTTCTGATATTCTTTTTTTTTTTCTGGTTGCTTTTTTCTTCTGAGGGCTGGGACCCCGGGAGGTGAGGAGTGAGAGAATGCGGGGAGGCGTTATAAAAGTTTTATTTTTATTTTTTTCTGCAGCAAATAAGGAAAATGGGGAGGGGTGGTGGTATATATGTATCTGATGTATCTGTAATTTTAAAGGTGTTACAATGTTTTGTATGATGCAAGAAAATATATAATAAAGATTATTAAAGGAAAAAATATATAATATGTATGTATTCATTTAATGAGCCTTAGTTAGTCCTTAGCATAAGACAATCAGTAGGACATATATATACACTCACCTAAAGAATTATTAGGAACACCTGTTCTATTTCTCATTAATGCAATTATCTAGTCAACCAATCACATGGCAGTTGCTTCAATGCATTTAGGGGTGTGGTCCTGGTCAAGACAATCTCCTGAACTCCAAACTGAATGTCAGAATGGGAAAGAAAGGTGATTTAAGCAATTTTGAGCGTGACATGGTTGTTGGTGCCAGACGGGCTGGTCTGAGTATATCACAATCTGCTCAGTTACTGGGATTTTCACGCACAACCATTTCTAGGGTTTACAAAGAATGGTGTGAAAAGGGAAAAACATCCAGTATGCGGCAGTCCTGTGGGCAAAAATGCCTTGTGGATGCTAGAGGTCAGAGCAGAAGGGGCCGACTGATTCAAGCTGATAGAAGAGCAACGTTGACCGAAATAACGACTCGTTACAACCGAGGTATGCAGCAAAGCATTTGTGAAGCCACAACACGCACAACCTTGAGGCGGATGGGCTACAACAGCAGAAGACCCCACCGGGTACCACTCATCTCCACTACAAATAGGAAAAAGAGGCTACAATTTGCATGAGCTCACCAAAATTGGACTGTTGAAGAGTGGAAAAATGTTGCCTGGTCTGATGAGTCTCGATTTCTGTTGAGACATTCAAATGGTAGAGTCCGAATTTGGCGTAAACAGAATGAGAACATGTATCCATCCTCTGATGGCTACTTCCAGCAGGATAATGCACCATGTCACAAAGCTTGAATCATTTCAAATTGGTTTCTTGAACATGACAATGAGTTCACTGTACTAAAATGGCCCCCACAGTCACCAGATCTCAACCCAATAGAGCATCTTTGGGATGTGGTGGAACGGGAGCTTCGTGCCCTGGATGAGCATCCCTCAAATCTCCATCAACTGCAAGATGCTATCCTATCAATATGGGCCAACATTTCTAAAGAATGCTATCAGCACCTTTTTGAATAAATGCCACGTAGAATTAAGGCAGTTCTGAAGGCAAAAGGGGGTCCAACACCGTATTAGTATGGTGTTCCTAATAATTCTTTAGGTGAGTGTATACAAATGGTGAGTATATATAGGTGTAGCAAAACACATCATCATCTTGTGATCCAATCAGATCAGTGGGTGTTACAGAATTACCATACAAAACAATAAAGAAATACATCAAAATGTACAATGTGCATTACAGATTAATAATACATAGTGTAGCCATGGTCATACAATTATTGTGCTATAAAATGTAATCTGATGTCCGTATATCAAAACCTGTGGTCATAATAATAATCACCAACTCAAGTGTTGACCATGAAAAAAAGTGACATAAAATGTAAGGGGAGGAGTTAAAAGACCGAAAAAGCTGACATACCCAGGGGATGAGGCACACGATCCACACGCCATCACGGCATTGTATATCATCCATTGGGTCTGCTCCGGGGAGTGCCAATCAGGTGCGCTGCTGAACGCGTCCTGCACCAGAGCCGAGTAGCTGTGCAGGCGCATTCCCCTTCTAGCGTTCCGCTCACTACAAAATACTGTGCGCATGCCTAGTTTGAACAAGGCGCACATGTGCCATCTTGGTTGCTGGTCCAATGCCCTAATTGCATATACCAATACCATTCATAACGGAATACAGCCTTGTCATAGAGTATAGAGCCGCAAAAAGGTAGGGGCAGTCCTCTTCACAGGGCTGCAACCCTATTCTTCCATGTAACAACTCGAAGACCACCACATCACGTGGCTATCTGGGGGAAGTAACATGAGAGTAATGCAGGCATCATCCTACTCAGGAGGGATCTCCTCAGGCCGATAAATCACTATATATAGAGGGCAAATAAAATAAGACGCTTGACAGATGTGGGCTGAACAAATATAACTAGTGCGGCTTGTACCCTTTGGCACTCTTCATTCAGGGCAGCATGTGAAGAATAAATATTTACAATAAAGGTGCCGAATTCCCAATGTATGTGAAGCAGCTATTCGACTCCGCTCTCCATCCCTGTTTCCTTTATATAGTGCAAGTGATCTGAAGAGAAAAAAGAACAATTATTTAAATGTATTAAAAACATTATAGACATTATTATAGTTCTCCAAGTCTACACACCTGAGAACAAGACACAAGTCACAGGTCAAAAGAGGCAAAACACCCTCTACATAATATCCCCAAAGTTGTATTCCACATTCAATCCGTTGGGCTTAAGGCTGCCCAACCTATGTATCCACAGTAACTCCCTGTGTTTCAACAACTTGAGTCTATTACCACCTCGTCTAGGTAGAGGTATGTGGTCCAAGATCCAACATTTCAAGTCATTCTCCTTATGACCTGCCTCTGTAAAATGTTTGGATACTGGCAAGTCAAGGCGCTTTTTCCGAATACTGTATCTATAATTGTTGAGGCGAGTTTTTTATTCCATGGATGTCTCGCCCACATAAAGTAAATTACATGGACAGGACAACACGTATATAACAAAACTGGAATCACAAGTTAAGTGAAACATGATATCGTAAGAGATACCTGACTTAGGGTGTGTAAATTTCTTCCCCTTGCGAATATACCTACAGTTGACATAGCCTAGGCAGGGAAAACAACCCAACCCAGGCTGTGCCAACGTGGTCTGTCTCATTGTGCCCTTGGAACCAATATCAGCCCAAACTAGTTGGTCTCGCAGGTTCCTAGACCGTCGATAGGAAAACAACGGGGGATGTTTGAACTCTGGAATGTTCCTACTGCAGGTGCCCAATATATCCCAGTGTTTCCTGATGATCTTATTGATGGAAGGACTCAATTCATTGTACACCGAGACAAACAGTATTCTATCTGGTTTCTGAGCAGTTCTCTGCTTGGACAGAATGTCATTCCTATCAAGGTTGCATACTCTGTCTCTGTGTTCAGCCAGCAACCGATAGGGATAACCCCTGTCCCGGAACTTAGTTGTCATGGAATCCAGGGCAGGATCAAGTTTACTTTGATTTGGACAGAATGTCATTCCTATCAAAGCTGCATACTCTGTCTCTGTGTTCAGACAGCAACCTATAGGGATAACCCCTGTCCCGGAACTTAGTTGTCATGGAATCCAGGGCAGGATCAAGTTTTCTTTGATCAGTCACTATACGCTTCACCCTGAGGAATTGGGAAAAAGGAAGCGACTGAATCATCTTTCTGGGATGGGAGCTATTATAGCATAAGAACGTATTGGTATCGGTAGTTTTCGTGAACAGTTCAGTGTGCAGTGTGCCTCCACTGTATATCACCCTGGTGTCTAGAAACTGGATCTCAGTTTTAGAATGTACAAGTGTGAATTGCACATTCTGGTCCTGGTTATTCAAAAACATATGAAATTCCAATGTGGCTGGAGGTACATTAGGCGGTCACTGGATAACATTTTTACTGTAGGCCACAGGAGTACTGGCTCCCAAAATTAGCCATTCACCTGAGAGAGAAGAACTTGTGATTATGTGGCTGGAGGTACATTAGGCGGTCACTGGATAAAAATTTTACTGTAGGCTACTGGAGTGCAGGCCCCAAAAATTAGGCATTCACCTGACAGAAAAGAAGTTAAGTGAAACATGATATCGTAAGAGATACCTGACTTAGGCCCCAAAAATTAGGCATTAACCTGACAGAAAAGAACTTGTGATTATGTGGCTGGAGGTACATTAGGCGGTCACTGGATGAAAATTTTTACTGTAGGCCAGTACAGGCCCCAAAAATTAGGCATTCACCTGACAGAAAAAAACTTGTGATTATGTGGCTGGAGGTACATTAGGCGGTCACTGGCTAAAAAATTTAATGTCGGCCAGTACAGGCTTCAAAAATTAGGCATTCACCTGACAGAAAAGAACTTGTGATGATGTGGCTGGAGGTACATTAGGCGGTCACTGGATAAAATTTTTACTGTAGGCCACTGGAGTACAAGCCCCAAAAATTAGGCATTCACCTGACAAAAAAGAACTTGTGATTATGTGGCTGGAGGCACATTAGGCGGTCACTGGATACAAATTTTACTGTAGGCCAGTACAGGCCTCAAACATTAGGCATTCACCTGACAGAAAAGAACTTGTAATGATGTGGCTGCAGGTACATTAGGCGGTCACTGGATAAAAAATTTACTGTGGGCCACTGTCGTGAGATAGGCGAGTGCGCTTATCGGTCACAATCCGCCCTGCTGCGCTTAACATCCTTTTGGACAAGACACTCGATGAGGTGCAAGCCAAAAGTTCCATGGCAAATTGTGCCAGCTCTGGCCACAGGTCAAGCCTGCACACCCAGTAGTCCAGTGGTTCTTCGCTTCTCAGAGCGTCCACATCGGCCGTTAACCCGATGTAGTCGAACACCTGTCGGTCTAGGCGTTTCCTGAGGCTCGATCCAGAGGACGGCTGTAAATGGGTTGGCGGCAAGAATGATCTTATATACAAAGTGACCAACACATCTTTAAACCGCCCTCTTCTTGCAGGCACGGTAGGATTGGTACCCGCATCTGTTTCACTGCGGGTAGAAATTCCTCTGCCAGCGCCCACAACAGCAGAATGTAGCATCTCTCGCAGCGAGGCCTGGAAATGCTGCATTCTACCACCCCTTTGTGATGCTGGAAACATGTCCGCCATTTTGTGTTTGTACCAGGGGTCTAAGTACATTGCCACCCAGTACTGGTTCTTTATGCTTTTTATATGGGGGTCCCTCTTGGAGCATGAAGTTAACTAAAGTGCACTAAATTGGAAACTGTGGAGCGCCCTGCTCATCACCCAGGAGAATGTAGTCCTCGGTCTGCTCCCACAGCCATGGACAACACCAGGGATCCCCGAAAAGTTTAAAGTCCCCCTCAAAGCCTGCTCTTCTTGCTCCTCCTCCCCCCAGCCACCATCCTCCTCTGACTCCTCTTCAGACTCCTGCTGACTCAGATGGAGTAGACCCCCCTGGGAATTCATTCAGCATTGCGACTTTTTCATCTTCCAGCTCCTGCTCCTTCAGCTTGATCAATGACACGATGCAATGCATGCTTGAGAAAGAAGGTGTAAGGTACGATGTCACTGATTGCGCCCTGGCTGCGACTGAACAGTTTGGTGATCTCCTCAAATGGCCGCAGAAGACTGCATGCGTCGTGCATGAGCAGCCACTGGCATGGTGAAAAGAAACCAAGCTCCCCAGAACCTGCCCTGACGCAGAGTTCATACAGATAGTTGTTAATGGCATGTTTCTGCTGGAGCAGCCTATCAAGCATATACAAGGTGGAGTTCCACCGCGTCGGGCAGTCACAAATCAGACGTCTGATAGGCAAGTGGTGTCGCTTCTGAACGTCAGCAAGGCGAGCCTTGGCCGTGTAAGATCTTCTAAAATTATTTCCATACACACAAATGCATTGGGAACACTACACATTCTATTCCAAATCAAAACATGAAGAAAAATATATCACATTTGTGTTGTTACTCAAAAAAAATTGAAGAAAAGTGAATATTAGACTGTTCAAAAAAATTGCAGTGTTTGTATTCTTCTTTACAAACTTAAACATTCACTATATAAACTAAACCCCACAAGTGACCCCATTTTGGAAAGAAGACACCCCAAGGTATCCCGTGAGGGGTATGGCGAGTTCCTAGAATATATATTTTTTTAGCACAAGTTAGCGGAAAATTATATTATTTTTTTTTCTCTTACAAAGTCTCATATTCCACAAAAAATAAAATTTTACATGAACTCGCCATGCCACTCACGAACAACCTTGGGGTGTCTTCTTTCCAAAATGGGGTCACTTGTGGGGTATTTATACTGCCCTGGCATTTTAGGGGCCCTAAAGCGTGAGAAGTAGTTTGGAATCCAAATGTGTAAAAAATGCCCTGTGAAATCCTAAAGCTACTCATTGGAATTTGGGCCCCTTTGTGCACCTAGGCTGCAAAAAAGTGTCACACATGTGGTATCGCCGTACTCAGAAGAAGTAGGGAAATGTGTTTTGGGGTGTATTTTTACATATATCCATGCTGGGTGAGAGAAATATCTCTGTAAATTGACAACTTTGTATAATTTTTTTTTAAAAGTTGTCATTTACAGAGATATTTCTCACACACAGTATGGGTATATGTAAAAAGACACCCCAAAATACATTGCCCTACTTCTCCTGAGTACGGCGATACCACATGTGTGACACTTTTTTGCAGCCTAGGTGCACAAAGGGGCCCAAATTCCAATGAGTACCTTTAGGATTTCACAGGTCATTTTTTACGCATTTGGATTCCAAACTACTTCTCACGCTTTAGGGCCCCTAAAATGCCAGGGCAGTATAAATACCCCACAAGAGACCCCATTTTGGAAAGAAGACACCCCAAGGTATTCCGTGAGGGGCATGGCGAGTTCCTAGAATATTATTTTTTTGGGCACAAGTTAGTGGATATTTTTTTTTTATTTATTTTTTCTTACAAAGTCTCATATTCCACTAACTTGTGACAAAAAATAAAATTTTACATGAACTCGCCATGCCCCTCAGCGAATACCTTGGGGTGTCTTCTTTCCAAAATGGGGTCACTTGTGGGGTATTGATACTGCCCTGGCATTTTAGGGGCCCTAAAGCGTGAGAAGTAGTTTGGAATCCAAATGCGTAAAAAATGCCCTGTAAAATCCTAAAGGTACTCATTGGAATTTGGGACGCTTTGCGCACCTAGGCTGCAAAAAAGTGTCACACATCTGGTATCGCCGTACTCAGAAGAAGTAGGGCAATGTGTTTTGGGGTGTATTTTTACATATACCCATACTGTGTGTGAGAAATATCTCTGTAAATGACAACTTTTCCCATTTTTTTTATACAAAGTTCTCAATTTACTGAGATATTTCTCTCACCCAGCATGGGTATATGTAAAAAGACACCCCAAGACACATTTCCCTACTTCTCCTGAGTACGGCGATACCACATGTGTGACACTTTTTTGCAGCCTAGGTGCGCAAAGGGGCCCAAATTCCAATGAGTACCTTTTAGGAGGGCATTTTTAGACATTTGGATTCCAGACTTCTTCTCACGCTTTAGGGCCCCTAAAATGCCAGGGCGACCCCATTTTGTGACCCCATTTTGGAAAGAAGACACCCCAAGGTATTCCGTGAGGGGCATGGCGAGTTCATAGAAGATTTTTTTTTTGGCACAAGTTAGCAGAAATTTTTATTTTTATTTTTTTCTCACAAAGTCTCCCTTTGCGCTAACTTGGGACAAAAAGTTCAATCTTTCATGGACTCAATATGCCCCTCAGCGAATACCTTGGGGTGTCTTCTTTCCAAAATAGGGTCATTTGTGGGGTGTTTGTACTGCCCTCGCATTTGAGGGTCTCCACAATCATTACATGTATGGCCAGCATTAGGAGTTTCTGCTATTCTCCTTATATTGAGCATACGGATAATGAGATTTTTTTTTCCGTTCAGCCTCTGGGCTAAAAGAAAAAATGAATGGCACAGATTTCTTCATTCACATCGATCAATGTGGATGAAAAAATCTCTGCCAAAAAATGTGCAAAAAAAAAAAGGAGGGGAAAGGCGTCTGCCAGGACATAGGAGCTCCGCCCAACATCCAAACCCACTCAGCTCGTATGCCCTGGCAAACCCGATTTCTCCATTCACATCAATCGATGTGGCTGAATAAATCATTGTCAGAAATTTTTTTTTTATACAAAGTGTTTGCCAAAGCATATGAACACCGCCCCTCAGCTCATAAGCCTCGGCAAACATATCTTTTTTACTGCAGAGGAGATATCTCGTCTTGCAGCGCCGCATACACTGACTTTTGTGTAATCTGACAGTAGCGCGATGCTTCTGTCAGAATGCACATCAGTGCTGCAGCTGGTTGATCGCTTGGTCCACCTAGAAGGTGTTTTTTTTACCTTTAGAGGATAAACCTCTCCTTCCCCATGGGACAATGTGCAAAGCGCAAATCGCCCAGAGATGTCGCGAAGTACATTATGAACTTTGTCCCAGGTGAAAGGAGAGGTTTGTGGCAGCTCTGTGTGAAAGGTCCCTAAGACCCCTGTGTGCCTGTCCTGTGTCACGCAATCCCTACACTAATAGTGTACCTGTGTGTGGTACTTGCGGAAACACTCCCCTATGCATAGGGCAGGCTGGTCAGGACAGTCAGGACAAAAAAAGGTGGTGTCACACCTTATTCCAGCCCTGCTACAGACACGACATCTTTTTCTTGGGGAACGCTGAGTTGGGGTACCAGGATAGACACTCGGGAAGTTTCTGCCATGTAGCCGGCTAACTACATCAGGGACTTGGGGCACGGACCCTCCTGGATACAGGATTTCAGAAATGATCTCTTCCTGGAATTTTAGGAAGGATCCTGTTCTCCCAGCCTTACTGTAGAGAACAAAACTACTATAGACAGCCAATTGAATTAAATAAACAGACACCTTCTTATACCAGCGTCTGGTGCGGCGGGACACTAAATAGGGAGCCAACATCTGGTCATTGAAGTCCACCCCTCCCATGTGAAGGTTATAGTCGTGGACAGAGAGGGGTTTCTCAATGACTCTAGTTGCCCTTTCAATTTGGACAGTCGTGTCTGAGTGAATGGAGGACAGAAGGTAAACGTCCCTCTTGTCCCTCCACTTCACCGCGAGCAGTTCTTGGTCACACAAGGCAAGCCTCTCCCCCCGTGCAAAACGGGTATTAACGAGCCGTTGGGGGAAGCCCCGGCGACTAGGTCGCGCGGTGCCACAGCATTCAATTTTGACTAGATGTAAGTGCCGAAAGTGGGTCACGCTTGAGTAAAAATTGTCCACGTATAAGTGGTACCCCTTGTGGAGTAAGGGTGACACCAAGTCCTAGACAATCTTGCCACTGCTCCCCAGGTAGTCAGGACATCCAACCGGCTCCAGTTTTGAGTCTTTTCCCTAAAACAATATGTATAGCCTGTGGCCCTTTCACAGAGCTTATACAGTTTGACCCCATACTGGGCGCGCTTGCTGGGGATGTACTGTTTGATGCCAAGGCGCCCGGTAAAATGTACTAGGGACTCGTCTATGCAGATGTTCTGATTGGGGGTATACGCATCTGCAAATCTGGATGACAAATGGTCTATGAGGGGCCGAATTTTGTGGAGCCGGTCATAAGCAGGGTAGCCTCTTGGATGACAGGTTTTATTGTCAGCGAAATGAATAAAGCACATGATGACCTCAAAACGTGCCCTGGACATTGCAGCAGAGAACATGGACATGTAATGTATTGGGTCTTTAGACCAGTAGGACCGCAATACATTTTTTTTAGTTAGACCCATGCTGAGGATAAGGCCCAAAAAAAATTTAAATTCGGAAACTGTGACTGGTTTCCACCGATAAGGCTGGGCATAGAAGCTTTCCGGATTGGCGGTTATATAGTCTGTGGCGTAGCGGTGTGTTTCTGCCACAACTAAGTCATAGAGATCAAAAAACTCAAGGGCCGATCCTAAATGAACTGTCTCCATGCGAACTCCAGACTGGGCAGGGAAAGTAGGCAATACGGGTGCGGCGGAAGCAGGGGAGTGCCAATTAGGGTTTGCCAGCACCTATGGGAGACTAAGGGCTCTACGGGCCTGTGAACGTGGTGGCTGCGACGGGGGAGTTACTGCACGTGCCACCGTACTAGCTTGAACTGCCCTTCTGGTGCTCGCCACTTCACCAGGGAATACGGCAGTGCTGGTAGAAGGTCCAGGATGTGCTGCACTGCTGGTGTATGCCGCACCATAAAAAAGATCAGCGCTAGCACCACTCTGCTGCAAATGAGGCTCATCATGCGGGGTATGCAGAACACTGACATGGGATCGGGTACGCCTGACCGTAGCAGGGACCTCAACCTCGTCATCTTCGCTAGCGGTTAAAGTGCCACTGCTGTCTACAGGTTCATATTCTGAACCACTGGATTCCACGGGTGAGGCGTCCCCATCGCTTTCATCCATCACGGCCAGAATCCTGTAGGCCTCTTCAGCGGAATACCCCTTGTTTAACATTTTGGATTACCTAAATTTAGGGGGTATTCCTCTGAGACTACCCAGGAAAAAGAGCAAACCTGCCTAGTAAAAAGGAGTGCTTGCGAAGTAAAGCTGCGATCGCTAAAAAAGATCCAAAAAGCTCAAAAGTGATCTTTATAGCGGCGCAGTGATTTTACAGTGTTTTTGCAGTGATCAGAAAAAAAAATCTGACACTGCGGTGGGGCGGACTGAACGCAAGTGTGGGCACAAGATCAGGCCTGATCGGGCAAACACTGCGTTTTTTGTAGATCTTAAGGTGACCCTAATGTACTTATATAGATCTGATTGTGATCAGTCTTGATCACTTACAGATACTATATAGTACTAGTGCTGATTAGCGACAGCGATGACGCTAATCAGCGACTAATCAGTGACTGCGGTGCGGTGGGCTGGGAGCTAACTACCTAACAAGTAGCTAACTACCTGGCGGTGATGAGGGACCCTTACAGGGGGGTGATCAATGACAGGGGGGTGACAGGGGGGTGATCAGGGAGTTTATATGGGGTGATCAGGGGTTAATAAGGGGTTAATAAGTGACAGGGGGGGTGTAGTGTATGTGTGGTGTTTGGTGCTACTTACAGAGCTGCCTGTGTCCTCTGGTGGTCGATCCAAGCAAAAGGGACCACCAGAGGACCAGGTAGCAGGTATATCAGACGCTATTTACAAAATAGCGTCTGACATACCTCTTTGATTGGATCTTTTAAAAATCTACAGCCTGCACCAGCACTGCATCTGAGCTTTTGGGACATTGCAAATCACCATTTTTTTGGGCAATCTACAACATCTTGATTAGTCAGTGTGCAATTTAAGCTAGAAATACACCCATTATTTTCTGGGGTTTGAAAAACACACTTTATTGACAAAAAACACTATTTTCAGGCCTTGCAGCATCAGCACGTGTGAAATTACAGGCTTATATACTGCTGTCAAATTCAGTTGTTAAACAAACACTCGTTTGGGCACAACAAATTTAGTTGGCAGCCTTTG
This sequence comes from Bufo bufo, assembly GCF_905171765.1. NCBI lineage: Eukaryota > Metazoa > Chordata > Amphibia > Anura > Bufonidae > Bufo > Bufo bufo. The sequence goes on along the minus strand of NC_053392.1, from coordinate 493,580,329 downwards.
ATGCAGATGTCATTGTGAGATACACCTTTAATACATTTGGGTTACATTCAGAGATGTTAAATACCGCCATTTGGTGCACCAATATTGAATTCAGGCCTACACTGGTTCAGGCCCTGTGAGATACACCCTCTACATACAGGGGTTTGAATCAGGGATTTGAAATACAGCCATTGGAAATACAGCCATTTTGGGCAAATACATATTTACTTCAGGCCTACACTGGTTCAGGCCCTGTGAGATACTCCCCCTACATACAGGGGTTTGATTCAGGGATTTGAAATACAGCCATTTGAAATACAGCCATTTTGTGCAAAGAAATATTTACTTCAGGCCTACACTGGTTCAGATCTTGTGAGATACACCCTCTACATACAGGGGTTTGATTCAGGGATTTGAAATACAGCAATTTGAAATACAGCTAGAGTTGAGCGAACACCTGGATGTTCGGGTTCGAGAAGTTCGGCCGAACTTCCCGGAAATGTTCGGGTTCGGGATCCGAACCCGAACCGAACTTCGTCCCGAACCCGAACCCCATTGAAGTCAATGGGGACCCGAACTTTTGGGCACTAAAAAGGCTGTAAAACAGCCCAGGAAAGAGCTAGAGGGCTGCAAAAGGCAGCAACATGTAGGTAAATCCCCTGCAAACAAATGTGGATAGGGAAATGAATTAAAATAAAAATAAAAAAAATAAAAATGAACCAATATCAATTGGACAGAGGTCCCATAGCAGAGAATCTGGCTTCACATCAGCAGAGACTCAGTCTCTTCATGCCATAGCAAAGAATCTGGCTTCATGTCAGCAGAGAATCAGTCTCTTCATGCCATAGCAGAGAATCTGGCTTCATGTCAGCGCAGAATCAGTCTTCATGTCATAGCAGAGAATCAGGCTTCACGTCACCCACCACTGGAACAGGCCAATGTCACACATTTAGGCCCAGGCACCCAGGCAGAGGAGAGAGGTCCCGTAACAGAGAATCTGGCCTTATGTCAGCGCAGAATCAGTCTTCATGTCATAGCAGAGAATCAGGCTTCACGTCACCCACCACTGGAACAGGCCACTGTCACATATTTAGGCCCAGGCACCCAGGCAGAGGAGAGAGGTCCCGTAACAGAGAATCTGGCCTTATGTCAGCACAGAATCTGTCTTCATGTCATAGCAGAGAATCAGGCTTCACGTCACCCACCACTGGAACGGCCACTGTCACATATTTAGGCCCAGGCACCCAGACAGAGGAGAGAGGTCCCGTAACAGAGAATCTGGCCTTATGTCAGCGCAGAATCAGTCTTCATGTCATATCAGAGAATCAGGCTTCACGTCACCCACCACTGGAACAGGCCACTGTCACACATTTAGGCCCCGGCACCCAGACAGAGGAGAGGTTCATTCAACTTTGGGTTGCCCCGCAATATAATGGTAAAATGAAAATAAAAATAGTATTGAATGAGGAAGTGCCCTGGAGTAGAATAATATATTGTTAAGGGGAGGTAGTTAATATCTAATCTGCACAAGGGATGGACAGGTCCTGTGGGATCCATGCCTGGTTAATTTTTATGAACGTCAGCTTGTCCACATTGGCTGTAGACAGGCGGCTGCGTTTGTCTGTAATGACGCCCCCTGCCGTGCTGAATACACGTTCAGACAAAACGCTGGCCGCCGGGCAGGCCAGCACCTCCAAGGCATAAAAGGCTAGCTCTGGCCACGTGGACAATTTGGAGACCCAGAAGTTGAATGGGGCCGAACCATCAGTCAGTACGTGGAGGGGTGTGCACAGGTACTGTTCCACCATGTTAGTGAAATGTTGCCTCCTGCTAACACGTTCCGTATCAGGTGGTGGTGCAGTTAGCTGTGGCGTGTTGACAAAACTTTTCCACATCTCTGCCATGCTAACCCTGCCCTCAGAGGAGCTGGCCGTGACACAGCTGCGTTGGCGACCTCTTGCTCCTCCTCTGCCTTCGCCTTGGGCTTCCACTGGTTCCCCTGTGACATTTGGGAATGCTCTCAGTAGCGCGTCTACCAACGTGCGCTTGTACTCGCGCATCTTCGTATCACGCTCCAGTGTAGGAAGTAAGGTGGGCACATTGTCTTTGTACCGGGGATCCAGCAGGGTGGCAACCCAGTAGTCCGCACACGTTAAAATGTGGGCAACTCTGCTGTCGTTGCGCAGGCACTGCAGCATGTAGTCGCTCATGTGTGCCAGGCTGCCCAGAGGTAAGGACAAGCTGTCCTCTGTGGGAGGCGAATCGTCATCGTCCTGTGTTTCCCCCCAGCCACGCACCAGTGATGGGCCCGAGCTGCTTTGGGTGCCACCCCGCTGTGAACATGCTTCATCCTCATCCTCCACCACCTCCTCCTCATCCTCGTCCTCCTCGTCCTCCAGTAGTGGGCCCTGTCTGGCCACATTTGTACCTGGCCTCTGGTGTTGCAAAAAACCTCCCTCTGAGTCACTTCGAAGAGACTGGCCTGAAAGTGCTAAAAATGACCCCTCTTCCTCCTGGGCCACCTCCTCTTCCATCATCGCCCTAAGTGTTTTCTCAAGGAGACATAGAAGTGGTATTGTAACGCTGATAACGGCGTCATCGCCACTGGCCATGTTGGTGGAGTACTCGAAACAGCGCAACAGGGCACACGAGGCCCAGTCATTGGTGGTGAAGTGGGGCTGATCCGCAGTGCGACTGACCCGTGCGTGCTGCAGCTGAAACTCCACTATGGCCTGCTGCTGCTCGCACAGTCTGTCCAGCATATGCAAGGTGGAGTTCCACCTGGTGGGTACGTCGCATATGAGGCGGTGAGCGGGAAGGCAGAGGTTACGCTGTAGCGCAGACAGGCGAGCAGCGGCAGGGTGTGAACGCCGGAAGCGCGAACAGACGGCCCGCACTTTATGCAGCAGCTCTGACATGTCGGGGTAGTTGCGAATGAACTTCTGCACCACCAAATTCAGCACATGCGCCAGGCAAGGGATGTGCGTCAAACCGGCTAGTCCCAGAGCTGCAACGAGATTTCGCCCATTATCGCACACCACTAGGCCGGGCTTGAGGCTCACCGGCAGCAACCACTCGTCGGTCTGTTGTTCTATACCCCCCCACAACTCCTGTGCGGTGTGGGGCCTGTCCCCCAAACATATGAGTTTCAGAACGGCCTGCTGACGTTTACCCCGGGCTGTGCTGAAGTTGGTGGTGAAGGTGTGTGGCTGACTGGATGAGCAGGTGGAAGAAGAGGAGGAGGAAGCTGAGTAGGAGGAGGAGGAGACAGGAGGCAAAGAATGTTGCCCTGCGATCCTTGGCGGCGGAAGGACGTGCGCCAAACAGCTCTCCGCCTGTGGCCCAACCGCCACTACATTTACCCAGTGTGCAGTTAGGGAGATATAGCGTCCCTGGCCGTGCTTACTGGTCCACGTATCTGTGGTTAGGTGGCTCTCTTGGAGAAGTAGTGGCGGCTGGGAACAACATACTGTGGGACAGCAAGCGACATGAGCTGTTTGAAGCTGTGTGTGTCCACCAGCCTAAATGACAGCATTTCATAGGCCAGTAGTTTAGAAATGCTGGCATTCAGGGCCAGGGATCGAGGGTGGTTAGGTGGGAATTTACGCTTTCTCTCAAATGTTTGTGAGATGGAGAGCTGAACGCTGCCGTGTGACATGGTTGAGATGCTTGGTGATGCAGGTGGTGGTGTTGGTGGTACATCCCATGTTTGCTGGGCGGCAGGTGCCAACGTTCCTCCAGAGGCGGAGGAAGAGGCCGAGGCGGCGGCAGCAGCAGCAGAAGAGGCTGAGGCGGCGGCAGCAGCAGAAGAGGCCGAGGCGGCAGCAGCAGAAGAGGTAGCAGGGGGAGCCTGAGTGACTTCCTTGTTTTTAAGGTGTTTACTCCACTGCAGTTCATGCTTTGCATGCAGGTGCCTGGTCATGCAGGTTGTGCTAAGGTTCAGAACGTTAATGCCTCGCTTCAGGCTCTGATGGCACAGCGTGAAAACCACTCGGGTCTTGTCGTCAGCACATTGTTTGAAGAAGTGCCATGCCAGGGAACTCCTTGAAGCTGCCTTTGGGGTGCTCGGTCCCAGATGGCGGCGGTCAGTAGCAGGCGGAGTCTCTTGGCGGCGGGTGTTCTGATTTTGCCCACTGCTCCCTCTTTTGCTACGCTGTTGGCTCGGTCTCACCACTGCCTCTTCCTCCGAACTGTGAAAGTCAGTGGCACGACCTTCATTCCATGTGGGGTCTAGGACCTCATCGTCCCCTGCATCGTCTTCCACCCAGTCTTGATCCCTGACCTCCTGTTCAGTCTGCACACTGCAGAAAGACGCAGCAGTTGGCACCTGTGTTTCGTCATCATCAGAGACGTGCTGAGGTGGTATTCCCATGTCCTCATCATCAGGAAAAATAAGTGGTTGTGCGTTAGTGCATTCTATCTCTTCCACCCCTGGGGAAGGGCTAGGTGGATGCCCTTGGGAAACCCTGGCAGCAGAGTCTTCAAACAGCATAAGAGACTGCTGCATAACTTGAGGCTCAGACAGTTTCCCTGATATGCATGGGGGTGATGTGACAGACCGATGGGCTTGGTTTTCATGCGCCATCTTTGCACTTTCTGCAGAAGACTGGGTGGGAGATAATGTGAACGTGCTGGATCCACTGTCGGCCACCCAATTGACTAATGCCTGTACCTGCTCAGGCCTTACCATCCTTAGAACGGCATTGGGCCCCACCAAATATCGCTGTAAATTCTGCTGGCTACTGGGACCTGAGGTAGTTGGTTCACTAGGACGTGTGGCTGTGGCAGAACGGCCACGTCCTCTCCCAGCACCAGAGGGTCCACTAACACCACCACGACCATGTCCGCGTACGCGTCCCTTATTAGATGTTTTCCTCATTGTTCCCGTTCACCACAATTTTGAGAATGGCAAATTTGGGAATAGTTTTTCAACCCAGAACAAAAAATGTGCTTTTACGGTCACTACAAATAACTTGACCAGCTAAAACAGTACAGATTTGGTTGAATAGAAATGTGAGGCCTGTTTTTTTTTGCGCTGTGTGACAGGTATAGGTTTAATCACAGAATTAGACTTCTATCTGCACGGTAGCAAGTGTGTCTTAGGTTTTTCTGAATGACACTATCAGCACCTTCAATGTAAGATATCCTTTTTGGGATAGATTTCAAGTAGGCCTCATATAGCAGAAACTAGTTATTTTGAGAATGGCAAATTTGGGAATAGTTTTTCAACCCAGAACAAAAAGTGTGCTTTTACGGTCACTACAAATAACTTGACCAGCTAAAACAGTACAGATTTGGTTGAATAGAAATGTGAGGCCTGTTTTTTTTTTGCGCTGTGTGACAGGTATAGGTTTAATCACAGAATTAGACTTCTATCTGCACGGTAGCAAGTGTGTCTTAGGTTTTTCTGAATGACACTATCAGCACCTTTAATGTAAGATATCCTTTTTGGGATAGATTTCAAGTAGGCCTCATATAGCAGAAACTAGTTATTTTGAGAATGGCAAATTTGGGAATAGTTTTTCAACCCAGAACAAAAAGTGTGCTTTTACGGTCACTACAAATAACTTGACCAGCTAAAACAGTACAAATTTGGTTGAATAGAAATGTCAGGTCTATTTTTTAGGCGCTGGGTGACAGGCTCAACTTGCCCCTGATGTAGTATATGGCCAAAAAATAACCACACTATTGATGGTTAAATACACTTGGTGATAGCTTGTGCTGGCGCACCACAAGCCACAAAATGGCCGCCGATCACCCCAGAAAAAAGTGATCTAAAAACGCTCTGGGCAGCCTCAAAAAAGTGAGCAAGTCGATATTAGCACTTCAATGATCCACAGCTGCAGATCGATCACAGAATGAAGTCTTTTGGAGGAGTTAATCTGCCTAATCTCGCCCTAACGTCGCAGCAGCAACCTCTCCCTATGCTTCAATCAGCAGAGTGACGTGCAGCGCTACATGACCCAAGCTTAAATAGAGGCTGGGTCACATGCTGCACTGGCCAATCACAGCCATGCCAATAGTAGGCAAGGCTGTGATGGCCTCTTGGGGCAAGTAGTATAACGCTTGTTGATTGGCTGCAGCCTTTCAAAAAGCGCCAACAAAGCGCCGAACACCGAACCCGAACCCAGACTTTTACGAAAATGTTCGGGTTCGGGTCCGTGTCACGGACACCCCAAAATTCGGTACGAACCCGAACTATACATTTCGGGTTCGCTCATCCCTAAATACAGCCATTTTGGGCAAAGAAATATTAAATTTAGGCCTACACTGGTTTAGACCGTGTGAGATACACCCTTTACATATCAGAGATCTCAAGTCTGCCGGAGGTTCAGGGAGTCTCCCGCTATTAGATAGCGGCTCCCTGACGCCCGCATGTGAGACAATATCTCCCGAAAAGGTTTACTGATAGCAGAGCAGAGAGATAAGAGAAGTGACAGGACACAGAGTTTAGATTACAGGTTGAATTAACCCTTTAGGGTCAAATTGGCTTTTCAAGGAGAAATATATGTTAAAGGCATCCCTTCTTCTGTCTCATTCAGTAGCTATAGAACTATTGAGAGAGATGTATTTTTTTAAACACATTTAACCCTCCATTTTAATTATATTATTTACTCCAGTGTTAAATTCACACCCCCCCCCCCCTTCCTGGATGCTTGTGTTTTTCCCTACAGTGGGGTAGATAATTACACACAGGGTTTTAAAGAATAAACTTCCTGACTCAGACCAAGAGCCGACTCAGCAAGTCAGCAAGTGAATCGAAGCATCCGCGCATGCTCATTGCGCAACCTAAGCTTCGGTTCACTTGCTTCTTGTCAGCTCAGCGAATGAACCGAAGATTCGAATCATGAATCGGTTCATTTGAATGAACTGATTCAAATGAACCGATTCATGTGAAAGATCCGAACTTCCCATCTCTAGTTTACTCGCAGTAAACCTTTCCGGCAAACTGTAGCAGTGTCCCCTTCCCGGCGTGTGCGCATAGTGCAAGAAGAAGCCGATGCCAGCAGTCCGCAACTGCGCATCAGGCTGAGCCTGTGCGCACGCACGGGATCTCAAAGCGGGAGGAGGGAGAGGGGGCACTGAGGAGTAGAAGGCGGCGCTGGGCACGAACGGCGATGCGTGCGGCCAGGCACCATGCATCCACAGACCTCCCCTGCTTGGGCACCTTAATTCAGTGATTGACAGGTTAGTAAAACCTGTTTTTCCGCAGAATACACTGCGTGCAGAATTATTAGGCAAATGAGTATTTTGACCACATCATCCTCTTTATGCATGTTGTCTTACTCCAAGCTGTATGGGCTCGAAAGCCTACTACCAATTAAGCATATTAGGTGATGTGCATCTCTGTAATGAGAAGGGGTGTGGTCTAATGACATCAACACCCTATATTAGGTGTGCATAATTATTAGGCACACCTCCTTTGGCAAAATGGGTCAAAATAAGGACTTGACAGGCTCAGAAAAGTCAAAAATAGTGAGATATCTTGCAGAGGGATGCAGCACTCTTAAAATTGCAAAGCTTCTGAAGCGTGATCATCGAACAATCAAGCGTTTCATTCAAAATAGTCAACAGGGTCGCAAGAAGCGTGTGGAAAAACCAAGGCGCAAAATAACTGCCCATGAACTGAGAAAAGTCAAGCGTGCAGCTGCCAAGATGCCACTTGCCACCAGTTTGGCCATATTTCAGAGCTGCAACATCACTGGAGTGCCCAAAAGCACAAGGTGTGCAATACTCAGAGACATGGCCGAGGTAAAAAAGGCTGAAAGACGACCACCACTGAACAAGACACACAAGCTGAAACGTCAAGACTGGGCCAAGAAATATCTCAAGACTGATTTTTCTAAGGTTTTATGGACTGATGAACTGAGAGTGAGTCTTGATGGGCCAGATGGATGGGCCCGTGGCTGGATTGGTAAAGGGCAGAGAGCTCCAGTCTGACTCAGACGCCAGCAAGGTGGAGGTGGAGTACTGGTTTGGGCTGGTATCATCAAAGATGAGCTTGTGGGGCCTTTTCGGGTTGAGGATGGAGTCAAGCTCAACTCCCAGTCCTACTGCCAGTTTCTGGAAGACACCTTCTTCAAGCAGTGGTACAGGAAGAAGTCTGCATCCTTCAAGAAAAACATGATTTTCATGCAGGACAATGCTCCATCACACGCGTCCAAGTACTCCACAGCGTGGCTGGCAAGAAAGGGTATAAAAGAAGAAAATCTAATGACATGGCCTCCTTGTTCACCTGATCTGAACCCCATTGAGAACCTGTGGTCCATCATCAAATGGGAGATTTACAAGGAGGAAAAACAGTACACCTCTCTGAACAGTGTCTGGGAGGCTGTGGTTGCTGCTGCACGCAATGTTGATGGTGAACAGATCAAAACACTGACAGAATCCATGGATGGCAGGCTTTTGAGTGTCCTTGCAAAGAAAGGTGGCTATATTGGTCACTGATTTGTTTTTGTTTTGTTTTTGAATGTCAGAAATGTATATTTGTGAATGTTGAGATGTTATATTGGTTTCACTGGTAAAAATAAATAATTGAAATGGGTATATATTTGTTTTTTGTTAAGTTGCCTAATAATTATGCACAGTAATAGTCACCTGCACACACAGATATCCCCCTAAAATAGCTAAAACTAAAAACAAACTAAAAACTACTTCCAAAAATATTCAGCTTTGATATTAATGAGTTTTTTGGGTTCATTGAGAACATGGTTGTTGTTCAATAATAAAATTAATCCTCAAAAATACAACTTGCCTAATAATTCTGCACTCCCTGTAAAGCCACAAATAGCTTTTATAAAGCCACCTTAGAAATCAGAATGCTACCTGGACATGAGCAGATGTTTAGCTCACAGGACTTATAGGTGGTGACAGAATCCCTTTAATCATATACAGGGTAATGAGCCCCGTCCTCCACACCATAGAGCAAAGTGTGCAGATACTGCATATGTTTGGAAAATGTAATAAAAAGTTTGTGAAAGAAAAAAAAAGAAAACCTCCCTGAAATGAGAAGTGCACCTCCCTGAAATTAGTTTTTGCAGGTTGGGATGTCTGACATATAGGGTTGCCACCCGTCCGGGATTGACCCGGACAGTCCGGTTTTGTAATCCTGTGCCCGGGTACAAGCCTTTCTTAGACCCGGGCACAGGATTATTCATTCAAAGTAAACTGCAGTGTGTGTGTGTGGACGGACGTCCGACCGAGACTCCGATGATCCGATCGCATATTTAAGCTGTCACTCACTGCAGCGGCCGGGTGATCAGCTGAGCGCAGCGCTCCCAAGCCTCCCTCCTCCCTCCTCCCTCCTCCCCCCTCCCTCCTCTAGTCTACACTACAGTGATGCCAGGCAGCGCAGCGGGTCACTCACTGTTCAATCAGTCTTCGGTCTCCTCGCTCCCCCTCTGCCTCCCAGTCCCTCCCTCCTTCTCTCTGATAAGGAAGTCAGGTCCACACAGGAAGTGACATCAGAGAGAGAGGCAGGGAGGGAGAATTGAAATCATTCTTCTTCAGACTCCAGTCCAGCTCCAGCAGCCAGCCCAAGTAGTGCCCAGCCCAGTGCCCACTGTGCCCTGCCTGCAGAGTGTTTTTTCAACCTGTGTGTGACCAAGACAGTCCTGACACCTGTCCTAGTCACTTCTAAAAAGGTATATAAAACATTTGAAGTGTGTAAATGTAACAGTGTTTAAAGGGCTTCTACCACCAGAAATACTGTTATGTAGCTGACTGATATAGCGATGCGCTAATGTCAGCACTACATAACAGTATGTTTCTAACATTAGTCCCTGCAGCCGTTTTTGCTAAAAAAGCACTTTTATTATATGCTAATGAGCCTCTAGGTGCTATGTGGGCGTAAAATCAGCACCTAGAGGCTCCGTCCACTCACCCATTATCCCGCACAGGTCCCCTGTTCTGCCCGCCCCGCTCTCTTGATTGATGCCACGGTCCACCGCATCGTTGGCAAAATCCCGCGCCTGTGCCGTTCACTTCTGTCTTCGGCGCAGGCGCAGTGAGTGAAGGCCGCTCTCCTGATGCCGGCTTCCTCACTGTGACGTAGTCGGCGCAGGCGCAGTGAGGAATCCGGCACCAGGATCGCATTATTCACTCACTGCGCCTGCGCCGAAGACAGAAGTGAACGGCACAGGCGCGGGATTTCGCCAACGCTGCAGTGGACCGTGGCATCAATCAAGAGGAGTGGGGCGGGCAGAACACTGGACCTGGGCAGGATAAAGCGTGAGTGGACGGAGCCTCTAGGTGCTGATTTTACGCCCACATAGCACCTAGAGGCTCATTAGCATATAATAAAAGTGCTTTTTTAGCAAAAACTGCTGCAGGGACTAACGTTAGAAACATACTGTTATGTAGTGCTGACATTAGCGCATCGCTATATCAGTCAGCTACATAACAGTAATTCTGGTGGTAGAAACCCTTTAAACAGGTTTCTGAATCTGTCAATCATCAGAAAAAACGTTATGTTATGTATCTGACTGACATTAGCGATGGGCTTATGTCAGTAGTACATAACAGTGTGTTTTATAACTCCCTGCCTGCTGCTGCTGCCGTTCTCTTAAAATAAAGACTTATAATATGCTAATGAGCCTCTTCAGGGGCGTAACGATCGTGGTGTGACAGCGACCAGGGGTGGAGGCGGGACATGGGCGTGGCTGGAGGCGGGACATGGGCGTGGCTGGAGGCGGGACATGGGCGTGGCTGGAGGCGGGACATGGGTGGGGCCTGGAAGGGGGCCCTCCCTCCCTTCTGTCCGGGTTTGGCTTGAAGAAAACGTGGCAACCCTATTTACATACTGTCACGGCCTATGGTGTGCGCTGTGACACTGTTGCTACACTTGCGGTTGCTCGCGGCAACGTGTTGCTGTGTGTGCATGCGGTGTCAGTGTCTCGGCCTTCTTGGTGATTGCCGGGACATGGTTGCCACGCATGCTGTTGCCGGTGGTAACATGTGGATTGGGATGCTTGTGTGTGCACTTCCCCTTTTAGTGGCTTCCTTCCCTTGTCTTGTGCTGGAAGGGTTAACTCCCTTCCTAGTGTTTTGTTAACACTGGGTTTATGTGTGTGTGGGTGTGGCTGCTTGGGCTATTTAGCCTCTGCTGGATGCCTGAAGCTGAGGGGTACTCCAGCCATGGTGTGTGCTGGAGCTATGCTCCTGGTCTTCATATTCCATCTGTCCAGTGAGGGCCACCCTTGTGGTCATAGATGTTTTTATGGTGTCTAACGTTTTTTGCAACTATGGGTGTCCTGGTTTCCTGTGTGGTTGTGGTGTGTGCTGTGTCCTTTTAATGTTGGTGTGGACACCAGCACTTGTGCACGGGTTCCAGTCAGTGTGTCTGTGGCAGTTAAGTATGTTACTAGTCTCTCTTACCTGCCATCTCTATAGCTGTATGTGTTCCCCTCTCCTTGCAGCCTGGCCTCAGATAGAGACTCCTGTTCCTCCGTGTTGTGGATGAACAGGTAGTCTCTCCCCTGCTCCTAAGTGAGGGATTTCCAGGGCGACTCAGGATATTAGGTATCCAGTGTATGATCCGTCCCACCATCGGGGTCCGCTCATATGGTGAGGAGTCAGGGAGAGGATTAGGGACGCGGTAGGAGGTGACCTGCTCCCTTATTACTCCTTTTGGCCAGGCTGATCCCTTTTACCCTTTGACACCACACAGTGGGGGGTTTCCCCCACTCCCCGCCGTGACACATACTGTCGTTCTATTCTACTGTTAATTAAACACCCATTTAGGGCAAGATCCTAAATTTGAAAAATATGAGGAGAGCGTCAAATAAGGGACGTGGCCCAGGTTGTGGTGTTGTTGGTGCGAGTAGGCGACAAAACCTGCAGCGGTATTTGGTCGGGCCTAATGCTGCTCTACGAATAGTGAGGCCTGAACAAGTACAGGCGATAGTAGATTGGGTTGCTGACAGTGGATCCAGTTCCCTCACATTGTCTCCCACCCCAGTCTCCTGCTGAAAGACCACAGTTGGCACCAGCAGCCGATGTCCATCAGTCTTTCACCTCACCCCCTTTGCAAATCAGCCAAGCAGTCTGAGCCCCAAGTCATGCAGCAGTCTCTTCAGCTTTTTGATGATTCTGTTAGCAGGGTTCCCCAGGGCCATCTACCTAGCCCTGCCCCAGAAGTGGAAGAGATTGAGTGCACCGATGCCCAACCACATATCTTTCAAGATGAGTACATGGGAGGACCATCGCAGTACGTCTTGGATGATGACGAAACACAGGTGCCAACTGCTGGGGCTTTCGAAAGTGTGCATACCGACAAGGAAGGCAGGGGTTAAGACTGAGTGAAAGATGATGTGGAGGACGATGAGGTCCTCGACCCCACATGGAATCAAGGTAATGCGAGTGACTGATGTAGTTCGGAGGAAGAGGCGGTGGTCGCACAGAGCCACCAGCACAGCAGAAGAAGGAGCAGGGTGCAAAAGCGGAGCGGCCGTCCTCTAGACAGTACGCCTCCTACAGCCCACAGCAGCAAGAGACCGAGCACACCAAAGCCAGCTCCAAGGATTTCCCTGGTGTGGCAGTTCTTCAGACAATGTGCTGATGACAAGACACGAGTGGTTTGCACGCTGTGCAATCAGAGCCTGAAGCGAGGCATAAACGTTCTCAACCTGAGCACAACCTGCATAACCAGGTATTTAAGTGCAAAGCAGAAGCTGCAGTGGAGTAGACACCTCAAAAACCTCCTGCTTTGTCTTCTGCTGCAGTCGCGGCCTCTTCATCCACCTCTGGAGTGACAGTGCCACCTGCCACCCCGCAAACAGAGGATCTGCCAGCAACACCAACACCTGGGTCACCAAGCACCTCCACAATGTCCCACGGAAGCGTTCAGCTCTCCATATCCCAAACGCTGGAGAGGAAGAGGAAGTACCCCCCTACCCACCCGCGATCCCTAGCCCTGAATGCCAGCATTTCTAAATTACTGGACTTTGAAATGCTGTCATTCCGTCTGGTGGAGACAGACAGTTTTAAAGGCCTTATGGCGGTGGCTGTCCCACAGTACGTTGTGCCCAGCCGCCACTACTTTTCAAGGCGAGCCATCCCTTCCCTTCACAACCAAGTAGGGGACAAAATCAGGTGTGCACTGCGCAACGCCATCTGTGGCAAGGTGCACCTGACTACGGATACGTGGACCAGTAAGCACGGTCAGGGACGTTATATCTCCATAACAGCACACAGGGTAAATGCAGTGGCGGCTGGGTCTGAGGCGGATAGCAGTTTGGCGCATGTCCTTCCACCACCGAGGATTGCAGGGCGCTTCAGTTTGCCTCCTGTTGCTTCCTCCTCCTACTCTGCTTCCTCATCCTCTACCAGCTCCTCATCCTGTCAGCGTAACACCTCCACCACCAACTTCAGCACAGCCAGGGGTAAACGACAGCAGGCAGTTTTAAAACTTATCTGTTTGGGGGACTAGGCCCATACCGCGCAGGAGCTGTGGACGGGCCTTGAACAACAGACCGATAAGTGGTTTGTGCCAGTTAGCCTCCAACCCGGCCTGGTGGTGTGCGATAATGGGCGAAATCTCGTAGCAGCTCTGGGACTAGCCGGTTTAAAACACATCCCTTGCCTGGCGCATGTGCTGAACTTGGTGGTGCAGAGATTCCTTAAAAATTACCCTGATATGTCAGAGCTGCTGCATAAAGTGCGGGCCGTCTGTGCGCGCTTTCGGCGTTCTCACCCTGCTGCTGCTCGCCTGTCAGTGCTGCAGCGTAACTTCGGCCTTCCCGCTCACCGCCTCATATAAGACGTGCCCACAAGGTGGAACTCCACCTTGCACGTGCTGGCCAGACTGTGCGAGCAGCAGCAGGCGATAGTGGAGTCTCAGCTGCAGCACGCACGGGTGAGTCGCTCGGCGGCACAGCACCACTTCACCACCAGTGACTGGGCCTTCAAGCGAGACCTGTGTTCCTTGTTGTGCTGTTTAGAGTACTCCACCAACATGGCCAGTGCCGATAACGCCGTTCTCAGTGTTACTATCCCACTACTATGCCTCCTTGAAAAAACGCTCCTGGCGATGATGGAAGAGGATGTGGCACAGGAGGAGGAAGAGGGATCATTTCATATGGTTTCCGGACAGTCATTCCCAAGTGGCTCCGAGGGTGGGTTCCTGAACCCACAAACCCAAGGTACACAATTGTCCAGCCAGGGCACAGTTCTGGAGGAGGAGGAGATGCTGGAGGAGGAACCATGTTAACAGCAAGGTGGCACCCAGACAAGCTCATGGCCATCACTGGTGCATGGATGGGGGAATACAGAGGACACAGACGATACACCTCCCACAGAGGACAGCTTTTCGTTGCCCCTGGGCAGCCTGGCACACATGAGCGATTACATGCTGCAGTGTCTCCGCAACGACCGCCGAGTTGCCTACATTCTAACTTGTGCTGATTACTGGCTGGCCACGCTGCTGGATCCCCGTTACAAGGACAACGTATCGTCCTTAATTCTCTCACTGGAGCATGATCGTAAGATGCGCGAGTACAAGCGCACGCTGGTAGATGCGCTGCTGGTGGCATTCCCACCTGACAGCGGGGGCACAGTGGAAGCACAAGGCGAAGGCAGAGAACGAGGAAGAGGTCGCCAACACAGCTGGGTCACCGCCAGCACCTCAGAAGGCAGGGTTAGCATGGCCGAAATGTGAAAAAGCTTTGTCGGCACGCCACAACAACCAGCACCACCAGCTGATATGGAACGTCTTAGCTGGAGGCAGCATTTCACCAACATGGTGGAGCAGTATGTGTGCACACGCCTACACGTACTGAATGACGGGTCTACCCCCTTCAACTTCTGGATCTCCAAATTGGGCACATGGCCTGAGCGTGCCCTTTACGCCTTGGAGGTGCTGGCCTGCCCTGCAGCCAGTGTATTATCTAAACGTGTGTTTAGCACGGCAGGGGGCGTCCTCACAGACAAGCGCAGCCGCCTGTCCACAGCCAATGTGGACAAGCTCACGTTCATTAAAATTAACCAGGCAAGTTCGGGTCAAGTTTGGGTCCCGAACTCGAACTTTTTTCCGAAGTTCGGCCGAACCCGTCGAACCAGAACATCCAGGTGTCCTCTCAACTCTACTCCTGTGCACTGCAAATTATGCCTGCTTCTCCTTTTTCTTCTTTTCTTCTTTTTCCTTCTTCTCCTCCCTATCTGCTGCTCCGTCTCTCCCTCCCAACTCCCCTCCTCTTCCTCTCTTGTGGACACCTACGTGACGTCCATTGACATGTCATCATCGTCACCTTCACCACCACTGACATTAGAGATCTCAGAGTAGGCAGCAACAGCGGGGATCAACCTCTCTGGGGTGATCTGGGTACTGTCGTCAGACCGCTGGGTGGCGGACGTTGCTACCTCTTTTTTCTTATCCGATGCCAAGAATGGCTGCGCATCGGTAAGGTCTGGGAATGGATGGGAAAAAAATTCTTCTGACTTGAGTGGAGAGGCTATGGTGATGGTGGTGGTCTCTCTGAGGGTGCACACAGCAGAGAGTGAGGAAGGTGCAGATACAGAGAATGAGGAGGGTGCAGAAGCTGTAGGCTGAGTGAGCCACTCAACTAACTCTGGTGTGCCCTTTGTAGTTATCGCACATGCCTTCTCCAACTTCCCACTTGGGCTCCGGCCTGGTGCATCTGCCCGATCCCTACCATCCCTCCGGAATGGTCTGCCTATCATTTTCTAAATGACCCTCTGCCTAAGTCCGTAAAGAAGAGCAGTATTTGTGGAAGAAGGCATATCCCAGCCTTCAATCAGTTTTTAGGGGAAAAAGGTATATAGCAATAGCACCCCTCAAATCAGTATTTTGTGGAAGAAGGAATATGGCACCCCTCAATCAGTATTTGGCGGAAACGGTATATAGCACCCCTCAATCAGTATTTGGTGGAAACAGGTATATGGCACCCCTCAATCAGTATTTTGTAGAAGCAGGTGTATTGCAGCACTCAATCAGTATTTGGTGGAAGAAGGTATATAGCAATAGAGCCCCTCAATCAGTATTTTGTGGAAGAAGGTATATGGCACCCCTCAATCAGTATTTGGCGGAAACAGGTATATAGCACCCCTCAATCAGTATTTGGCGGAATTAGGTATATAGCACCCCTCAATCAGTATTTGGTGGAAACAGGTATATGGCACCCCTCAATCAGTATTTTGTGGAAGCAGGTATATTGCAGCACTCAATCAGTATTTGGTGTAAGATGGTATATAGCAATAGAGCCCCTCAATCAGTATTTTGTGTAAGATGGTATAATGCACCCCTCAATCAGTATTTGGAGGAAACAGGTATATGGCACCCCTCAATCAGTATTTTCTGGAAGTAGGTGTATCGCAGCCGTCAATCAGTATTTGGTGGAAGAAGGTATATATAGCAATAGCACCACTCAATCAGTATTTTGTGGAAGAAGTTATATGGCACCCTTCAATCAGTATTTGGTGGAAACAGGTTTATAACACCCTTCAATCAGTATTTCGCGGAAACAGGTATATGGCACCCCTCAATCAGTATTTTGTCGAAGCAGGTGTATCGCAGCCCTCAATCAGTATTTGGTGGAAGAAGGTATATAGTAATAGCACCCCTCAATCAGTAGTTTGTGGAAGGTATATAGCACCTGTCAATCAGTATTTGGCAGAAACAGGTATATAGTTGGTGAAAGGACTGCAAACTAATCTACACTTCACTTATGTGGCTCGAATACAGGGGCAATTAGGAGTTATCCGAATTTAAAACTATCGATTATACCATCATGTCTTCCAATACAGCGGAGCGGAGGAGCTTTAGGACCTAGAGAGCATGCCCTGCTTCCTGCTGCCATCACGTGGGACACCACGAGAGGACGGCTGGATCACATGGGACGCCGCGTAGGTCCTAGCAGGCCAAAGAGGAAGAGGTACCCCGGAGAAGCTGCATACGGCGAGGAGTGGTAAAGTACATTCGCACACATTGATACCCTATGTGACATTGCGCAATAAATAATATAGACATTATCTCTGGATGAAACTATTGAAAAGGAAAAATAGTGACATACGTTATGATGAGTGATACTGACTATAAGAGCAGATGAACAATTTAGTACGGTCGTAACACAGGAGGACATTCCAATTTTACCATTGCTGGACATTTACCTCCCCTTTATGCTGGTGCTATTTTTTGCTGCTCACAATTTTTTTGCACATAGGATTGCTGCTGATATATTTCTATTGCTGCTGATATATTGCTGCTGATATATTTCTATTGCTGTTTATATTGTTTTATTATTGATGGTTTTATCTTTATCATATGGTGATTTTTAATTTTATGATTTTTATTGTGTGGCGCCTTTTATGTATTATAGATAGAGTTGAGCGGACACCTGGATGTTCGGGTTCGACGGGTTCGGCCGAACTTCAGAAAAAAGTTCGAGTTCGGGACCCGAACTTGACCCGAACTTGACCCCGAACCCGAACCTCATTGAAGTCAATGGGGACCCGAACTTTTAAGCACTAAAATGGCTGTAAAAATGTAATAGAAAGGGCTAGAGAGCTGCAGATGGCATCAAAATGTGGTTAAGAGCATGGCAAGTGCTCTGCAAACAAATGTGGATAGGGAAATGACTTTAAATAACATAAAATACGTAACAATAAAAAAAAAAAATCTTGATCTAGGAGGACCAGGTCCATATGGAGTAGGAGATTGATTGAGGAGGCGGTGGATGTGGCGGTGTAGGTGGAAGCGGCGGTGGAGGAGGAGGAGGTAGCCAACACTGCTTTTTGGTTTTAAATTTATTTAAATTTTTTTAAATTAGGGTACACCCCAAAACATTGGGAAATATAACCTGTGATAACCCCCTCCAGTCATGCTAAGCAAACGTTCAGACAATACACTGGCTGCAGGGGTAAAGGGCAAGCTCAGGCCATGTGCCCAATTTGGAGACCCAGAAGTTGCAGGGGCTGACCCCTGTGAGTCAGTTCGTGTAGGCGTGTGCATACTTACTGCCCCACCATGCCGCACGTCCTCGTGATGTTCACGATCCAATTTGATATCTGCTCTATCAACTTTCGATGCTCTTTTATGCGCCTACCATGGTGATCACGGGTGGCGGGGAATCAGGGTTCCAGGCCGGAGAGGGAGCGTGAGAAAGAGAGACCACATCCAAGGGAGGATTACATTTTTCTAATTTAAAATTATAGAGCGGAAATATGGGACAAAGTATTAAAGCGTAAAAGTGGGACAACTTTTTAAAGTTTAAGCATTGAATGAAAGGATGTGTCACGCATCAATTAATGAAGAATTTCTTAAATTTTATTCCCTATCAACTATGCAGAGCAGGGGTTTCTATCTGGCAAAATTTGAACGATGTCACCTGACAATGTAATTGCCGATTTTTTTTAATTTATGTTCCTGTCACCTATGTAGAGGTGCCCCAGTGACATCCACCATCTATTTGGATATCTTCTCTATCAACTTTCGATGTTCTTTTCTGAGCCTACCATGTTGATCGCGGTTATCGGCGAATCAGGGTTCTACGCCGGAGAGGGAGCGTGAGAAAAAGAGACTAAATTTAAGGGAGATAAATTTATAAAAAAATTTTGGGATCAAGCGGAAATATGGGAAAAGTTATTGAGGCGCAAATGTTGGACAAATTACACAAGCGCAAATGTGGGCAAAAAGAGTATAGAGGAAATGTGGGACACATTAAAGTGCAAATGTGGGCTAAAAGAGTAAAGCGGAAATGTGGGACACATTATTGAAGCGCAAATGTGGGCCAAAAGAGCAAAGCGCAAATGTGGGACACATTATTGAAGCGCAAATGGGGCCAAAAGAGTAAAGCAGAAATGTGGGACACATTATTGAAGCGCAAATGTGGACCAAAAGAGTAAAGCGGAAATGTGGGACACATTATTGAAGCGCAAATGTGGGCCAAAAGAGTAAAGCGGAAATGTGGGACACATTATTGAAGCACAAATGTGGGCCAAAAGAGTAAAGCGGAAATGTGGGACAAATTATTGAAGCGCAAATGTGGTACAACTTGTTAAAGTTTAAGCATTGAATGAAAGGAGGTGGCGCGCATCAATTAAAGAAGAATTTCTGAAATTTTATTCCCTGTCACCTATGCAGAGCAGGGGTTTATTCACGTCTAAAATTGTAAAATGTCAACCCAAGAATGTAACAGAAAAATTACAGAAATTTATTAACCTGTCTATTTGGTAGAGCAGGGGTCTATGACAGAAAAAAATTGTTTATTGTCACCCGAAAATGTAAAAGAAAAATTATTGATATTTATTAAGCTGTCAACTAGGTAGAGAAGGGGTATATTACATGCAAAAATTTGTGAATTTCACCCGAAAATGTAAGACAATTTTTTTTTTTTACTTGTCTATTCGGTATAGCAGTGGTACATCACACCTAAAAATTGGTGAATTTCACCTGAAAATGTGACTGACAATTTTTTTAATTTTTTTTTTATCTGTCTACTCGGTATAGCAAGTGGTACATCACACCCAAAAATTTGTGAATTTCACCCGAAAATGTAATGGACAAATTTTTATTTTTTTACCTGTCTACTAGGTATAGCAGTGATGCAAAGTGTGAATGTCGTGACCCGGATTCGAACCGGGGTTGCTGCGGCACAGAGTACTAACCACTATAAGATCACGGCGACATTCACGAGCCGGTTCGAATCCGGGTCACGGCATTCACACTTTGCATCTCTCTAGGTATAGCAGTGGTACATCACACCCAAAAATTGGTGAATTTCACCCAAAAATGTAACTGACAAATATTTTTTTTTTTTACCTGTCTACTTGGTATAGCAGTGGTACATCACACCCAAAAATTGGTGAATTTCACCCGGAAATGTAACTGACAATTTTTTTTTTTTTTTTAACCTGTCTAATAGGTATATCAGTGGTACATCACACCCAAAAATTGGTGAATTTCACCAGAAAATGTAACTGACAAAGTAGCGAAATGACATAAAATAAAATACGTAAAAAAAAAAAAAAAAAAATTTGATTAATGAGGTGGAGTTCCATATGGAGTAGGAGTTTAAGGAGGTGGTGGACGTAGCAGTGTAGGTGGAAGCGGCGGTGGAGGAGGACGAGGTAGCCAACACTGGTTTTTGGTTTAAATTTTTTTTATTTTTTATTAGGGTACACTCCAAAAGAGTGTAAAATTTCCAAAATACAAGAATGAGCAATTGCGCAGCAGTATAACAATGGCTGGTTAGTGCCGGTATACATTCGGTCTATTCTGCACAAGGTACGGACAAGTCCTGTGGGATCCATGCCTGGTTCATTTTAATAAACGTGAGCTTGTCCACATTGGCTGTGGACATGCGGCTGCGCTTGTCTGTGATGACGCCCGCTGCCATGCATAATACACGTTCAGATAATACACTGGCTGCAGGGCAGGCCAGCACCTCCAAGGCGTAAAGGGCAAGCTCAGGCCATGTGCCCAATTTGGAGACCCAGAAGTTGAAGGGGGCAGACCCGTCATTCAGTACGTGTAGGCGCGTGCACAAATACTGCTCCACCATGTTGGTGAAATGCTGCCTCCTGCTAAGACGTTCCATATCAGCTGGTGGTGCTGGTTGTTGTGGCGTGCCGTCAAAGCTTTTTCACATTTCGGCCATGCTAACCCTGCCTTCTGAGGCTGGACAACCCTGGCTGGACAATTGTGTACCTTGGTTTTGTGGGTGCAGGAACCCACCCTCAGAGCCACTTGGGAATGACTGTCCAGAAACCCTATGAAATGATCCCTCTTCCTCCTCCTGTGCCACATCCTCTTCCATCATCGCCAGGAGCGTTTTTTCAAGGAGGCATAGAAGTGGGATAGTAACACAGAACGGCGTTATCGGCACTGGCCATGTTGGTGGAGTACTCTAAACAGCGCAACAAGGAACACAGGTCTCGCTTGGAGGCCCAGTCACTGGTGGTGAAGTGGTGCTGTTCCGCCGAGCGACTCACCCGTGCGTGTTGCAGCTGAAACTCCACTATTGCCTGCTGCTGCTCGCACAGTGTGGCCAGCATGTGCAAGGTGGAGTTCCACCTTGTGGGCACGTCGCATATGAGGCGGTGAGCGGGAAGGCTGAAGTTACGCTGCAGCGCTGACAGGCGAGCAGCAGCAGGGTAAGAACGCCAAAAGCGAGCACAGACGGCCCGCACTTTATGCAGCAGCTCTGACATATCGAGGTAATTTTTAAGGAATCTCTGCACCACCAAGTTCAGCACATGCGCCAGGCAAGAGATGTGTGTCAAACCGGCTAGTCCCAGAGCTGCTACGAGATTTTGCCCATTATCGCACACCACCAGGCCGGGCTTGAGGCTAACTGGCACAAACCACTTATCGGTCTGTTGTTCAAGGCCCGTCCACAGCTCCTGGGCGGTGTGGGGTTTGTCCCCCAAACAGATAAGTTTTAAAACTGCCTGCTGTCGTTTACCCCTGGCTGTGCTGAAGTTGGTGGTGGAGGTGTTACGCTGACCGGATGAGGAGCCGGTAGAGGATGAGGAAGCGGAGTAGGAGGAGGAAGCAACAGGAGGCAAACTGAAGCGCCCTGAAATCCTCGATTGTGGAAGGACATGCGCCAAACTGCTATCCGCCTCAGGTCCAGCCGCCACTGCATTTACCCTGTGTGCTGTTATGGAGATATAACGTCCCTGACCGTGCTTACTGGTCCACATATCCGTAGTCAGGTGCACCTTGCCACAGATGGCGTTGTGCAATGCACACCTGATTTTGTCCGCGCCTTGGTTGTGCAGGGAAGGGTTGGCTCGCCTGGAAAAATAGTGGTGGCTGGGCATGACGTACTGTGGCACAGCCACCTCCATAAGGCCTTTAAAACTATCCGTCTCCACCAGACGGAATGACAGCATTTCAAAGGCCAGTAATTTAGAAATGCTGGCATTCAGGGCTAGGGATTGCGGGTGGGTAGGGGGGTACTTCCTCTTCCTCTCCAGTGTTTGGGAGATGGAGAGCTGAACGCTTCCGTGGGACATTGTGGAGATGCTTGTGACCCAGGTGGTGGTGTTGCTGGAAGATCCTCTGTTTGCGGGGTGGCAGGTGGCACTGTCACTCCAGAGGTGGATGAAGAGGCCGAGACTGCAGCAGAAGGACAGCGATACAGATGGCTGTGCAGCAGGGCAGGGGAGGGATAGGTGTGTCCCTTCTCCTTCCTCTGATAGGCTGCAGGCACTAGGCCGGCAGTCTATCAGAGGCTGTACAGCGCGGGACACAGGACGGAAGAGGCCTGCATCACATCGCTGCCAAGGAGGTAAGTATTAGTTGTTTTTTTGTGAATACTGGTAGTTACTGGCACATGATGGGGGGGGGGGGAACTATGGCTACTGGGACATGATAGGGGGGGGCCCTATGGCTATTGGCACATTATAGGGGGGCCTATGGCTACTGGCACATTATAGAGGGCCTATGGCTACTGGCACATGTTGATGGGGGGCTCTGGCTATTGGCACATGCTAGGGGGGCTCTGGCTATTGGCACATGATAGGGGGGCTCTGGCTACTGGCACATGAAAGGGGGGGCTCTGGATACTGGCAAATTATAGGGGTGCCCTATGGCTACTGGCACATGATAGGAGGGGCCTATGGCTACTGGCACATGTTGATGGGGGGGCTCAGAGGCTACTGGCACATGATAGGGGGGGCTATGGCTACTGGCACATGATAGGAGGGGCCTATGGCTACTGGCAAATGTTGATGGGGGGGCTCAGGCTACTGGCACATGATAGGGGGGGCTATGGCTACTGGCACATGATAGGGGGGTCTCTGGCTACTGGCACATGATATGGGGGGGGGCTCTGGCTACTGGCACATGATATAGGGGGGATCTGGCTACTGGCACATTATTGGGGGACATCTATGGGGTCACTTCTTACTGGCACATTATTGGTGGCCATTATAGGGCCACAAAGAATGGTTATTTTATATGGGGGCTCTGTATAGGGGCATTTTATACTGGGACACATTATGGTGGGTACTATGGGGAAGGAGGGAGAGTAGCACTATGGGGTCATCTACGCGGGCACTTAGAAGGAGTATTTTAAACTTACAAATTATGTGGGACACTGAGGGCATCTACTGGGGTACTATATATGGGGCATTTTATACTGGTACATTATGGGGGGCACTAGGAGGGGGGAGAGGAGCACTATGGGGCATTTACTGGAGGCACTATATAGGGGTATTTTATACTGGCACATTATGGGGGCACTATGGGGGCATTAGCTCAACTGGGGGCATTACAAGGGGGTATTTTTTGCACTGTCACATTATAAGGAGAATTATTACTACTGGGGGGGGGGGGGCATTATGGTGGGCTTTATTACTCCCCCATGGTATGAGCCCCCTAGTGGCAGCACCAGCCTCTCCCTGCTCTGCTATCCCTCTGTCCCGTCTCCAAATCCTTATTATGAAATCTTTCTCATTAGGATAAAACACATCAGCTCCGCCGAGCCCCCAGCCAAAGTGGT
The DNA here is from genome assembly GCF_905171765.1 of Bufo bufo. Lineage (NCBI taxonomy): Eukaryota > Metazoa > Chordata > Amphibia > Anura > Bufonidae > Bufo > Bufo bufo. The sequence continues at coordinate 493,556,885 of NC_053392.1, read as the reverse complement.
GAAGTGGTGTCCGAGATCCCCAAGGGCCAAGCCAAGTAATTGTAAGTTTTCATATGAAATATGTTTGTTATACACATATAGCCTACACTGTGCCCACAATATACAGTTTCTTCTGTAAAAGTCATCAAGTGTCATTGGGGGGGCCCTTATTGTTTTTCGCCCCAGGGCCCCATTTCACCTAGAACCGGCCCTGACTGTGCTCAGGGCAGGGTAAAAAGATTGTGCCCTGCACCCACACAACTAAATGTATGTCGATCGCTGAGTTAGATTCATGTTCTGAACCATAGATTCCCTCCTATTCTCTCCATGAAATCACCAGCAGCATCCTCTCCCTACACTAATAACTGGTGTCTGCACAGACGGATCCTCTCCTATAATGCAGACGTTTGGATCCGTTCAGAATGGATCCGTCTGCATTATAGTTTAGAAGAAATTCTAAGTCTGAAAGTTGTTCAGACGGATCCGTCCAGACTTTACATTGAAAGTCAATGGGGGACGGATCCGTTTGAAAATTGAGCCATATTGTGTCAACTTCAAACGGATCCGTCCCCATTGACTTACATTGTAAGTCTGGATGGATCCGTTTGCCTCCGCACGGCCAGGCGGACACCCGAATGCTGCAAGCAGCGTTCGGGTGTCCGCCTGCTGAGCGGAGCGGAGGCTGAACGCTGCCAGACTGATGCATTCTGAGCGGATCCGCATCCACTCAGAATGCATTGGTAGCTGGACGGATACGTTCGGGGCCATTTGTGAGAGCCTTCAAACGGAGCTCACAAGGGGAGCCCCGACGCTAGTGTGAAAGTAGCCTGATGTGCAGCGCTACGTGACTCAAGCTTATACAGAGCCTGGGTCACATGCTGCACTGGCCAATCACAGCCATGCCATTAGTAGGCATGGCTGTGATGGCTTCTAAGGGCACAGAGTTAAACGCTTGTTGATTGGCTGCTCTGCAGCCTTTGAAAAAGCGCCAAGAAAGTGCCGAAAACCGAACCCGAACTTTTACTGAAATGTTCGGGTTCGGGTTCGGGTCCGGGGTCCAAAAATCCTAAAGTTCGGTACTTTACAGTTCGGGTTCGCTCAACCCTAATTATAGATTACATTAAATATTTATACTTGATTGATGGTTGATGGTCCATGTGGTCCTCATATTTGAGTGCCCCCCACACATTACTTCTATTTTTTATATCTACATGGGCTGTGGGTGAGCCAGAGTGGTGTGCACCTATTTCATCTCTGCTTCGGTGGATGAGCCGCTTGCAGCTCCTTGTGTTATAGGTATATAGCACCCCTCAATCAGTATTTGGCGGAAACAGGTATATGGCACCCCTCAATCAGTATTTTGTGGAAGCAGGTGTATCGCAGCCCTCAATCAGTATTTGGTGGAAAAAGGTATATAGCAATAGCACCCCTAAATCAGAATTTTGTGGAAGAAGGTATATGGCACCCCTCAATCAATATTTGGTGGAAACAGGTATATAGCACCCCTCAATCAGTAATTGGCGGAAACAGGTATATAGCACCCCTCAATCAGTATTTGGCGCAAACAGGTATATGGCACCTTTCAATCAGTATTTTGTGGAAGCAGGTATATCGCAGCCCTCAATCAGTATTTGGTGGAAGAAGGTATATAGCAATAGCACCCCTCAATCAGTATTTTGTGGAAGAGGGTATATAGCACCCTTCAATCAGTATTTGGCAGAAACTGGTATATAGCACCCCTCAATTAGTATTTGGAGGAAACAGGTATATAGCACCCCTCAATCATGATTTGGTGGAAGTAGGTATATAGCACCCCTCAATCAGTATTTTGCGGAAACAGGTATATGACACCCCTCAATCAGTATTTTGTGGAAACAGGTGTATTGCAGCCCTCAATCAGTATTTGGTGGAAGAAGGTATATAGCAATAGCATCCCTCAATCAGTATTTAGTGGAAGAAGGTATATGGCACCCCTCAATCAGTATTTGGTGGAAACCGGTATATAGCACCCCTCAATCAGTATTTTGTGAAAGCAGGTGTATCGCAGCCCTCAATAAGTATTTGGTGGAAGAAGGTATATAGCAACAGCACCCCTCAATCAGTATTTAGTGGAAGAAGGTATATGGCACCCCTCAATCAGTATTTGTTGGAAACAGGTATATAGCACCCTTAAATCAGTATTTGGCGGAAACAGGCATATGGCACCCCTCAACCAGTATTTTGTGGCAGCAGGTGTATCGCAGCCCTATATCAGTATTTGGTGGAAGAAGGTATATATCAATAGCACCCCACAATCAGAATATTGTGGAAGAAGGTATATGGCACCCTTCAATCAGTATTTTGTGGAAGCAGGTGTATTGCAGCACTCAATCAGTATTTGGAGGAAACAGATATATAGCACCCCTCAATCAGTATTTTGTGGAAGCAGGTGTATCGCAGCCCTCAATCAGTATTTGGTTGAAGAAGGTATATAGCAATAGCACCCCTCAATCAGAATTTTGTGGAAGAAGGTATATGGCACCCCTCAATCAGTATTTGGCAGAAACAGGTACATAGCACCCCTCAATCAGTATTTGAGGGGTTATATATACCAGTTTCCGCCAAATACTGATTGAGGGGTGCTATATACCTGTTTCCGCCAATCAGTATTTGGCGAAAAACAGGTATATAGCACTCCTCAATCTGTATTTTGTGGCAGAATGTATATCGCAGCCCTCAAGCAGTTTTTTGGGGGGCAACACGTATATATCACACCTGTTGTAATTAGTTACTCCAATAGCGTTTGTCCCTCTATCTAGCTGCAGTATCGCAGCAGAACCGCACACAACTGCTGCACAATACAAATATACTATAATATAATTTCTATGTTAGAAAGTATATTATAAGTATATCACACCCCTCTATATCACACCTATCGATAGCACACCTATACCAGTCCTTAAAAGGACCTTTGTGGCCCTATTAGCTAGCGTTTGGTGTCCCTAACTGTCCCTGCTCCAAAATGCAACCTCTCCCTACACTGGCAAAACACATAATGTAAAATGGCTGCCAAATCGGGTTCTGTTATAGGGTTGGGGGGGTGTCCATGTGCTGAAACGTCTCAATTGGCTGTCCTGTCCCACCCGATAATTGTGGATTGGGTCAAAGTTCGGCGCTATGCAAAAAAATATGACGCGTGCGAATATCGCCATATGTTCGGCGAATGGCGAATGAGCAAAATTCACCGCAAAACGACCACCGGGCGAACCGCAAGGCCATCTCTACCTGGGGTATGTCATCACACCCTAAGTGAATGGGCGCAGAGTCATCACACCCTAAGTGAATAAAATAGAGGCGATACAGAATTGGCCCCTACCACTATGCAAATAAAGTAATTCCTGGGGATGGTGGGCTATTACATGAGGTTTGTTCCCCACTTTGCTACTCTAGCCGCGCCCTTGACACGACTCTTGAAGGGACACAAGTCAATGATGGATAGCTGGGATACTCAGGCGGAAGAGGCTTTCTCTGCTTTGAAGTCATCCCTGTGAGGGTCCCCGGTTTTGGTGATGCCTGACTTCAAAAGGGAGTTTATAGTACAGACCAATGCCTCCAAAGTCGGCCTCGGTACTGTACTGTCTCAGGAAGTCAACCGGGAGCAGCATCCCATTGTCTTCCTCAGCCGTAAGCTCACCCCAGCCAAGACTCAGTATAGTATAGTGGAGAGAAAGTGCCTGCTATCAAGTGGGCACTAGAATCTCTCTGCTATTATTTATTGGGGAGAAAATTCCGCCTGGCCAAGGACAGAAATGCCCAGGTCACCCGATGGTTTCTCTACCTACAAAACTTTAAGTTTTCGGTGGAACACAGGGAAATTATAGGGAAGGGGAAGTTATAGGGAAACGTGGATGCCCTTAGAAGCCATGTCTCTGTGTTAGGATCTGGGAGCCTTGTGTCTGGATGAAGGCTTGCTACCTGTTTGGTGTGAAAACAGGTTGGTGCTGCTATAAGCAAGGACTCTTTGAGGCTGAATTGCCGTATGGTGTCAATTACCACCAACGCAGCAAGGTGACTTTTTGTTTGAATGCATGGGCGTAGCTATAGGGTGTGCAGAGGCCCAGGAGCCTGAGGGGGCCCAAAGACCCTTGTGCTACATAAGAAGACACACAATGCACTGAGGGAAGGGCGGCCCAAGCGGAACTCTTGCACCAGGGCCCATGAGCCGTTAGCTACGCCCCTGTTTGAATATGACTGTTTGCTTTGTCACTTGCCTTAAGTGTGAATAAAACACTGAACTGTTTGATCCAAAGAACTTGTTGTTGCCTCTATACTGCGTCCGCTAATCCTGTCTACCAGAGCGAGTCCCCACAGACTCCACAGGGTTTGACTTTTCCCTTCATCAGACAGCTATATCCAGGATATGTGCACACAGGGTGGTTCATCCATGTTAGACAAGAATTTCTATTGTGGTATTCTAGCTGACGTTTCCTCAGCGGAGTAGGACGCATGTAGAAAATATGCACACATTACATTACAAACATAATGTATCAACATTAATGTAAGCATATGGCACACGTAAGTGTGGGGAGATATAGTGGTATACATTAATAACGCATAACCTATGCATACTGGTATATTTTACAGTAATTCAGCATGTCACAGTCACATGACAGGCAGCTCAATAGTTTTTGTCTTAGGTGGGGTAGCCACTGCAACAGGATCAAATGGTAACCCATAGGACCATCTTAATAATGGAGTATAAGTAGCTATCTTGTAAATGGGTAAAGCCCTTCTCCTCTTAAACTTTTTCACGGCAACACAATTCTAGTTAATGGCAGTGCTGCATTTATATGTAGAAAACATCATTTTTATGTGAGAGGTAGCAGATAGGAACCATCAGAATAACTAAAAATCTTTAGATGTTTGTAAACAAGTGTATTAATTTATAATTCAGAGAAAATGTATAACAGTCCAGTTTGCTAAGTATAGACAAAAAAATTTAACCCCTTCATGACATCTGCTGTACATGTAACCCATAGCCGCCAGGTTTCTACTGTTTCACAAAGCAGATGCCTGGGGGTAATATCTGTGATCGGTGGTAACGCCATTCACAGACATTTAAACTCTCAGTTGCCATGGTCAGTTGTGACCACAGCATCTTAGGCTGCTTTTCCCTGGAGCACTGCACTCCTGGGGCCTAAACGGCTTCTCCACATGGAGATCAGGGAAGCTGTTTATTCTCTATAATAGTTTGGGTCTCTCTGAAGGAACCCGGGCTATTGTAGCTGTAGTCCCTATGTAGGCCTGCAGGTGGCATGGCTGCATAAGAACGTAGTGAATTTCCCATACACTGCAATAGTAATTAATTGCAGAAATTATAAAAAGTAAAAAAAAATTGTAGAAAAGTAATTTTTTAAAATATATTATATAACAATTCAAACCACCCCCTTTTCTCATGATAAAAATAAAAAAATAAAAACAATAAAAAAGATCATAGGTATTGCCATGTCTTAATACATCAGTACTATTAAAATATCAACATATTTATCCTGTAAGGTGAATGCCATAGTGGAAAAAATACATCCGATTCACTGTTTTTTTGGTCGCTTCACCTTCCTGTTCAAAAGTGTTCAAAAAGTCATGCACACCATATTGTATAACTGAAAACTACAGACCGCCCCACCAAAAAATGAGCCCTCACACAGCTACGTAGATGTAAATCTAAAAAAAGTCCTAATATGGCTGTTTGAATGAAAGGGAGCGAAAAACGAAAACATAAAATGGAAAATCGCTTGGGGCTGGAAGGGTAAATATGTCACACTCCACAGCCTTATTTTCATTAGGCAGAGTAGTATATTTTTAATATATCTGAATCAACACTTTTTAATTTTAGAAAGTCATTCTAAAATTATTATTTTACTAAGAAAATATATTACCTTTCACTGATTTTTCACGACTCATAAAACTCAAAAAAAATTCATAAAATGTCATAAAAAAATACACTTCATATTCTTAACAGTGCAGAAGCCTAATGATTTTAGACAATCAAATTTGATGAAAATGCTATAAAAAAGCTATAACAATTCGGTGGTTTCACAGTATGCATACAGTAACACTGTAGTCAAGGATAATGGGAGACTGCTGTTATTCATTGTGGTGGGATTAGTGAAAATTTTTGAATTTGTCACAATAGTTTACACATTACATGGTAGAGATAATTATGATTTTTCCTTTTTTATCTTACTCTTTATTTGCTTCTCTGTAAATACCATATTCGCCTACCATATTCGCCAGGCACAAATATTTTGCAATATTCTGCATTTTTCATGACTGGGTAGGACTGTACACATGGTAAGCCTGTTAAGCTCATTCAAGTCAGATTTATCACCTGCAACTTTTTTTGTATAAAATTGAAAAAATTGTTTCAATCTTAGGCTAGTTTCACATTTGCGTTAGACACCTCTGGCAGGCTGTTGTGGCAGGGAGGACCTGCCGGAGATATATATGGCCGCAGCATTGATGTGCCCATATTCCACATGTAATCAAGGCACCTTTGAATCCAGAGGGAAAAAAAGCAGTCTTGTTTGAAGTTGTTTGGGAATAACATTTATACAAACAGACAAATGTTAGGGAAATATTCCTTTACCTATCATTGTTGGAATCCAAATTAAATGGCATACGAGCGCTCGGGAAACTGACACAAACATTGAATGCATGTGGATCAGATTTCTCTTTATTCAAAGACGAGCTCACAATAATGTAGGCTTGAAACAGAAAAAAACCATCACATGACAAACATGACATTTGCGGTTACAAGATATAAATCATAAGACCATACAAGACCAACAAATGTTTCCATTCTTCTCTCCTCTTCCCCCCCCCCACACTTCCTGAGGCTCAGATTGATAGCTGTGCTAGAGAGGAAACTGTGGGGAGGGGATGTGGGTGCTCACATGAGCTGACCTTTTCATGCCTTGTTTTTAGCTTTTTTATTATCTCTCTATTTAACCCTGTAAGTTCCATTTACGAGCTGACCTAAATCTCCCATATACACAAGATGGAGGACATGTTTATACAAAATGGATTCTCATCCCTCACACAAACAACACGAGTTTGTGAGTGTTCGCATGTTTGATTTCAAGTGTGTGTTTGTATTAAGTGTGACTTTAGATTATGTGAGGGAGTATCTGTGAGAGTTAAATTATTTGTGTGCATTGCTGGGTGGCTGTGCCTGACTTTATTGTACTCTATACCAAGCAGGGGCGTTGCTATGTTAAAACATTGTGGGCCTGGGTCCCTGATGTTTTGTGCCAGGTCCCGAATGTCCTGCCTGCCAGCTAGACACAACTGTATTGCCATCCTCAGCATGGCAACACAATTGAATCTAATGCACTGGAAGAGCTGAAGGACCTGTGGTGACATCACAGGTCATGTGGCCAGTAAAACAGGCAGTGGTTGAGAAGGACCTGCGATGATGTCACCATCATGTGACCAGTGCAGGAGAGGACGGCAGTGAAGAGAAGTCCTGGGGGAAGAAGCTGTGGTGATGTCTGCTACATGAGGAGAGGTAAGTGAAGGGAGAGGCAGAGCAATGCTGGGAGTTGTGGTTATTTAACTGGGACTATATGTTAGGGCTGAAGGGAGGGATGTTATTTACATGAGACTGTATGTTGGAGGTGGCTGGGGAGGGGGTCATGTTGTTTACATGGGACTGTATGTTGATGGTGGCTGTGGGAGGGAGTGATGTTATTTACATGGGAATGTATATTAATGGCGGCGGTGGGAGGGAGTTATGTTATTTACATGGGACTGGATGTTGGAGGGGGATGGGGCAGGGTGATGCTATTCACATTGGACTGTATGTTGGAGGTGGCTTTGGAGGCGACTGATGTTATTTTCATGGGACTGTATGTCGTAGGCGGCTGGGGGAGGCAGTGATGTTATTTACATGGGACTGTATGTTGAAGGCGGCTGGGGAGGGAGTGATGTTATTTACATGGGACTGAATGTTGAGGGGATGATGTTTATATGGGATTGCATGTTGGGGGCGGCTGGGAAGGGGGTGATATTATTTACATGGGACTGTATTTTGGAGGGGCTGTAGATAGAGAGAGATGGTATTTACATGGGACTGTCTATTGGAGCTGGAGAGTTGGTGTGATGTTATTTACATGGGACTGTATGGTAGAGGGAGGAATATAACTACAAGGGGCACTGCAGGGGGCATTATAAATACTGGGGGCACTTCAGGGTGAGCATTATAACAGTAGTGGGCAATATAACTACTGGGGGCACTGTAGGGGTATTATAAATCCAGGGACATTATAGGAATCTTATTACTCTTGGGGGCTCTATAGGTGGGACTTATAGATCCACCTTATTTCTACTAAGAGCACTGTGGGGGCCTTATTACCTCTGGGGGGGGGGTCTGTATATAGAGTTATTACCACTGGGGGAACAATAGAGGGCCTTATTTCTAGTGGTGGCTCTGTGAGGGTATTATTAATACTGGCGGGCTCTTCTACTAATAGAGGCACTCTTGGGGAGCATTATAATGGTTTGGGGCACTGTAGGGGGCAGTATTACTTATGAGGGAATTCTAGAAGGGAATTACTATTGGTGGGACTTTGAGGAGCACTATTACTATGGGGGGACTATCTGTATTGCACTTATATTTCCTCAGGATAGTATTTGTGGGTATTGGGGAGCACAGCGAGCAGCAGGATAACACTGTTGGCACTCGTGGTTGGGGGATGATGTGAGGAAATGTGAGGAAGCTAAGAGACGAGGAGCGGCTGACAGAAGCTGTACGGACCAAATGGAGTAGATGATGACAGAGAAGATCTACATCGGAGGAGATGTCACGTGGGAGGTACTGGATGTGACAGGTATATGCTGCTGTATAGCAAGTATATCAAAATATGGTGAGCGGGGGGAGGGTTGATTTAGAGAACTGGGCCATATTCATTGGGGCTTGCGCCCCGGATCTTTTGATACCCTAGCAACATCCCTGATACCAAGTCTATACCAAGTCAGACCAGTGTAATCTAGTTTATACACTGTGACTAGTGATAAGCGGCAGGGGCTATATTCTAATTCGCGATATTTGACAAATATTTTGTAGAATATTTGTCATATATTCGCGAATATTTGAAAAAAATGAATATATAGCAATATATTAAATATATTGCAATATATTTGTTTTTAGAATATTCGTCATTTTTCATCATCCATCTGAAGTGAACAGTACACATGATTCCCCCTTGCTTTGGGTGTCTGGTTCCCAAAAAAACTGTTCTTATCTGTCCGGATTTCAGCCCGCTCCAGTCAGTGCCCGTTGCAGTGCGCATGGAGCGTCCCCATCACCATGGGAACACTTCGGCTTTGAATATACCATCGGATCTGAGTTTTCACAATCTCACAACAGCGAATAGTCTTGTCATAAGACTATGCAAACAATAGAGGGCGCTGTTCATGAGTTATAAACAGCACCCTCTATTGGTTGCATAGTCTTATGACAAGACTAAACGCTGTTGTAAGATGATTTCACAACAGCGAATAGTCTTGTGATATCATGTGTTCATATGGAAAAAATGACGAATATTTGAAAAGCAAATATATAGCACTATATTCTAAATATTAGCGAATTTTCAAAGTGCCAATATTCGCTATTAAAATTCGTAACTGTCACTAACTGTGACTTGCTTTTGCTGCCAGGTTTATTGCAGCTGAGAGTATACTGGGATTCCTTTTTTTTCTTTCTCTTCCGTCTCCAGGGTGTTGCACGGGTGAGTAATTAGAGTGTGGCTATCTAATTAGGAGAAGTTAAATAGCCAGTCTTAAGGGCAGCTTAGGTTGATTGAGAGAAGCATTTATACAAGCACACAAACAATGCGAGTTTGTGAGCGCTCGTGTGTTTGATTTCCAGTGTGTGCTTGTATTAAGTGTGTGACTTTAGATTACGTGACTTCAGATTCAGGGACTTTACTTTAGTAGGGGACTGCAGTAAATCAGTTTCTTATCACTGCACTATATTTTTTCTCTTTTCTTGCATAATCCCCATTTAGTATATGTTCAATTATTGACAGCGCAGTCCAGTGCACATCTTGTCTCATGTATGCAGTCCTGGAACATATCTTTGTTCAAAATGTGAGCATATTGCTCGTTTGGAATCGCACATCGTGTATCAAACCGGGTGAGTTTCAACACTGAGAAGCGCTGAGAATTTGGAAAAGAGTTCTCTGCTCACTGAGCAAGCACTCTATGGGGTAGATGTGGGGGAGGGTGGTAGCATGGAGGCTCAGGAAAGTGAGGTAGGTAGCTGAATAACCGTTAGAAAGCGGGGTAGAGGGAAGAGTGCCAGGGAGGCTAGCCCTGATCTGACACACGCCAACAAGTTTGCAGGGTTTCGCAGATGAGGGGGATGTCAGCTCATGGAGAGCACTGCTCTAGCCTAACACTTCCTCTGCCAGTCAATGGAATGTGAGGTCCAGTAAGCAGGGGACCAGGAGAGCAGGGAAGGACAGACAGGTGCTGGTAGTGGGAGATTCAGTTATCAGGGGCAATCTGTCACAAAGACCGGGATCGTTGAACGATGTGTTGTCTTCCTGGCACTCAAGTTCAGCACATCGTGGATCGGGTTTACAGATTACTGGGAGGGGCTGGAGAAGATCAAACAGTCATGGTCTACATCGGAACCAATGACAAAGTTAGAGGTAGGTGGAGCGTCCTTAAAAATTATTTTAGGGATTTAGGTCACAAGCTTAGGGCAAGGACCTCAAAGGTAGTGCTTTTCGAAATACTACCTGTACCACAAGCCACACAAGAAAGGCAGCGGGAGATTAGGGAGGTTAACAAGTGGCTCAAGAACTGGTGTAGGAAGGAGGGGTTTGGATTCCTGGAGAACTGGGCTGACTTCTCTGTTGGCTACAGGCTCTATCATAGGGATGGGCTGCACCTCAATGGGGAAGGGGCAGCTGTTTTGGGGGAGAAGATTGCTAGAAGGTTGAAGGAGTGTTTAAACCAGGGGTGCACAACTTTTTTCGGTCTGGGGGCCGCATTGTGACATGGTACTATTTGAAGGGGCCCACAAAAAAAGTTAGCCTATTACAGGCTAATGCAAAGTGACTGGGGAGGAATGATCACAACCGCAGTCATTCCTCCCTCATTTACTTCTATCGATTATCGGTAGCACATTCCTGATTACAAGGTGAGGTGTGCTGACGATAATTGTACATCTTTCATGTATGCAAATCAGCTGACAAACGAGTGATTCCTTGTTTATCAGCTGATCAGTGGCACGATTATACCGGCAAGATATCAGGAATGAGCGTTCCTAGAAACACTTGTTCCCAGTAATTGTCCTGAATATTGTGCTGTGTAACAGGGGCTTAGAGATTTTTCCTGGTAAAAAATTATTTTTAACACGTTCGTGCAGCATGGGCGTGAAACAGAAGATTCATACTTTCCTGCTCCCCGCCACTCCCGCTGTCTCCATCTTCCAGTCCCGGCGCTGTTTACATCCGGTTGGATATGGACATAGCCACATGTATCTCTCCAGCTAATGACTGACTTCAGTGGTGATGTGGCCACAAGCAGCGTGTCACCACTAAAGCCAGTCATTTGCTGGATAGGTGCTCCGGGACCGAAAGATGGAGACAGTGAGAGCAGCACGGAGCAGGAAAGTAGGAATCTTCTGTTTCAGGGACCATGCTGCAGGAACTGGTTAAAAATCATTTTAACTAGGAAACTCCTTTAAGTGGCCACATTTACTTCCTGCCTCCTATTCACAAATGAGCGCTTTCCTTCACTGCAGAGGATGTCGCTCACTGGTTATTACCACCTTCTGCACCCCCAGATATACTGTAGGTGCCCTGCAATAGCCAGTAAGCATTTTATTTATTTATTTATTTTATATCTTCTCACAAAAAAATCCTTTTTTTTAATATATTTTTTCAGCAATGTATGTCCCCCAAGAGGTCTTTAAGGGAGACAATGAAATTTTTTTTTTTTTGCACTTTTTTTTAAATTTATTCATATTTCTTTATTGTGTTTTAATTTTTTTTTGCACTTTTAATACATATATATATTTGCCACATAATTTGCACCCAAAAGGTCCATAAAAGACCTTTGGGGACACAGACTTTTTTTTTTTTTTGCACTATTTCCACTGTAACTGGAGCATCCAAAGGAGCCCCAGTTACAGGGAAAACCAGCCTCCTGATGAGGCTTTGTACAAGGCAGAGCTGGTGAGGCTCTGCAGTCCTCTGCCCCTGACTCCCGGCAATCACATGATCGCCGGGTCTAAACTGCACAGTGCGCCACTCATCTGTGTGAGGAGAAGGCAGAAGCGCTGATACACTGCTTCTGCCTTCTCCTCGGCTCCCCAGCTGTCTCAGACCCGTCCTGCTCCTGCTACAATGCGGGAGCAGGAGCTGTAATGCTCTGTGATACGGCGCTGAAACAGAAACACACGATCAGCTACGATCAGCTATGTTTCTGCCCAGCAGGATGGGGGCCGCAAACCATGGCTCTGAGGGCTGTGCGCCTCTGGTTTAAACTATGGACTGGGGGAGGGAAATTACATTATAGGAGGAAAAGATAGTGCAGATAGGGACCTGGGACAAGGTAATGGAACCGGAGGAGGAATGGAAGGAGGGACTAGAACAGTTCAGAAGTAAAGGTGTAGGGTAAAAAATATACATAAACCTCTTAATTGTGTGTATGCTAATGCAATAAGCCTCAATAAATAAAACTGGTAAACTGGAATTAGTGATGTGTGAGGAGGACTATGACATATTGGGAATAACTGAGACATTTCTGGATGATAGCTATGACTGGGTGCTTAACATACAGGATTACAGTCTGTTTCGAAAGGATCATCAAAACAGGAGAGGGGGAGGGGTTTGCATTATTGTAAAGTCCTGTCTAAAGCCCACACTCCGGGATGATATAAGTGAAGGACATGAACATGTGGAGTCACTGTGGGTAGAAATACATGGAGGAAAAAACAACAATGAAATACTAATAGGAGTTTATTATAAGCCACCTAATATACCAGAGTCCACAGAAAATCTACTTCTAAACGAACTAGACGAGGCAGCAAATCATAATGAGGTTGCTGTTATGGGGGACTTCAACTACCCAGATATAGACTGGGAAAGTGAAACCTGTACATCTCATAAAGGAAACAGGTTCTTGGCAATAACCAAAGACAATTACCTTTCCCAAATGGTTCAGAACCCGATTAGAGGGACGGCCATACTCGCCTGACAGAACAACAGATGTGCAGTTTGGGGGACACCTGGGAAATAGTGACCATAAAGTAATAACCTTCCAATTGTCATTTAAAATAGTGTTTCTTCAGGGAGGAACAAAAATACCAACTTCAAAATAGCTAAATTAAGCAAACTAAGACAGGCTTAACTAACTGGGACACAGTCCTCAAAAATAAAAATACAGCCACAAAATGGAATATTTTCAAAAGCATCCTAAAATCTAAATATGAGAGGTACATACCTTATGGGAATAAAAGGGTAAGGAACAAGAAAAAAAAACTATGTGGATAAACAGAAAGGTAAAGAAAGCAATAAATTGCAGAAAGAAAGCATTTAAATCACTAAAATAGGAGGGTAGCGAAGAAGCATTGAAAAATTATAAGGAAAAAAAAATTGAATATGTAAAAGACAAATAAAAACAGCTAAACTAGAGACCAAGAGATTCATTGCCAAAGAGAGTAAAACTAACCATAAAATGTTCTTTAATTATATAAATGGTAAAAAATATAAATCTGAAGGTCTCGGCCCTTTACAGAGTAATGAAGGGGCAGTTGAAGAGAGTGATGAGGAGAAAGCAAAGCTATTAAATATTTTTTCTCCACTGTCTTCACTGAGGAAAATAAACTGTCATATGAAATGCAGAAAGTAAAAGTAAATTCCCCATTAAAAGTGCCCTGTCTGACTCAGGAAGAAGTACAGCGGCGTCTTAAAAAGATTAAAATAGACAAACCACTGGTACCAGATGGCATACACCCCTGTATCCTAAGAGCATTAAGTAATGTCATAGCCAAATACCAAATCCTGATAGGAACGTTAAAACTCAAAATAATAAATATTTATTGGTGATAAATACCTAAAAACTTAGAGTGTACAACCCCAACTCATTTACAAAAACAGACTTAAAGAGGTGTTCACACTGTATGGTTAGTAAAAATGCACCAAGCACCATACGTGAAAAAAATGGACCTAGTGATGTGCTTGTATAAAAAATGCATCCCCACTTCATTGTTCACGATCCAATTGTTGCACCTCTAATAACAAAAGAAACGTCTGATGGCCAACTCACAGGAGCCACTAGTGTACCTACAGGACTGTTTAGCATCTATGCTGCCTATGACTCACTATAACAGTCTCTTTAATACCCTCACTTGCAATTACTGCCGCCAATCAGTATGTCCCTAACAGTGAGAGACATTTCATGTGCATGGCTCAACGCGTTTCTGTGCCTAAGTATCCCTGGAACTTCATCAGGAGCCTATTGAGAGAGATGCAATTACATATCAGTCACTGCCTGACTTGATTAGTGACACTCAGGTGAGAGTATAGGTGCTAGGATGGCCGCGCACGGCCACGTGAATGCCAGAATTTAAAGGGTCAACACCCCGCCCCCATATGCATGGCTACGAGTGGCCTACCAATCAGATGGGAACAAGCTCTGTACTACACAGGGGACATCATTTGTTCTACTAATAAATGTTTGTGTAATATCATATGTGTGTTTTTGATTTGATGTTTTGATATATATTTCCGCATATTGCTATAGATGTACCATGGTTAGCACTCCCGCTGTTAATTCAAATTTCTTAACTCATTTCATTATTTTGAGACAAAAGCCATTGAAAAGTAATTGAAGGTGTTTGCTTAGATTAGATAACCAAACTCAGAAATCACAGAATAAAGGAGTGTTAACCATGTTACATCAGTATTTGGTGGTTCTCATAAGGAAGTAAGACAGATCCTATCTGAAAATTGGGATTTCCTGCTAACTAGTGTTGATCGAGCACCAAAGTGCTCATGTGCTCTTTTCGATGCTCGAGTGTTCTACCAAGCACCCGAGCACAATGGAAGAACCCCAGGCACCCCCTGCTCTGAAGAAGGGAGGGTGTTGGGACTCTAGTTCAGCTTAGGAGTCCCTGCTCTGACTCCATATATAGCTATATCCATATATGGAGTCAGTGCTGCAGGACACCCCAGTGTTTTTAAATCTAATTTCTGAAAAATTTCTGCTAGGATTTGAGCTCCCAAAGTTGTACCTTAGAGGCAAGGACCTTATCCACTCAGCTATAAAGCGGAATGCTTAACTGTGTCCGAAAAACCTTATAGTAGTTTCTGATGTAGTGAGTATTCCTATTCAGCAGAAGACTTATTTTATATTTCTGTGCAAGTTAACATGTAGCTCTATAGTGTAGCGCTTAACATCCTTGCCTCTAATGTACAAGGTTGGGAGTTTGAATTCCGGCAGAAACATTTATATAGAAAGTTTTTAGCCATAATATATTTACATATATTATTATATATTTATATATGTAAATATATATTATGGCTAAAAGATCAGTAGTAGTTTCCTATATATTATGCATTCATGTATATCAGAAGTATGATTTTATCTACATGTATATATATATATATATATATATATATATATATTATTTTTTATATTTTTTTTGTTTAAATTACAATCTTTATTTTGTGCTATACATTTTTTACAAATACAAAAAAATATATATATAAATCAAATCTCTATTTCTGAAATGATTTGAACTCCCAACCTTGTACATTAGAGGCAAGGACCTTATCCACTCAGCTATAAAGCTGAATGCTAAACTGTGTCAGAAAAACCTCATAGTAGTTTCTGATGTAGTGAGTATTCCTATTCAGCAATAAGACTTATTTTATATTTCTGTGCAGGTTAACATTTTGCTCTATAGTGTAGTGTTTAACATCCTTGCCTCTAATGTACAAGCTTGGGTGTTCGAATTCTGGCAAAAATATTTCAGAAATAGGGATTAAATTTATATATTTAATTTTTTTTTAGTAATTGTAAAAATTTTATGGCACAAAATATATGTGTAATTACTAATATATATATATACTCCCCTAAAGAATTATTAGGAACACCATACTAATATGGTGTTGGACCCCCTTTTGCATTCAGAACTGCCTTAATTCTACGTGGCATTCATTCAACAAGGTGCTGATAGCATTCTTTAGAAATGTTGGCCCATATTGATAGGATAGCATCTTGCAGTTGATGGAGATTTGAGGGATGCACATCCAGGGCACGAAGCTCCCGTTCCACCACATCCCAAAGATGCCCTATTGGGTTGAGATCTGGTGACTGTGGGGGCTATTTTAGTACAGTGAACTCATTGTCATGTTCAAGAAACCAATTTGAAATGATTCGAGCTTTGTGACATGGTGCATTATCCTGCTGGAAGTAGCCATCAGAGGATGGATACATGTTCTCATTCTGTTTACGCCAAATTCGGACTCTACCATTTGAATGTCTCAACAGAAATCGAGACTCATCAGACCAGGCAACATTTTTCCAGTCTTCAACAGTCCAATTTTGGTCAGCTCGTGCAAATTGTAGCCTCTTTTTCCTATTTGTAGTGGAGATGAGTGGTACCCGGTGGGGTCTTCTGCTGTTGTAGCCCATCTGCCTCAAGGTTGTGCATGTTGTGGCTTCAAAATGCTTTGCTGCTTACCTCGGTTGTAACGAGTGGTTATTTCAGTCAACGTTGCTCTTCTATCAGCTTGAATCAGTCGACCCATTCTCCTCTGACCTCTAGCATCCACAAGGCATTTTTGCCCACAGGACTGCCGCATACTAGATGTTTTTCCCTTTTCACACCATTCTTTGTAAACCCTAGAAATGGTTGTGCGTGAAAATCCCAGTAACTGAGCAGATTGTGAAATACTCAGACCGGCCCGTCTGGCACCAACAACCATGCCACGCTCAAAATTGCTTAAATCACCTTTCTTTCCCATTCTGACATTCAGTTTGGAGTTCAGGAGATTGTCTTGTCCATGACCACACCCCTAAATGCATTGAAGCAACTACCATGTGATTGGTTGACTAGATAATTGTATTAATGAGAAATAGAAAAGGTGTTCCTAATAATTCTTTAGGTGAGTGTGTGTATATATATATATATATATATATATATATATAAATAAACATAGAATGTGTCGGCAGATAAGAACCATTTGGCCCATCTAGTCTGCCCCATCATATATATGTATATATAAATATATATATACATATATAATAATACTTCTGATATACAGTACAGACCAAAAGTTTGGACACACCTTCTCATTCAAAGAGTTTTCATTATTTTCATGACTATGAAGGCATCAAAACTATGAATTAACACATGTGGAATTATATACATAACAAACAAGTGTGAAACAACTGAAAATATGTCATATTCTAGGCTCTTCAAAGTAGCCACCTTTTGCTTTGATTACTGCTTTGCACGCTCTTGGCATTCTCTTGATGAGCTTCAAGAGGTAGTCCCCTGAAATGGTCTTCCAACAGTCTTGAAGGAGTTCCCAGAGATGCTTAGCACTTGTTGGCCCTTTTGCCTTCACTCTGCGGTCCAGCTCACCCCAAACCATCTCGATTGGGTTCAGGTCCGGTGACTGTGGAGGCCAGGTCACCTGGCGCAGCACCCCATCACTCTCCTTCATGGTCAATTAGCCCTTACTTTCAAAGCTTTCTCAATTTTTCGGCTGACTGACTGACCTTCATTTCTTAAAGTAATGATGGCCACTCGTTTTTCTTTACTTAGCTGCTTTTTTCTTGCCATAATACAAATTCTAACAGTCTATTCAGTAGGACTATCAGCTGTGTATCCACCTGACTTCTCCTCAACGCCACTGATGGTCCCAACCCCATTTATAAGGCAAGAAATCCCACTTATTAAACCTGACAGGGCACACCTGTGAAGTGAAAACCATTTCAGAGGACTACCTCTTCAAGCTCATCAAGAGAATGCCAAGAGTGTGCAAAGCAGTAATCAAAGCAAAAGGTGGCTACTTTTAAGAACCTAGAATATGACATATTTTCAGTTGTTTCACACTTGTTTGTTATGTATATAATTCCACATGTGTTCATTCATAGTTTTGATGCCTTCAGTGTGAATCTACAATTTTCATAGTCATGAAAATAAAGAAAACTCTTTGAATGAGAAGGTGTGTCCAAACTTTTGGTCTGTACTGTATATCAATGCATATTATGCAGAAAACTACTACTGATGTTTTTAGCCATAATATATTTACATATATTATATATTATTATATATTACATATTTTAAATATATAATAATATATGTAAATATATTATGGCTAAAAAGTTATATATATATATATATATATATATATATACACACATACTTCTGCCAGGATTCGAACTCCTAACTTTAGAGGCAAGGACATTAACCACTACACTATAGAGCTACATGTTAACATGTACAGAAATATAAAATTAGTCTTCTGCTGAATAGGAATACTCACTACATCAGAAACTACTATGAGTTTTTTCTGACACAGTTTAGCATTCAGCTTTATAGCTGAGTGGATAAGGTCCTACAAGGAATTGGGAGTTCAAATCCCATCAGTAACTTTTCAGAAATCGATCTTAAATTACATTTAAATACACTGACTTGAGCATATGTGGTGTTCGGCTGAACTCCGCAATGTGCCGAGCAATGCTCGAGCCAAACTGGTGTTCAGCCGAGCATGCTCGATCAACACTACTGCTAACTGATCCTGATATTGGCAGCATCATTCCTGTGCATCCTGAAATTACATATCAACGAAGTCAGAACCTACGGGATTGTCTCGTTCACAGTTTTTATCAAAGTTCTTGCCAACAGATGTGGTTACAGAATAATTTGGTGGGAACCTTCTCGTGTGGATCATGTAACTTCTGCAGATACATCCGAAGGGGAAAGTCCTTTACTGGTAGCACCATCGATAAATCTTATATCAGATCATTTATCAATTGCAAATTGGTGGGGGTGGTTTACCTCATGTAATGTATCTGTGGAGTTAAGTATGTTGGCAAGACCAAGCGTGAGCTGAGACTGCACATTGGTGAGCACATTTTGCATATAGCTAAACTCAATGACACACCTATAGCACGTCATGTG
Organism: Bufo bufo; assembly: GCF_905171765.1. Taxonomy (NCBI): domain Eukaryota; kingdom Metazoa; phylum Chordata; class Amphibia; order Anura; family Bufonidae; genus Bufo; species Bufo bufo. Next base: position 493,537,711 of record NC_053392.1, on the reverse strand, counting down.
GAAGAGTGCCATGATGGAAGGGTGAAATCTGTGACCTTCCAGGGTATTGAACAGATTAAAAGATCACCGAGGGGTGGCAATTGGGATCTTTTGTTACTCCAAAAGGAGGCTCAGTGGATATTCAGACTTAATACAACTAAGCTCACGGCCTCAATGATGCTATTTAATTTGCATATTTTATCTGAAGAGCCACCTTCACTATTAAATGTTGGATCTATTCTTTGATCTTTTTTCCTGCCCTCCGTAGCAACATCTTCCCCATGATTTCAATATTTATTATTTATTATTTTGAGTTTTAACGTTCCTATCAGGCTTTAGTAATTGGATTTTTGATAAAGCGACGTATACCGTTATACTTAGATTTTGTTAGAATGTCATAGCCAGGCCCTTATTTCTGATATTTAAGGACTCTTTACTGACAGGGAGTGTTCCACAGGATTGGCGCATAGCAAATGTGGTGCCAATATTCAAAAAGAGTATAAAAGCAGGGCCTGGAAACGATAGGCCAGTAAGTTTAACATCTGTTGTGGGTAAACTGTTTGAAGGTTTTTTAAGAGATGCTATCTTGGAGTACCTCAATAAAAATAAGCAAATAACGCCATATCAGCATGGCTTCATAAGGAATCGGTCATGTCAAACTAATTGAATCAGTTTCTACGAGGAGGTAAGTTCTAGACTTGACCGCAGCGAATCAATGGATGTCGTATATCTTGACTTCTCCAAAGCATTTGATACTATACTACATAAAAGGTTAGTATGTAAAATAAGAATGCATGGACTGGGGAAAAATATCTGTATGTGGGTAAGTAACTGGCTCAGTGATAGAAAACACAGGGTGATTATTAATAGTGATGGACGAACATCGGCCAGGACAGTTTACAGATGCGATCGCACGAACGCAATCAAATGTACGCGAACCGCAAGTTCGCAGCAGCCCCTATTCACTTTAATGGCAGGCGAACCTGAAAAACCTTCAGCTCATATTTTCAGCCACCAAATACTAAGTAGAAGTGTACAAATAGTCCCACAACATGGACAGTGACATACTAGAGGGGGATCAATAACAAAAATTCCAACAAAAAATATGTATCTTAATCAGGGGACATTTTTATGTGTCTTAAAGGGAAATTCTCTGAAATGTGCTCTATTGGAGCCTAGAATTTTTTTTATTTTAGGCCACTGGACTACAGGCCCCAAACATTAGGCATTCACATGACAGAAAAGTGATTATGTGGCCGGAGATAAATAAAGGTCAATGGATATCAATTCTACTGCAGGCCAGTACAAATACAGGTGAAATACATATGTTTAAAATAACTAAAAATATAAAATTGGATTAAAAATATGGCTAACGAAATCCCCCTCTTGAAAAAAAAACCCTAATGATGATAGTTGAAATTCAATAACACGTGGTCGTCACCGGTGTTGAATTGCTCTGAGACCGCAACAATTATTTATTCAGCGTACATAAAAGAACAAGTAAGCATGTGGCTGGTGGTAGATTACACGGTCACTGGATATTAATTTTACAGCAGGCCAGTGTACTACAGGTCCCCAAAAATTATGCATTCAGCGTACATAAAAGAACAAGTAAGTGGCTGAAGGTAGATTACATGGTCATTGGATATCAATTTTTCAGCAGGCCAGTGTACGATAGGCCCGAAAAATTATGCATTCAGCGTACATAAAAGAACAAGTAAGTGGAGGTATATTAGATGGTCAATAGATATAAATTTACTGAAGGCCAGTACAAATACAGGTTAAATACATATGTTTAAAAGAACTAATAATATAGAATTGGATTAAAAACATGGCTAACGAAATCCCCCTCTTGAAAAAAACACTAATTATAATAGTTGAAATACGTGGTCGTCACAGGTGTTGAATTCCTCATAGGCCCAAAACATTAGGCATTCACCGGACAGAAAACGCCTTCAATGCCGCTGTATTTACCTAAGACAGGGACCAATATTTGTTCTGTGTGGTGGCCGATATTTGTGGGCTGGCATGAGGAAATTCAATTAAATGTGGTCGTCACAGGTGTTGAAATCCTTCGAGATCCATGCCTCATTCATTTTTAGAAATGTGAGGTAGTCCACACTGTTGTGAGCTAGGCGAGTGCACTTATCGGTCTGCTGCACTGAACGTCCTTTCGTACAGGACACTGGACGAGGGGCACAGGTCAAGCCTGCACACCCAGTAGTCCACCCTCTCTTCTCAGAGAGTCCACATCGGCCGTTAAACCAATGTAGTCGAACACCTGTCGGTCTAGGCATTCCCTGAGGCTGGATCCAGAGGGCGGCTGTCGATGGGTTGGCTGCAAGAATGATCTCATATCCGAAGTGACCAACACATCTTCAAACCGCCCTCTTTTTGCAGGTGCGGTAGGATTGGTAGCCGCAACTGTTTATCTGTGGGTGGAAATTCCTCTGCCAGCGCCCGCAACAGCAGAATGCAGCATCTCTCGCAGCAAGGTCTGGAAGTGCTGCATTCTGACAGCCCTCTGTGATGCTGGTAACATGTCCGCCATTTTGTGTTTGTACCGGGGATCTAAGTACGTTGCCGCCCAGTACTGGTCCTTGGCCTTTATGCTTTTTATACGGGGGTCCCTCTTCAAACACTGGAGCATGAAGGCCCCCATTTGCACTAAACTGGAAGCGGTGGAGTGGCCTGGCTCCTGCTCCTCATCCAGGATAATGTCGTTCTCGGTCTCCTCCCCCCAGCCACGGACAACACCAGGGATCCAAGAATCTTTTAAAGCATACTCTTCTTGCTCCGCCCCAACACCATCCTCCTCTGAGTCCTCTTCAGACTCCTGTTGACTTGTCTCAGATGGAGTAGCCCCTCAGGAAATTCATCCAGCATTGCGACTTCCTCATCTTACTGCTCCTCGACGGCTTGATCAATGACACAATGTAATGCACGTTCCATAAAGAAGGCGTAAGGTACCATGTCACTGATGGCGCCCTGGCTGCGACTGACCAGTTTGGTGATCTCATCAAATGTTCGCAGAAGTCTGCATGCGTCAAGCATGAGCAGCCACTGGCGCGGTGAAAAAAAAACAAGCTCCCCAGAACCTGTCCTGCCGCAGAGTTGGTACAGGTAGTTGTTAATTGCACGTTTCTGCTGGAGCAGCCTATCAAGCATATAAAAGGTGGAGTTCCATCGCGTCGGGCAGTCACAAATCAGACGTCTGACAAGCAGGAGGTGTCACCGCTGAACGTCAGCAAGGCGAGCCATGGCCGTGTAAGATCTTCTAAAATGGCCAGAGATATTTCTGGCCTGCCACAAGACGTCCTGGACCCCGGGGTATTTGGCAATGAATCGCTGCACAGCTAAGTTCAGGACATGTGCCATGCACGGCACGTGTGTCATTTTGCCGTGTTTCAGCGCGCTCAACAGATTGGCACCGTTGTCGCACACCAATTTACCAATTGTAAAATTGAGTGGGGTTAGCCACTGATCAGTTTGTGACTGCAAAGCTGTAAGGAGTGCAGGACCAGTGTGGCTCTTGGCTTCCAGGCACAACAGCCGCAGCACAGCATGGCAACGTCTCACCTGGCACGTCGAATAGTTTCTGGGTAGCTTGGGGGGCGCAGCGGAAGAGGCTGTAGCAGTGGAAAAGGAGGAGTTAGCCGAGGAGGAGACGGAGGATGGAGTAGGAGGAGGAGAAGAAGAGGCAGGCCTGCATGCAATCCGTGGCGGTAACACCAAATCCACACGGGTGTCACGGGTTGCATGCTTGACGGCCGTCAGAAGGTTCACCCAGTGGGTAGTAAAAGTTATGTACCTTCCCTGCCCGTGTTTGCTAGACCATGTGTCTGTGGTCAGATGTATCTTGGCACCGGCACTGTGTGCCAGAGATACATTCACTTGCCACTGAATGTGGCCATATAGTTCCGGGATGCACTTCTGGGAGAAATATTTCCTTCCAGGTACCTTCCATTGCGGTGTGCTAATGGCCACAAATATTCTAAAGGCTAGCAGTTCTGACAAGCCGGTGGTCAGCCGTTGGGCAAGAGTGTTATCCGGCGTCGTATTTCTTTTTTCGCTCGAACATTTTGGCCACGGAAGCCTGTCTTTTGCCAGATAAACGCGACGATGGCACGGTGGAAGGTGGAGTGGAGGACAAATGGGAGGAGAGAGGAGAAGGAGAAGAAGAGGCAGGATGTGGAGCACCAGTAGTGTGTCTTTGTGGGTTCTGACAGTGTTTCTCAATGGGCTTGGTGATAGGAGGCCAGGTGCCTTCTAAGGCGGTCGTCCCTAGGTGAGTGTTGGGCTTACCGCGACTTATGCTTTGACAACACAGGCTGCAGATGGCAACAATATTGTAAGCAGCGGACATGTTAAAAAAAGCCCACACTGCGAAGCCATGTGCCGGTGTCCTGGGAGCACCAGATGTGCATGGTGCATGGTGGATGGCTCGTTCCAGATACATTTGCAGTCTGCTTTTTGCCTCCTGTACACTGTAAGTTCTGCCTGCTTCTCCTCCTTCTCCTCCCTATCTGCTGCTACGTCTCTCCCTCTGAACTCCCCTCCTCTTCCTCTCTTGTGGGCACCCACGTGACGTCCATAGTCACATCATCTTCATCCCCTTCACTACCACTGACATTAGAGATCTCGGAGTAGGCAGCAACAGCGGGAACCACCCTCCTTGGGCTGATCTGGGTACTGTCGTCAGACTGCTGGGTGGCGACCGTTGATACCTCCTCTTCCTGATCCGATGCCAAGAATGACTGGGCATCAGTAAGGGCTGGAAATGGATGGGAAAATAATTCCTCTGACTCGAGCGGAGGGGATATGGTGGTGGTGGTGGTGTCTTTGGAGGTGCACACAGCAGAGAATGAAGAGGGTGCAGATAGAGAGGATGAGGAGGGTGCAGAAGCAAAAGGCTGAGAGAGCGTCCTTTGACATAATTGCACACGCCTTCTGCAACTTCCCACTTAGACTCCGGCCTGGGGCACCTGCCCGACCACTACCACTTCTATGGAATGGCATGCCTCTTCCTCTGCCTGTCATTTTCAAAATGACCCTGTGACAAAAGTCCCTATAGAAGAGCAGTATTTGTGGAAGAAGGTATATCACACCCCTGCTTCAATCAGTTTTTTTTGGGGGGGCAACTGGTATATCACACCAGTAGAAATTATTTGTTCCAATAGTGTTTGTCACTATCTATAGCCGAGGTAACGCAGCTAAACCACAAACAAATGCTGCACTATCCAAATGCACTATATAGAAAGTATATAATTGGTATATACAGTAACACCCCTGCTTCAATCAGTTTTTTTAAGTGGCAACTGGTATATCACTTTAGTAGAAATTATTTGTTCCAATGTCATTTGTCACTATCTGTAGCTGAGGTAATGCAGCTAAACCGCAAACAAATGCTGCACTACCCAAATGCACTATATAGAAAGTATATAATTGGTATATAACACCCCTGTTTCAATAGTTTTTTTGGGGGGGCAACTGGTATTTCACACCAGTAGAAATTATTTGTTCCAATGGCGTTTGTCACTATTTGTAGTGGAGTTAATGCAGCTAAACCGTAAAAAAACGCTGCACTACCAAAATGCACTATATAGAAAGTATATCATTGGTATATAACACCCCTGCTTCAATCAATTTTTTTGGGGGGCAACTAGTATATCACACCAGTAGAAATTATTTGTTCCAATGTTGTTTGTCACTATCTGTAGCTGCGGTAACGTACCAAATCTGCAAACAAATGCTGCACTACCTAAATGCACTATATAGCAAGTATATTATTGGTATACAACACCCCTGCTTCAATCAGTTTATTTGGGGGCCCCATGGTAAATCACACCAGTATAAATTATTTGTCCCAATAGCGTTTGGCACTCTGTGTAGCTGCAGTATCGCAGCAGAACCGCACACAACTGCTGCACAATACAAATGCCCTATAATATACTTTCTATATTAGAAAGTATATTACACCCCTCAATAAGTCACACCTATTGATAGCACACCTATACCAGTCCTTAAAAGGACTTTTGTGGCCCTATTAGCTAGCATTTAGTGTCCCTAACAGTCTGTCCCTGCTCCACACAGCAACCTCTCCCTACACTGGCAAAAGACTGAATATAAAATGGCGGCCAGATCAGGTTTATTTCTAAGGTAGCGGGTATGTCCATGTGCTGAAATGTCTCAATTGACTGTCCTGTACCACCTGATGGATGTGTCATGGGTCAAAGTTCTTCACAATGTAAAAGAATATGGTGCCGGCGGACATCGCCATATGTTCACCCGTTCGGCAAACCGCGAGCGAGCAAAGTTTACCGTGAAATGACCACCAGGCGAACCGCAAGGCCATGTCTAGTTATTAATGGTACACACTCAGATTGGGTCACTGTCACTAGTGGGGTACCACAGGGTTCAGTATTGGGCCCTATTCTCTTCAATGTATTTATTAATGATCTTGTAGAAGGCTTGCACAGTAAAATATCTATTTTTTAAGAAGACACTAAACACGGAAGAGGACACTATACAGCCTCAGATGGATCTGGATAGATTGGAGGCTTAGGTAGATAAGATGAGGTTTAACACTGACGAATGTAAGGTTATGCACATGGGAAGAAATAATGCAAATCACCAGTAAATACTAAATGGTAAAACACTGGGTAACACTGACATGGAAAAATAACTAGGAATTCTTCTGAACAGCAAACTAAGCTGTAGAAACCAATGTCAGGCAGCTGCTGCCAAGGCCAATAAGATAATGGGTTGCATCAAAGTGGGCGTAGGTGCCAATTAGAGATGAGCTAATCGAATCCCACAAAGTGAATTTCGATCCAAATTTCAGGATAAATTCGATTTGCCTAGAAGCCGAATTTCCTCGTGCTTCGTGTCAGCGAATCGATTTAACCTGAAATAGTATAAAAAACAAAAAAAAATCAAACTTACCTCCTCCATTTGCTTGCGATAGGCTGCCAGCCTCCATCTTGCTTTAAGATCTCAGCCGAAATCCAGTGTGGGGCGAGATTACAGCTGGCGTGATGACGTAATCTCGCACTGCAAGGGATTTCAGCCAAGATCTTCAAGCAAAATGGCTGGGGCCGGCCCGTCACGAGCAAATAGAGGCGGTAAGTTTGATGAAAAAAAAAATGTATTGTTAATTTTACACTCAGATGCCGCGATCATGTATGAACGTGGCATCTGAGGGGTAAAATGATGGGGGCGGCGCTATCACAGCTCCCTATCATTGCACCTGCTACTTACAAAAAAATGCACTTCGTGACAAAATAATTTTTCACAAAGCTAATTTTGGGGTGAAATTCGGTGAATCAGCCAAATCGAATTTTCAATAAATTTGCTCATCTCTAGTGCCCATAATGAGAACATAGTCCTTGGTTAATAAAAAAAAAATTGCTGCACACCATTATACAGTCAGGTCCATAAATATTGGGACACCGGCACAATTCTAACATTTTTGGCTCTATACACCACCACAATGGATTTGAAATGAAACAAACAAGATGTGCTTTAACTGCAGACTGTCAGCTTTAATTTTAGGGTATTTACATCCAAATCAGGTGAACGGTGTAGGAATTACAACAGTTTGCATATGTGCCTCCCACTTGTTAAGGCACCAAAAGTAATGGGACAATTGGCTTCTCAGCTGTTCCATGGCCAGGTGTGTGTTATTCCCTCATTATCCCAATTACAATGAGCAGATAAAAGGTCCAGAGTTCATTTTCAAGTGGGCTATTTGCATTTGGAATCTGTTGCTGTCAACTCTCAATATGAGATCCAAAGAGCTGTCACTATCAGTGAAGCAAGCCATCATTAGGCGGAAAAAACAAAACAAACCCATCAGAGATATAGAAAAAACATAAGGCGTGGCCAAAACAACTATTTGGAACATTCTTAAAAAGAAGGAACGCACTGGGGAGCTCAGCAACACCAAAAGACCCAGAAGACCATAGAAAACAACTGTGGTGGATGACCAAATAATTATTTCCCTGGTGAGGAAAACACCCTTCACAACAGTTGGCCAGATCAAGAACACTCTCCAGGAGGTAGGTGTATGTGTGTCAAAGTCAACAATCAAGAGAAGACTTCACCAGAGTGAATACAGAGGGTTCACCACAAGATGTAAACCATTGGTGAGCCTCAAAAACAGGAAGGCCAGATTAGAGTTTGCCAAACGACATCTAAAAAAGCCTTCACAGTTCTGGAAGAACATCCTATGGACAGATGAGACCAAGATCAACTTGTACCAGAGTGATGGGAAGAGAAGAGTCTGGAGAATGAAAGGAACTGCTCATGATCCTAAGCATACCACCTCATCAGTGAAGCATGGTGGTGGTAGTGTCATGGCGTATGCACGTATGGCTGCCAATGGAACTGGTTATCTTGATGATGTGACTGCTGACAAAAGCAGCAGGATGAATTCTGAAGTGTTTCAAGCAATATAATCTGCTCATATTCAGCCAAATGCTTCAGAACTCTTTGGACGGCGCTTCACAGTGCAGATGGACAATGATCCAAAGCATACTGCAAAAGCAACCAAAGAGTTTTTTAAGGGAAAGAAGTGGAATGTTATGCAATGGCCAAGTCAATCACCTGACCGGAATCCGATTGAGCATGCATTTCACTTGCTGAAGACAAAACTGAAGGGAAAATGCCCCAAGAACAAGCAGGAACTGAAGACAGTTGCAGTAGAGGCCTGGCAGAACATCACCAGAGTCTGGTGATGTCTATGCGTTCCAGACTTCAGGCTGTAATTGACTGCAAAGGATTTGCAATCAAGTATTAAAAAGTGAAAGTTAAATTTATGATTATTATTCTGTCCCATTACTTTTGGTTCCTTAATAAGTGGGAGGCACATATGCAAACTGTTGTAATTCCTACACCATTCTCCTGATTAGGATGCAAATACCCTCAAATTAAAGCTGACAGTCGGCAGTTAAAGCACATCTTGTTTGTTTCATTTCAAATCCTAAGTGGTGGACTATAGAGCCAAAAATGTTAGAATTGTGTTGATGTCCCAATATTTATGGACCTGACTGTATATGCAAACAATAGAACTGAGAAATGGGAATCATAAATAAAAGTGGTATTTTACCTACTATAAATGGATAAATGGAAGCTCTTTGCGCACATTTTTGATCAAACGTGTGTTGGGACCATCTATCAGGCATCAAGGTGGCTTCCGCAGATGGGTTCCAACCACTAATATACTGCCTCTCTTGGAATTACCTACGCCTACAATTTTCAGGGCAGTGTAGGAACCAGCTACATTAATACTCTGCTCAGAAGTCCCAGGTAGATGGGACACCAGTAGAAATGATTTGTTCCAATGGCGTTTGTCACTATTTGTAGCGGAGTTAATGCAGCTAAACCGTAAAAAAATGCTGCACTACCAAAAATGCACTATATAGAAAGTATATAATTGGTATATAACACCCCTGCTTCAATCAATTTTTTGGGGGGGGCAACTAGTATATCACACCAGTAGAAATTATTTGTTCCAATGTTGTTTGTCACTATCTGTAGCTGCGGTAATGCACCAAAACCGCAAACAAATGCTGCACTACCTAAATGCACTATATAGCAAGTATATTATTGGTATACAACACCCCTGCTTCAATCAGTTTATTTGGGGGCCCCATGGTAAATCACACCAGTATAAATTATTTGTCCCAATAGCGTTTGGCACTCTGTGTGGCTGCAGTATCGCACTAGAACTGCACACAACTGCTGCACAATACAAATGCCCTATAATATACTTTCTATATTAGAAAGTATATTACACCCCTCAGTAAGTCACACCTATTGATAGCACACCTATACCAGTCCTTAAAAGGACTTTTGTGGCCCTCTTAGCTAGCATTTAGTGTCCCTAACAGTCTGTCCCTGCTCCACACAGCAACCTCTCCCTACACTGGTAAAAGACTGAATATAAAATGGCGGCCAGATCAGGTTTATTTCTAAGGTAGGGGGTATGTCCATGTGCTGAAATGTCTCAATTGACTGTCCTGTACCACCTGATGGATGTGTCATGGGTCAAAGTTCTTCACAATGTAAAAGAATATGGTGCCGGCGGACATCGCCATATGTTCACCTGTTCGGCAAACCGCGAACGAGCAAAGTTTACCGCGAAATGACCACCAGGCGAACAGCAAGGCCATTAATACTCTGCTCAGAAGTCCCAGGTAGATGGGCGTTGTTCAGTCTAAAAGAGACGCTACTCTCAATTAATTCTACAAGAAAATTTAGACTAGAACATTAAGGGCTGTTTCACACATGCGGATGCCATGCGTGACATCAGCCCCGTGAATGACAGCCAAGACCCGATGCAGACTGCAGAAGCACGGAACATTAAGATGATTGATAATGCTCCGTGCCTCTCTGTGATCTCTTTACTGCGAAATCACAGTGACAACTTTATCTCACTGTGATTTCGTAGTAAAGAGATCACAGAGAGGCACGGAGCATTATCAATCATGTTAATGCTCCGTGCTTCTGCTGTCCGCAGCGGGTCTTGGCTCTCATTCACGGAGCGGATGTCACGCACGGCATCCGCTCGTGTGAAACAGCCCTAAGAGTCACAGGTGCATATATATCAAGCAAACATGGTTGATAAAAAAAATTGCTGCACACCATTATACATGCAAACAATAGAACTGAGAAATTGGGATTATTCTAAATAAAAGTGGAATTTAACCTACTATAAATGAGTAAATGGAAGCTCTTTGAGCACATTTTTGATCAAACGTGTGTCGGGCCCATCTACCAGGCATCAAAGTGGCTTCCGCATGTGGGTCCCTAACACTAATATAACGCCTCTCTTGGACTTACCTAAGCCTACAATTTTCAGGGCAGTGTAGGAACCAGATACATTAATACTCTGCTCAGAAGTCCCAGGTAGACGGGCATTGTTCAGTCTAAAGGAGATGCTACCCTCAATTAATACTACAAGCAAATTTAGACTAGAACATTGTGAGTCACAGGTGCATATCCATCAAGCAAACATGGTTGATAAAAAAAATTGCTGCACACCATTATACATGCAAACAATAGAACTGGGAAATTATTTAGAATGATCCCCATCACTCAGTTCTATTGTTTGCATGTATAATGGTGTGCAGCCATTTTTTTATCAACCATGTTTGCTTGATGGCTATGCACCTGTGACTCTGAATGTTCTAGTCGAAATTTTCTTGTAGTATATATTGAGGGTAGCCACCTTTTTTAGACTGAACAACACCCATCTACCGGGGACTTCTGACCAGACTATTAACCCTTTAAGGACCCATGACGTAGCTGTACATCATGGGTCCGATCCCCAAACATGGCGCCCACTCGTGTGTGCAGCTTGCGCCTTAGCCGCAGGGTCTCTGCTATTTTAAATAGCAGAGACCCGCGGCATATGTATGCGATCAGCCAAGGTGACTTAAAAAAAGTAAAAAAAAGTTTTTACAAATATAAAAAAAAATTAAAACCTAAAAGTTAAAATCAAGATTAAGATCCTCCTTTCCTTAAAAATAAAAATACTTAACCAATAAAAAAATAAACATCATGGGCATCGGCGTGTGCGAAAATGACCATGCTATTAAAATATAACAATATTAATGGCATAGGGCAAATGGCGTAGCGGGGGAAAAAATAAAAACAGCCAATTTGCCATTTTTTGTCACTTCAACTACGCAATAATTTTTTAATAAAAAGTGATCCAAAAATTGCACACACTTAACATTGGTATCACTGAAAATAACAGATCGTCCTGCAAAAAATGAGCCCTCACACAGCCTCGTACATATAGCTACAAAAAAGTTATAGAGGTCAGAATATGGTTATGAATTTTTTTTTTTCTCAAAGGTTTAAAAAAAAAATCAGTATTAAAACGAAAGAAAATTATACAAGTGTGGCATCGTTGGAACCGTACTGACCTGGAGAATGAAGATAACAGGTCAATTTTACCGCATAGTGTACAGTGTAAAAAAAAAGAATAAAAAAATATATCAGAATATTTTTTCCCAATTCTACCCTATTTGGAATTTTTTTCCCACTCCCTACTACATGGTATGCAACCGTAAATGATGCCTTTAGAAAGTACAACTTATCCAGCCAAAAATAAGCCCTCATAAGGCTACGTGAATGGAACAATAAAAAAGTTAGGACTATGGGAAGGCAGGGAGTGAAAAACGAAAACGCAAAAATGGAAAATCCCACGTTCCTTAAGGGGTTAATATAGCTGGTTCCTACATTGCCCTGAAAATTGTAGGCTCAGAATATTTTTTCCCAATTCTACCCTATTTGGAATTTTTTTCCCACTCCCTACTACATGGTATGCAACCGTAAATGATGCCTTTAGAAAGTACAACTTATCCAGCCAAAAATAAGCCCTCATAAGGCTACGTGAATGGAACAATAAAAAAGTTAGGACTATGGGAAGGCAGGGAGTGAAAAACGAAAACGCAAAAAATGGAAAATCCCACGTTCCTTAAGGGGTTAATATAGCTGGTTCCTACATTGCCCTGAAAATTGTAGGCTTAGGTAAGTCCAAGAGAGGCCGTATATTAATGTTAGGGACCCATCTGCGGAAGCCACCTTGACGCCTGGTAGATGGTCCCGACATATGTTTGATCAAAAATGCGCGCAAAGAGCTTCCATTTACTCATTTATAGTAGGTAAAATACCACCTTTATTTAGAATGGTCCCCATTTCTCTGTTCTATTGTTTGCATGTATAATGGTGTTCAGCCATTTTTTTATCAACCATGTTTGCTTGATGGATATGCACCTGTGACTCACAATGTTCTAGTCTAAATTTTCTTGTAGAGAACATGGTCCTGCCACTTTACAAATCACTAGTCAGACCACACATGGAGTACTGTGTACAGAACTGGGCTCCTCTGAACAAGGCAGACATAACAGAGCTGGAGAGGGTTCAGAGGAGTGCAACTAACGTAATTACTGGAATGGGTGGACAATAGTACCCTGAAAGATTATCAAAATTAGGGTTATTCACTTTGGAAAAAAGAAGACTGAGGGGAGATCTAATAACTATGTATAAATATATCAAGGGTCAGTACAGAGATCGCTCCCATGATCCATTTATCCCCAAGACTGTGACTATGATGAGGGGACATCCTCTGCATCTGGAGGAAAGAAGGTTTGTTCAAAAACATAGAAGAGGATTCTTTACGGTAAGAGCAGTGAGACTATAGAACTCTCTGCCTGAGGAGGTGGTGATGGTGAGTATAATAAAGGAATTCAAGAGGGTCCTGGATGTATTTCTGGAGTGTAACAATATTACAGGCCATAGCTACTAGAGAGGGGTCGTTGATCCAAGGAGTTATTCTGATTGCCTGATTGGAGTCGGGTGGAATTTTTTTCCCCTAGAGTGTGTAAAAATGGCCTCTACCTCACAGAGGTTTTTTTGCCTTCTTGTGGATCAACTTGCAGGATAACAGGCTGAACTAGATGGACAGATGTCTTTTTTCAGCCTTATATACTATGTTACTAAGTTACCCAAACACTGGTCTTGTGCCATATACAGCTAAGGCCTTGGCTGCAGCTGCAGAGTTGATTGGGGTGACAGCGTTGGAGTGGTGGTGGATTTGAAACTGTAACTTTTTATTATTATTTTAATCATTTTCAAACATTTTTAACTTGGACAACCCCTTTAATAAGGAGGGGTCCCATGTTCTGGATCCTCCTTTTGGCTTCCCTGGAGAGTAGTTACAATGAGTTTTTCTTGCTCTGGAGGACCTATGATATCTTGCATTACACAGACATTCTTGCATTACACAGACATTACACAGACGTTAATAGAAATGGGATGCTTAATTTCCCCTGTGGTGGAGCTGCAAGGAAAATTAAAATTTACTGCCAGGTTTCTGCAATGTTTACAGCTGGTCCTTGGGGGTCAATGCAGGAGCATGCTTTAAGATCTGCTTATCTTCAAAGGACTAGGGATTATTAAAAAGTAAAGAACCCTATTAATGGCTATTATTGTAGAACTTTTAACATACCGTTTTGTCACAGTAATGATGTGTTGATATGTCTGATTATATTTTATCCATAGAAGGAGCTAGTCAAATACATTAACATAAATTTACCTTTTCAGAATATTCACTGCTTACGCAAATATCAAGGGATTAGGTGTGTCCCTGCACCCTTCAGTTTAGCAGTGATTGTTCCTTAGCAATAAAACTGATTAAAAGATGGTAATTAGAAGACCCGTGGAGCATAAATTTGACTTTCTAAATGAAATGTGATCTTACTTTTATTTGCCTGATGGCCCGATTACTCAGGTTAATTATTTTTTATGTTATTTTATATAGGATGCATTTAAATGAAATATACTTCAGGGAAATATTTTTAAAAACAGTTTTTTAATTTGCCAGTCTTATAGGGGTTGTTAAAAATATCTCCCCATGCTTCACCAGGATAGTGTTTGGAATATATTTTATGTGAGGGATATAGATTTTCTACTAGAAGACCACCTACTATGATTAGCATTCTTTCTCCCAGTATGATTAATAGAGGAGTTAAAAATTAAACCTGATTCGCACAGAGAGGTTTTTATGCAATGCATTTGAAAAGTCTTCAGACCCTTTTCACATTCTATGAAGAAGCATAATGGAAACAACCAGGACTCTTTCTAGAGCTGGCCTTCAAACAATGTAATTGGGCAGAGGAGCGTTTTTAAGAGAGGTGACGAAGAACCCAATGATCACTCTGGCTGAGCTCCAAAGTTCCTCCTGTGTGCATATAGGGGACATTTTCAGAAGGTGAACCATCACTGTAGCGCTCCACCAATCTGTGCTTTATGGCAGTGTAGCAAAAAAAGAAGCCTCTCCTCAGTAAAAGGCACATGAACTAAACTAAACACATCAACTAAAGGATTCTTAGACTGTGAGAAACAAGATTCTCTGGTCTGATTAAACCAAGATTGAATTTTTAGCCTTTTGTTTGGAAGAAACCAGGCGCTACCCAATAACATCCCTACAGTGAAGCATGGTGGTGACAGCATCATGATGTGGGGGTGTTTTTCAGCAGCTGGGACAGCGAGATAGTTGAGGGAAAGCTGAATGGAGCAAAGTACAGAAATATCCTTAAAGGGCTGATCATGGAAAGATATTGATGACCTATCCTCATGATAGGTCATCATTAGAGATGAGCGAATTTTTAAAAAAATTCGATTTGGTCTGTTCGGCAAATTTTTCAGAAACATTTGCTTTGATCCGAATTTCTATGCGGCAAATTGCGTTAAAAAAATGCTATTTCCGGGCTGCAGAGAGCCTTTATAGGGGTGTAGAACACTGTGCCTTCCAGTAACACGCATAGGGACTCAATACTGTGAGTCAGTACAATAGGTGTTGCTCTTAGAATCACTGCATGCTTCCCTTATTTGGGCAGTCACTGGGCTAAAACTGACCAAATAACTCACGTATGAACTCAGGCTTACAGGTAGATGTTAGCGTCAAGAAGAAGCGCACTCCTTTTACACCCTCGTCAGCTGATTCCACATAGATGTCTACAGAACCTGTTCTATTAAACGCTTATAAAAGTAGAGCCCCCCCTGAGTGGAGAGGGTGTCAGCAGTAAGTTTGTGTTGACATCACTGATTAATTTGCCCTTCCTCTGATCCATCACAACAATACCCCTCAAAAAAGGGAACCTGTCTGTTGAGCATTTGCCTTCACTCGGTCAGCATTTGGTCAGTTATCCATCAGTATTGCTAAAGCCAAAAAAAAACAGGAGTGGATCTAAAACAGAGATGACAGGTGAACCGAATATTTGCATGTCTTCTGCGTTTGCTACCCACTCCTGCTTTTGGCTACCAAATCATAAGACAATTCTGATGGTACCATACAGGCCTTACAGCTACTACACAGACAGGATCCGTTGTGCGTCTAATTTTTCCTTCCTTCTGACAGATCAGAAAAAGTGTCAAATAAATGATGTCAGCCATATTGATGGACGAACATCGGCAGGGATGATGCGCGAACGCGATCAAATGTTCGCGAACCGCAAGTTCGAGTTGGGCCCCATTCTCTTTAATGGCAGGCGAACCTGAAAAACCTTCAGGTCCTATTTGCAGCCACCAAATACTTACTAGAATTGCACAAATCGTCCCACAACATGGATAGTGAAATACCAGAGGGGGATCAATGGCAAAAATTCCCACAAAAATTATGTATTTTTATCAGAGGCCATTTTTATGCATCTTAAAGGGAAACTGTCAAAAGTGTGCCCTGCTGAAGCCTAGAAAAATGTTATTTTAGACCACGGGAGTACAGGACCCAAACATTAGGCATTCACCGGACAGAAAACATCAAGTGATTATGTGGCTGGAGGTATATTAGACGGACATTGGATATTAATTTTACTGTAGGCCAGTGGAGTACAGGCCCCAAAAATTATGCATTCACCGTACAGAAAAGATCAATGGTTATGTGGCTGGAGGTATATTAGACGGTTGATGAATAGATGAATATCAATTTTACTGCAGGTCAGTAGAGTACAGGCCCCAAACATTAGGCATTCACCGGACAGAAAACCAAGTGATTATGTGGCTGGAGGTATATTAGACGGTCATTGGATATCAATTTTTACTGCAGGTCAGTGTAGTACAGGCCCCAAAAATTATTCATTCAACGTACAGAAAAGAGCAAGTGATTATGTGGCTGGAGGTATATTAGGCAGTTATTGGATATAAATTTTACTGCAGGCCAGTACAAATACATGTCAAATACATATGTTTAAAAGAACTAAAAATATAAAATTGGATTAAAAACATGGCTAATGTAATCCCCCCTCTTGAAAAAAACCCAAATGATAATAGTTGAAAATCGATAACACGTGGTCGTCACAGGTGTTGAATTCCTCCGTGGCCCCAAACATTAGGCATTCACCGGACAGAAAAGGCCTTTTATGCTGCTGTATATACATAAGACAAGGATTATTCTTTGTTCTGGGTGGTGGCTGATATGTGTGGGCTAGCATGAGGAAATTCAATTACAGGTGGTCGTCACAGGTGTTTAATTCCTCCGAGATCCATGCCTTATTCATTTTTAGAAATGTGAGGTAGTCCACACTGTCGTGAGCTAGGTGAGTGCGCTTATTGGTCTGCTGCACTGAACGTCCTTTCGTACAGGACACTGGACGAGGGGCAATCCAACAGTTCAATGGCAAATTGTGCCAGCACTGGCCACAGGTCAAGCCTGCACACCCAGTAGTCCAGGGGTTCATAGCTTCTCAGAGCGTCCACATTGGCTGTTAACCCGATGTAGTCGGACACTTGTCAGTCTAGGCGTTCCTTGAGGCTGGATCCGGAGGGCGGCTGTCGATGGGTTGGCTGCAAGAATGATCTCATATCCGAAGTGACCAACACATCTTCAAACCGCCCTTTTCTTGCTTGCGCTGTAGGATTGGTAGCCGCAACTGTTTCTCTGTGGGTGGAAATTCCTCTGCCAACGCCCGCAACAGCAGAATGCAGCATCTCTCGCAGCAAGGCCTGGAAGTGCTGCATTCTGCCAGCCGTCTGTGATGCTGGTAACATGTCCGCCATTTTGTGTTTGTACCGGGGGTCTAAGTACGTTGCCAACCAGTACTGGTCCTTGGCCTTTATGCTATTTATACGGGGGTCCCTCTTCTAAAGGCTTTAGAGTCCACCAGTTCATATGGCAGTAGTTGGCAGGCTAGCAGTTCGACAAGCTGGTGGTCAGCCGTTGGGCAAGAGGGTTCTCCGGCGTCATCAACTTTTTACGTTCGAACATTTGGGCCATGGAAGCCTGCCTTTTGCCAGATGAATGCGACGGTGGAAGGTGGAGTGGAGGAAAAATGGGAGGAGAGAGGATAAGAAGAGGCAGGACGTGGAGCGCCGGGAGTGTGGCTTTGTGGGTTCTGACTGTGTTGCTCCCACTGGGCTCTGTGATTGGAGGTCAGGTGCCTTCTTAAGGTGGTTGTCCCTAGGTGAGTGTTGGGCTTCCCATGACTTATGCGTTGAAAGCACAGGCTGCAGATGGCAACACTATTGTCAGCAGCTGACACGTTAAAAAAGTCCACACTGCGGAGCCATGTGCCAGCGTCCTGGGAGCGCCAGAGGTGACCGTGCATGGTGGATGGCTCGCTCCAGATACATTTGCAGTCTGCTTTTTGCCTCCTATGAACTGTGAGTTCTGCCTGTTTCTCCTCCGTCTCTCCCTCTGAACTCCCCTCCTCCTTCCTCTCTTGTGGGTATCCATGTGACGTCCATCGAAACTTCATCATCGTCACCTTCACCACCACTGACATTACAGATCTTGGAGTAGGCAGCAACAGCGGGGACCACCCTCCTTGGGCTGATCTGAGTGCTGTCGTCAGACTGCTGGGTGGTGGCCATTGATACTTCCTCATCCGATGCCAATGGCTGCGCATCGGTAAGGTCTGGGAATGGATGGGAAAATAATTCCTCTGACTCAAGTGGAGGAGCTATGGTGGTGGTGGTGTCTTTGGGGGTGCACACAGCAGAGTGTGTGGATGGTGCTGATACAGAGGATGAGGAGGGTGCAGAAGCAGAAGGCTGAGTGAGCCACTCAACCATCTCTGGTGCGTCCTTTGACGTAATCGCATGCACCTTCTCTATTTTCCCACTTAGGTTCCGGACTGGTGCACCTGCCCGACCCCTACCACCCCTGCGGAAGGGCCTGCCTCTTCCTCTGCCTGTCATTTTAAAAATTACCCTGTGATAAAGTCCCTATAGAAGAGCAGTATTTGTGAAAGAAGCCCTTAATCAATATTTGTGGGTAGCTGGTTTATCGCAAGCCTCAATCAATATTTTGTGGTAGTCGGTATATCAATCCCCTCTATGAGTATTTTGTGGAAACAGGTATATAGAACAAAATAATGAGTATTTGCTGGAAGCTGGTAAATCAAACCCCTTAATCAATTTTTTGTGGAAGCTGGTGTATCGCAGGCCTCAATCAATATTTGGTGGAAGCCGGTATATCAATACCCTCTATCAGTATTTTGTGGAAAAAGGTATATAGAACCCAATAATGAGTATTTGCTGGAGGCCAGTATATCAAACCCCTTAATCAATATTTGTGGGAAGCTGGTTTATCGCAGGCCTCAATCAATATTTGGTGGAAGCCGGTAAATCAATACCCTGTATCAGTATTTTGTGGAAACAGGTATATATACAAACTGAAAAGAATGGCGTGGTATTAAACAAGCAGGAAGTGCTCATACCTCATGCAGTTGTGCATATATATAGGGGAGCAAATCCTGCACTTGTGGCCCGTTGCTAATGACGATCCCCAGCAAAAATGCATACAGTGGAGGATGCCCGCAGCGAACCACAAGTACCACAATAGACATCCTACACAAGATAGCAATTATGTGGATGTGATAATTAATATAGCAATATAACAAAATAATAGCAAAGACAGGTGCACTCTGCGGTCTTACTAAACCCTCAAACTGATTTTAAAATTGAGAGATTAGCCAACATATCCTACGGTGTAGGACATGTCTGAGCCCGAGCACCGCGCCAAGGTTTCTCAAGTAGCTCGGGGACCTAACACTCACCTACCTGGGCCGTATGGGCTATACCAGGAGCCAGTGGGCAAATTACAGGAGCATGAGGCCGACTCACAAACAACTCACCAGTTACCTCCAGCATGCAACCATGCTTGCAATGGGAGGAGGGAGGAGTCTGCGAGTCAGACATGTCCTACACCGTAGGATATGTTGGCTAATCTCTCAGATTTAAAATCAGTTTGAGGGTTTAGTAAGACCGCAGAGTGCACCTGTCTTTGCTATTATTTTGTTATATTGAAACAGGTATATAGAACCCAATAATGAGTATTTGCTGGAAACCAGTAAATCAAACCTCTTAATCAATATTTGGTGGTAGCCGATGTATCGCAGGCCTCAATCAATATTTCGTGGAAGCCGGTATATTAATACCCTGTATCAGTATTTTGTGAAAACAGGTATATGGAACCCAATAATGAGGATTTGCTGGAAGATGGTATATAAAACCCCTTAATAAATATTTGGTGGAAGGTGGTGTATCGCAGGCCTCAATCAATATTTGGTGGAAGCAGGTATATCAATACCCTGTATCAGTATTTTGTGGAAACAGTTACAGTGGGATGCAAAAGTTTGGGCAACCTTGTTAATCGTCATGATTTTCCTGTATAAATCGTTGGTTGTTACGATAAAAAATGTCAGTTAAATATATCATATAGGAGACACAAACAGTGATATTTGAGAAGTGAAATGAAGTTTATTGGATTTACAGAAAGTGTGCTATAATTGTTTAAACAAAATTAGGCAGGTGCATAAATTTGGGCACCACAAAAAAAGAAATGAAATCAATATTTAGTAGATCCTCCTTTTGCAGAAATTACAGCCTCTAAACCAGGGGTGCCCAACCTTTTCTGGTTGGGGGCCACATTGTCAGCCTGAACCAATTCCAAGGGCCGAAAATATAACTTAAAGGAGGTATTACCAATTGAAATACTGTATTTATGGCATATTAAACATACCGTATATATCATTAATGTCTAGTCACACTTCTAGTACTCCCATCTAATGGGAAAATACATGAAAGATACATGTGAGCAGACACTAGACATAGGCATACAAATCTGTTACCAGATGGTTGGGGGCCGCAAAGAATGGTTTCGAGGGCCGCATGTGGCCCCCGGGCCGCAGGTTGTGCACCCCTGCTCTAAACGCTTCCTGTAGGTTCCAATGAGAGTCTGGATTCTGGTTGAAAGTATTTTGGACCATTCCTCTTTACAAAACATCTTTAGTTCATTCAGGTTTGATGGCTTCCGAGCATGGACAGCTCTCTTTAAGTCACACCACAGATTTTCAATTATATTCAGGTCTGGGGACTGAGATGGCCATTCCAGAACGTTGTACTTGTTCCTCTGCATAAATGTCTTAGTGGATTTTGAGCAGTGTTTAGGATCATTGTCTTGTTGAAAGATCCAGCCTCGGCGCAGCTTCAGCTTTGTCACTGATTCCTGGACATTGGTCTCCAGAATCTGCTGATACTGAGTGGAATCCATGCGTCCCTCAACTTTGACAAGATTCCCAGTCCCTGCACTGGCCACACAGCCCCACAGCATGACGGAACCACCACCATATTTTACTGTAGGTAGCAGGTGTTTTTCTTGGAATGCTGTGTTCTTTTTCCTCCATGCATAACACCCCTTGTTATGGCCAAATAACTCAATTTTAGTTTCATCAGTCCACAGCACCTTATTCCAAAATGAAGCTGGCTTGTCCAAATGTCCTTTAGCCCACCTCAAGCGGCACTTTTTATGCTGTGGGCGGAGAAAATGATTCCTCTGCATCACTCTCGCATACAGCATTTCCTTGTGTAAAATGCGCCGAATGGTTGAACGATGCACAGTGACTCCATCTGCAGCAAGATGATGTTGTAGGTCTTTGGTGCTGGTCTGTGGGTTGACTGTGACTGTTCTCACCATTTGTCGCTTCTGTCTATCCGAGATTTTTCTTGGTCTGCCACTTCGAGCCTTAACTTGAACTGAGCCTGTGGTCTTCCATTTTCTCAATATGTTCCTAACTGTGGAAACAGACAGCTGAAATCTCTGAGACAGCTTTCTGTATCCTTCCCCTAAACCATGATGGTGAACAATCTTTGTCTTCAGGTCATTTGAGAGTTGTTTTGAGACCCCCATGTTGCTACTCTTCAGAGAAAATTAAAAGAGGAAGGAAACTTACAATTGACCCCTTAAATACTCTCTCATGTTTGGATTCACCTGTGTATGTAGGTCAGGGGTCACTGAGCTTACGAAGCCAATTTGAGTTCCAATAATTAGTTCTAAAGATTTTGGAATCAATAAAATGACAACAGTGCCCAAATTTATGCACCTGCCTAATTTTGTTTAAACAATTATAGAACACTTTCTGTAAATCCAATAAACGTCATTTCACTTCTCAAATATCACTGTGTGTGTCTCCTATATGATATATTTAACTGACATTTTTTATCGTAACAACCAACGATTTATACAGGAAAATTATGACGATTAACAAGGTTGCCCAGCACTCCTCCCCATGTGGCTCAGGTGCTTTTAATTAGCAGAAGTCTGCAAAGGGTCTTTCAATTCCTACCACATCTCAGTTGGAGTTCCTGAGAGGCTGTGAACAGGTGAGCTCTTTGCACCAGTTCACATGCGGCGCTGGACGGCGGCCGTCTCTGCTTCTGTGCCGTGCTGGTGGAGTGATGGGACCCGGGGCCCAGGTGGCCTCACTGTACAGTGGGGCTGCTGTGCGGCTGCTGGATCCCATTGCCTGCTGGAGCGGTGTGGAGGCGCGGCGGTCACCGCACGGCTCTGCGCCATGGTTAGAATAGGTTCCCACTTAAACAAGAGGCAACCTTGTCGCGGTAAGTGGGCCTATGCTCTTTGATCAAACTGTATACTAATTGCCTCTTTATAGTGCACAGCAAATGATTGATAACAGTGCTATATAGCCATGTTTTATCATAAGAAATGCTGAAAATTGAAACCAGTTGTCGTATCAGAAGCATAGGAATGAGGATGTGCGATTTAGATTCACTCTACATATTAATACACAGAGTGGCACAATGACCGAGTCTGGAAGTGGCAGCAGCATGTGGAAGCCACAGAATGGCACAACAACAGAGTCTGGAGGTGGCAGCAGCATGAGTAGGCCATAGAGTGGCACAATGACCGAGTCTGGAGATGTCGGCAGCAGCAGCATCAGGAGGAGGCCACAGAGTGGCACAATGACAGAGTGTGGAGGTGGCAGCAGCATGAGGAAGCCAGAGAATGGCATAATGACAGAGTGTCGATCGACCAAGATACTTTGGGGGGAACCTGCCGGGCATGAACAGGCTTCTAGTAGCTACAGACAATGAGAAGACAAAGCGTAAAGATAGCTTTGAGCTCGGAAGAGTCGTGAAGTTCATCAAGATACTTCACTAAAGATTTTACCACATATAACCGCAGTGCTGACCGCAGAATAAATTTAGTTTTTCGACCAAAATACTTCATTAAAGATTTTATTGCATATAACCGCAGAGCTGACCACTGAATTAATTTTGTTTTTCGACCAACATACTTCAATAAAGATTTTACCACATATTACTGCAGCGCTGAACGCTGAATTAAATTTGTTTTTCAACCGAAAGAAGTCACAAAAGATTTTACCGTATATAACTGCAGTACTGAACGCAGAATACAATTTGTTTTTCCACCGAAATAAGTCACAAAAGATTTTACCGCATATAACGGAGCACGAAGATGGAGAGGGTCTTCGGATTCCTCCCGCACTATACGGACGTCTTAGAAATGGACCGCTGATCCCGACAGCACCTCCTGGGAAGGTCATGGAGCAGCCCGGTAATCCGGCATCTATTCGCTCCGCTGAAGAATTATTTTGAAAGTGTGTAGAAGCCATACGGGCCCCCACATTACAGATTTATCATGGAGACATCATGGAGATTTTACCGCATATAACTACAGCGCTGAACGCTAAATAAAATTTGTTTTTTGACCGCAATACGTCAAAGATTTTACCACATATAACTGCAGCACTGAACGCTGAAAAAATTTAGTTTTTCAACCAAAATACGTCACAAAAGATTTTACTGCATATAACTGCAGCGCTGAATGCTGAATACAATTTGTTTTTCCACCGAAATAAGTCACAAAAGATTTTACTGCATATTACTACAGCGCTGAATGCTGAATAAGATTTGTTTTTCCACCGAAATACGTCACAAAAGATTTTACCATATATAAATACAGCGCTGAATGCTGATTACAATTAGTTTTACCACCGAAATACATCACAAAAGATTTTACTGCATATTACTACAGCACTGAACGCTGAATAAGATTTGTTTTTCAACCAAAATACGTCAAAAGATTTTACTGCATATAACTGCACCGCTAAACGGTTAATAAAATTTGTTTTTCCACTGAAATAAGTCACACAAGATTTTACTGCATATAACGGAGCACAGAGATGGAGAGGGTCTTCGGATTCCCCCCACACTATACGTTTGTCTCAGAAATGAACCGCTGCTCCCAACAGCAGCTCCTGGGAAGGTCATGGAGCATCCCGGGCATCGGGCATCTATTCGCCCCGCTGAAGGATAATTTTGAAAGTCAGTAGAAACCACACGGGGCCCCCACGCTGCAGATTTATCATGGAGACATCATGGAGATTTTGTCGCATATAACCGCAGCACTGGCTGCTGAAAGAATTTTTGTTATTCGACCGAAATACTTCAATAAAGATTTTACCGCATATAACAGCAGCGCTGAACGCTGAATAAAATTTGTTTTTCGACCAAAATATGTCAAAGATTTTACCACAAATATTACTGCGGTGCGGAACGCTGAATATATTTAGTTTTTTGACCGAAATACGTCACTAAAGGTTTTACCACATAAAACTGCAAGAGTAAACGCTAAATATATAGTTTTTGTACTGAAATAATAATAATAACTGCAGAAGTGAAATATGTATATATTTTTCTTTTTGTACTGAAAAAGGCCAGTAAACGCTTTTAGCAGAAATAAATGCACCAGTGAAGTGCATATTATTTTTTCCTAATAGGACACTGAACGCTTTCACCACATATAACTGCAGAAGTGAAATGCATATATATTTTTCCTTTTTGGACTGAAATAGGCCACTAAACGCTTTCAAGACATGTAACTGCCGTACCCGTGATCTAAGAATGTATTTTTCTTTTTGTACTGAAATAGGCCACTAAACGCTTTCAACACAAATAACCGCCGAAGTGAACTGAGAAAATATTTTTCTTTTTGTACTGGAATACAAAATAACACATATAACCGCCGCACTGAATGACTGCTAACGCCGCTACTTCTGTGAACCCCTGCACCACTACTTCCTGGGCAGGTAGGCTTCTGCGAAGCGGCTCCTGACCTCCCACTGCTGCCACCCTGCTTACTCCCAGCCATGCTTTCAACACATACTGTATAATCGCCGATGTAAATTGAGAATATATTATTCTTTTTGTACTGAAATAGTCCAGTAAACACTTTCAGCAGAAATAAATGCACTAGTGAAGTGCGTATATATTTTTCTTTCTGTAATGAAATAGGCCACTAAAACCTTTTGCCGCAAATAACTGCACCAGTGAAGTGCATATATTTTTTTCTTTCTATAATGAAATAGGCCACTAAACGCTTTTGCCACGAATAACTGCACCAGTGAAGTGCCTATATATATTTTTTTCTATACGCTTTCAACACATATAACCGCTGACGTGAACTGAGAATATATTCTTCTTTTTGTAATGAAATAGGCCAGTAGACGCTTTCACCAGAATTATTTTTTTTGTTTTTTGTACTGAAACACGACCCTATACGCTTTGACCATTAAAAAACTATTTGTTGTTTTTCTTGTAGTACTGAAATAGGCCCCTATATGATTTCACCAGAAATAACTGCAACAGTGCAGTGCATATATATATATATATATATATATAATTATTTTTTTTTACTGAAATACACCCCTACACACTTTCAACAGAAATAACTGCAGAAGTGAACTGAGAATATATTGTTCTTGTTGTACTGAAATAGGCTACTATACACTTTCACCAGAATTAACTGCAGAAATGCACTTAGAATATATTTTGGTGGTTGTACTGAAACACGACCCTATATGCTTTGACCAGGAAAAACTTAAAGAGTGAAGTGTGTATATATTTTTATTGTAGTACTGAAATATGCCCCTATACACTTTCACCAGAAATAACTGCGTATATATTTTCCTTTTTTTTTAATTAATTTTCCTCCCATATATGCTTTCAACAGAAATAACTGCAGAAGTGAACTAAGAATATATTAGGTGTGGTCAAAACAACTGTTTGGAACATTCTTAAAAAAAAGGAACGCACCGGTGAGCTCAGCAACACCAAAAGACCCGGAAGACCACGGAAAACAACTGTGGTGGATGACTGAAGAATTATTTCCCTGGTGAAGAAAACACCCTTTACAACAGTTGGCCAGATTAAGAACACTCTCCAGGATGTAGGTGTATGTGTGTCAAAGTTAACTTTCAAGAGAAGACTTCACCAGATTTATGGTTCACCACAAGATGTAAACCATTGGTGGGCCTCAAAAACAGGAAGGCCAGATTAGAGTTTGACAAACAACATCTAAAAAAGCCTTCACAGTTCTGGGACAACATCCTATGGACAGATGAGACCAAGATCAACTTGTACCAGAGTGATGGGAAGAGAAGAGTATGGAGAGGAAAGGAACGGCTAATGATCCTAAGCATACCACCTCATCAGTGAAGCATGGTGGTGGTAGTGTCATGGCGTGGGCATTTATGGCTGCCAATGGAACTGGTTCTCTTGTATTTATTGATGATGTGGCTGCTGACAAAAGCAGCAGGATGAATTCTGAAGTGTTTCGGGCAATATTATCTGCTCATATTCAGCCAAATGTTTCAGAACTCATTGGAAGGCGCTTCACATTGCAGATGGACAATGACCCAAAGCATACTGCAAAAGCAACCAAAGAGTTTTTTAAGGGAAAGAAGTGGAATGTTATGCAAAGGCCAAGTCAATCACATGACCTGAATCCGATTGAGCATGCATTTCACTTGCTGAAGACAAAACTGAACGGAAAATGCCCCAAGAACAAGCAGGAACTGAAGACAGTTGCAGTAGAGGCCTGGCAGAGCATCACCAGGGATGAAACCCAGTGTTTGGTGATGTCTATGCGTTCCAGACTTCAGGCTATAATTGACTGCAAAGGATTTGCAACCAAGTATTAAAAAGTGAAAGTTTGATTTATGATTATTATTCTGTCCCATTACTTTTGGTCTCTTAACAAGTGGGAGGCACATATGCAAACTGTTGTAATTCCTACACTATTCACCTGATTTGGATGTAAATACCCTCACATTAAAGCTGACAGTCTCGAGTTAAAGCACATTTTGTTCGTTTCATTTCAAATCTATTGTGGTGGTGTATAGAGCTAAAAATTGTATAATTGTGTCGAAGTCCCAATATTTATGGACCTGACTGTATTTTTCTTTTTTTACTGAAATTCGCCCTGATACGCTTTCAACAGAAATAACTGCAGAAGTGAACTGAGAATATATTTTTCTTGTTGGACTGAAATACGACCCTATACGCTTTGACCAGGAAAAACTTAGCGTGAAGTGCGTATATATATTTTTATTTTTTTACTGAAATACTCCCCTGTACGCTTTTAACCGCCTCCGGACCGCCTAACGCAGGATCGCGTTCTGGAGGCGGCAGCGCTGAGCAGAGTCACGCATATACGCGTCATCTCGCGAGACGCGAGATTTCGCTCAAAGCCGGCCCGCGCATGCGCATCGCGGGCCGGCAAAAGTTAGAGGACAAGTTCGTCACCAGCCTGCCAGCCACGATCATTGGCTGGCAGGTTGGCGATTTTCAAAAAAACTAATCACAAGCCATATAACAGATCATATTAGTAAATATGATCTGTTATATGGCTTGTCTGCTCCTCTGCTGGTCCTTTTCGTCGGTTGGTTCCAGCAGAGGAGCAGAGATCACTGTGAGTACCCACCAACACTACACCTTAGCCCCAGATCACCCCCATCACCCGAATTAACCCCTTGATCACCCCTTGATCGCCCCTGTCAATCACCTAGTGAAAGGAAAAAAGAGATCAGTGTAAACTGTCACTTTTTTTTTTCCACTGGTATTGACTGTTAGGTTTTAGGATAGTTTAGGCCCCTTGGTTAGGTAGTTTAGCGATTGTTTAGCGCCCAGCCCACCGCACCGCAGTCACTTATTCGCTGTTTAGCGTGTCGCTAATCAGCATTTGTACATTTATAGTATCTGTAAGTGATCAAATCTGATCACAGTCAGATCTATAATTGTATTAGTGTCACCTTAGTTCGCCCTCCACCCAAAACGCAGTGTTTGCCCGATCAGGCCTGATCGGTCGCCCACACGTGCGTTCACCCACACCCGCCCCACCGCAGTGACAAAAAATATATATTTTTTTGATCACTGCACAATCACTTTTCAAGCGCTGCGGCGATAAAAAAATCAGTTTTGATATTTTTTATCAACCGCAGCGGCCTCCGGTACTTCGCTAGCCTCCCCTTTGTAAGACAGGCTGGCTTTTTTTCTTGGGTAGTCTCAGGGAATACCCCTAAATTTAGTAGTCCAAATGTCAAACAGGGGGTATTCTTCTGAAGAGGCCTACAGGATTCTGACCCAGTCGGATGAGGAATGGGAACCCTCATCTGACGAATCTAGCGGGTCAGAATATGAACCTGTAGAAAGCAGTGGCACTCTGACCCAAAGTTCGAACGAGGAGGTGGAGGTCCCTGATAGCACCAGGCGTACCCGGCCCCGTGTCGCTAGACCACAGGTTATGCAGGATCCGCTTCAAGAGCAGCAGAGTGGGGCTGGCGCTGTCGGATCACGTGGTGAGCCCTCCCTGGACCTAGTACCAGCACTGCCGTACAACATGGTGAAGTGGCGAGCACCAGAAGGGCAGTTGAAGCTAGTACGGTGGCACGTGCAGTAGTTACCCCGTCCCATAGAGACCCTAGAATCCCTGAGGTGCTGGCAAACCCTGATTGGCAATCACCAACTTCAGCCGCACCATTAGTTCCCCCTTTCACCGCCCAGTCTGGAGTTTGGGTTGAGACGGCTCAGATCGGTTTGGCCCTGGGATTTCCCCAGTGTTGTTCCTGGTACCTCAACCCAACCGTCACCCCGAAAAAGATGTCGTGTCTGTAGCAGGAGTGGAATAAGGCGTGACACCCGCTATTTCTGTCCTGACTGTCCTGACCACCCTGCCCTATGCTTTGGAGAGTGTTTCCTTAAGTACCACACACAGGTACACTTAGCATAGGGATTGCATCTCACAGGACAGGCACACAGGGCTATTAGGGCCCTTACACTCACAGCTACTGCAAACCTCTCCTTTCACCTGGGATAAAGTGCATAATATACTTCGCCACATCTTTGGGCAATTTGCGCTTTGCACATTGTCCCATGGGGAAGGAGAGGTTTGTCCTATAAAAGGTAAAAAAAAAAAAAAAAAAGAAAAAAAAGAAAGGTAAGCAAAAAAGTTAACTTCAGTTCAAAAAGTTAAAAAAAGTTTATATGTTCTGTTCAAAAGTTATTATAAAGTTAATAAAATTTATTGTGTTGCGGCCTGGTTTTTTCTTTTTTGTTTTGTTTTTTTTACCTTCCAGGTGGACCAACCGATGAACGAGCTGCAGCACTGATGTGCATTCTGACAGAAGCATTGCGCTGCTGTCAGATTACACACAAGTCGGTGTATGCGGCGCTGCAAGACGAGATTTCTCCTCTGCAGTAAAAGATACGTTTGCCGAGGCATATGAGCTGAGGAGGTGGCGGTGTTCATATGCTTTGGCAAACACTCTGTATATATATATAAAAAAAAAAAATCCCGGCAATGATTTATTCATCCACATCGATTGATGTGAATGGATAAATCTGGTTTGCCAGGGCATACGAGCTAAGTGGGTATGGATGTTGGGCGGAGCTCCTATGTCCTGGCAGACGCCTTTCCCCTCCTTTTTCTTTTTTTGGCAGAGATTTTTTCATCCACATTGATCGATGCAAATGAAGAAATCTGTGCCGTTCATTTTTTTCTTTCAGCCCAGAGGCTGAACGGAAAAAAAAAATCTCATTACCCGTATGCTCAATATAAGGAGAATAGCAGAAACTCCTAATGCTGGCCATACATGTAATGATTGCGGAGACCCTCAAAAGCCAGGGCAGTACAAACACCCCACAAATAACACCATTTTGGAAAGAAGACACCGCAAGGTATTCGCTGAGGGGCATATTGAGTCCATGAAAGATTGAAATTTTTGTCTCAAGTTAGCGGAAAGGGAGACTTTGTGAGAAAAAAAAACAAAAAATCTATTTCCGCTAACTTGTGCCAAAATATTTTTTTTTCTATGAACTCGCCATGCCCCTCATTGAATACCTTTGGGTGTCTTCTTTCCAAAATGGGGTCACATGTGGGGTATTTATACTGCCCTGGCTTTTTAGGGACCCTAAAGCGTGAGAAGAAGTCTGGGATCCAAATGTCTAAAAATGCCCTCCTAAAAGGAATTTGGGCACCTTTGCGCATCTAGGCTGCAAAAAAGTGTCACATATGTGGTATCGCCGTACTCAGGAGAAGTTGGGGAATGTGTTTTGGGGTGTCATTTTACATATACCCATGCTGGGTGAGAGAAATATCTTGGTCAAATGCCAACTTTGTATAAAAAAATGGGAAAAGTTGTCTTTTGCTAAGATATTTCTCTCACCCAGCATGGGTATATGTTAAATGACACCCCAAAACACATTGCCCAACTTCTCCTGAGTACGGAGATACCACATGTGTGACACTTTTTTGCAGCCTAGGTGGGCAAAGGGGGTCACATTCCAAAGAGCAACTACTTACCACACATTTGGGCCCCTAGAATGCCAGGGCAGTATAACTACCCCACAAGTGACCCCATTTTGGAAAGAAGACACCCCAAGGTATTCCGTGAGGGGAATGGAGAGTTCCTAGAATTTTTAATTTTTTGTCACAAGTTAGTGGAAAATGATGATGATTTTTTTTATTTTATTTTTTCTTGCAAAGTCTCATATTTCACTAACTTGTGACAAAAAATAAAAACTTCTATGAACTCACTATGCCCATCAGCGAATACCTTGGGGTGTCTTATTTCCAAAATGGGGTCACTTGTGGGGTAGTTATACTGCCCTGGCATTCTAGGGGCCCAAATGTGTGGTAAGATGTTTGAAATCAAAATGTGTAAAAAATGACCTGTGAAATCCGAAAGGTGCTCTTTGGAATGTGGGCCCCTTTGCCCACCTAGGCTGCAAAAAAGTGTCACACATCTGGTATCTCCGTACTCAGGAGAAGTTGGGCAATGTGTTTTGGGGTGTCATTTAACATATACCCATGCTGGGTGAGAGAAATATCTTGGCAAAAGACAACTTTTCCCATTTTTTTTATACAAAGTTGGCATTTGACCAAGATATTTCTCTCACCCAGCATGGGTATATGTTAAATGACACCCCAAAACACATTGCCCAACTTCTCCTGAGTACGGAGATACCACATGTGTGACACTTTTTTGCAGCCTAGGTGGGCAAAGGGGGTCACATTCCAAAGAGCAACTACTTACCACACATTTGGGCCCCTAGAATGCCAGGGCAGTATAACTACCCCACAAGTGACCCCATTTTGGAAAGAAGACACCCCAAGGTATTCCGTGAGGGGAATGGAGAGTTCCTAGAATTTTTAATTTTTTGTCACAAGTTAGTGGAAAATGATGATGATTTTTTTTATTTTATTTTTTCTTGCAAAGTCTCATATTTCACTAACTTGTGACAAAAAATAAAAACTTCTATGAACTCACTATGCCCATCAGCGAATACCTTGGGGTGTCTTATTTCCAAAATGGGGTCACTTGTGGGGTAGTTATACTGCCCTGGCATTCTAGGGGCCCAAATGTGTGGTAAGATGTTTGAAATCAAAATGTGTAAAAAATGACCTGTGAAATCCGAAAGGTGCTCTTTGGAATGTGGGCCCCTTTGCCCACCTAGGCTGCAAAAAAGTGTCACACATCTGGTATCTCCGTACTCAGGAGAAGTTGGGCAATGTGTTTTGGGGTGTCATTTTACATATACCCATGCTGGGTGAGAGAAATATCTTGGCAAAAGACAACTTTTCCCATTTTTTTTATACAAAGTTGGCATTTGACCAAGATATTTCTCTCACCCAGCATGGGTATATGTTAAATGACACCCCAAAACACATTGCCCAACTTCTCCTGAGTACGGAGATACCACATGTGTGACACTTTTTTGCAGCCTAGGTGGGCAAAGGGGGTCACATTCCAAAGAGCAACTACTTACCACACATTTGGGCCCCTAGAATGCCAGGGCAGTATAACTACCCCACAAGTGACCCCATTTTGGAAAGAAGACACCCCAAGGTATTCCGTGAGGGGAATGGAGAGTTCCTAGAATTTTTAATTTTTTGTCACAAGTTAGTGGAAAATGATGATGATTTTTTTTATTTTATTTTTTCTTGCAAAGTCTCATATTCCACTAACTTGTGACAAAAAATAAAAACTTCTATGAACTCACTATGCCCATCAGCGAATACCTTGGGGTGTCTTATTTCCAAAATGGGGTCACTTGTGGGGTAGTTATACTGCCCTAGCATTCTAGGGGCCCAAATGTGTGGTAAGATGTTTGAAATCAAAATGTGTAAAAAATGACCTGTGAAATCCGAAAGGTGCTCTTTGGAATGTGGGCCCCTTTGCCCACCTAGGCTGCAAAAAAGTGTCACACATCTGGTATCTCCGTACTCAGGAGAAGTTGGGCAATGTGTTTTGGGGTGTCATTTTACATATACCCATGCTGGGTGAGAGAAATATCTTGGCAAAAGACAACTTTTCCCATTTTTTTTATACAAAGTTGGCATTTGACCAAGATATTTATCTCACCCAGCATGGGTATATGTAAAATGACACCCCAAAACACATTCCCCAACTTCTCCTGAGTACGGCGATACCACATATGTGACACTTTTTTGCAGCCTAGATGCGCAAAGGTGCCCAAATTCCTTTTAGGAGGGCATTTTTAGACATTTGGATCCCAGACTTCTTCTCACGCATACGGAGATACCAGATGTGTGACACTTTTTTGCAGCCTAGGTGGGCAAAGGGGCCCACATTCCAAAGAGCACCTTTCGGATTTCACCGGCCATTTTTTTTCACATTTTGATTTCAAACGACTTACCACACATTTGGGCCCCTAGAATGCCAGGGCAGTATAACTACCCCACAAGTGACCCCATTTTGGAAAGAAGACACCCCAAGGTATTCGCTGATGGGCATAGTGAGTTCATAGAAGTTTTTATTTTTTGTCACAAGTTAGTGGAATATGAGACTTTGTAAGAAAAAAAAAAAAAAATCATCATTTTCCACTAACTTGTGACAAAAAATAAAAAGTTCGATGAACTCACTATGCCCATCTGCGAATACCTTAGGGTGTCTACTTTCCGAAATGGGGTCATTTGTGGGGTGTTTGTACTGTCTGGGCATTGTAGAACCTCAGGAAACATGACAGGTGCTCAGAAAGTCAGAGCTGCTTCAAAAAGCGGAAATTCACATTTTTGTACCATAGTTTGTAAACGCTATAACTTTTACCCAAACCATTTTTTTTTTACCCAAGACATGTAGAACAATAAATTTAGAGAAAAATTTATATATGGATGTCGTTTTTTTTGCAAAATTTTACAACTGAAAGTGAAAAATGTAATTTTTTTTGCAAAAAAATGGTTAAATTTCGATTAATAACAAAAAAAGTTAAAATGTCAGCAGCAATGAAATACCACCAAATGAAAGCTCTATTAGTGAGAAGAAAAGGAGGTAAAATTCATTTGGGTGGTCAGTTGCATGACCGAGCAATAAACGGTCAAGTCACAGTAGTGTAGGTCAGAAGTGTAAAAAGTGGCCTGGTCATTAAGGGTGTTTAAGCTATAGGGGCTGAGGTGGTTAACAGAAATAACTGCAACAGTGCAGTGCGTATATACAGTGCAGTGCGTATATACTGCAGAAGTGAACTAAGAATATATTTTTCTTGTTGGACTGAAATACACTACTATACGCTTTGACCAGAAAAAACTTAGAGTAAAGTGTGCATATATTTTTCTTGTAGTACTGAAATATGCCTCTATACGCTTTTAACAGAAATAACTGCAACAGTGCAGTGCGTATATATTTTTCTTTTTATACTGAAATACGCCCCTATACGCTTTCAACAGAAATAACTGCAGAAGTGAACTGAGAATACATTTTTCTTGTTGGACTGAAAAAGGCCACTGTACTCTTTCACTATAAAAAACTTGCGTATAGATTTTTCTTGTAGTTCTGATATAAGATACTAAAGATACTAAGATATAAGCCACTAAAGGCTTTTCAACATAGCACTTGCAGCCCAAATAGCTGGAATGACAGAGCTGTCTAATGGCTTTCCCTGCACTTGTAAATCGCTTTCCTATCAATGTCCCTGGCGCCTTCTGACGTCTCTCCCTGCACTAAGATGCTGTGAAATGATTCCTCTCTATCCTTTCCGTTTTTCTGTCTTTTTTTTTCCCACAATCAGGTTTTTCCAATTGCTGTCCCTAGCGCCTTTACACGTCTGTCCCTGCACTCTGAATGCTGGAAAATGTCTGAAGTGTAAGATTGCGCCGTATTTATAGGGCTGTAACATCACAGGGCTGGTTGGCTGCTGATTGGCTGCATGCAGGCATGTCAATCTGGGTGATCCCGCTTTCCCAGAGTTCCTTGCCCCATGTCCTCAGTCCTCACACATGTAGCCGCCATTTTTGGAAAAATGCGATTTGTTACCACGAAGTGCGAGGAGATTTGAATTTGTTGCGAATCAAATTTTTCTTGAAATTCAGATGAAATTCCACATCGGCAGCTTCGATTCGCTCATCTCTAGTCATCATTATCACATTAGTGGTGTCCAAGTCCTGGCACCCCTGCTGATCAGTCGAGTTACAACTAGGCCACATGACCGATGTACAGTGATGTCACTGGCTTAGGAAGAGGCCATGATGCTCACGGAGTGCCCAGCTGTCACGGACAGGTGGCAGGAGATCGGTGAGACTGGCAACACGTGGTTTGATCTGACATGTTTTCTGTTTGGATCAAATGATGTTTATGTTGTTTCTGGTGCTTGCCACACCTTCTTTCCCCAGGTTATGGTCATTTAACCTTTTCTATTTATTGTTGTTTCTACCACTATGCTATGCGGTTTATAGCTTCTGTTGGAGTTGTGGATAGCTGGTGTGTGGATCTCGGCTGAGTTCCTGGTGCTGCCATAACCACTTAAAGTTAAGTGTTTTCTTTCCCTTTTGTATTTTGTTCGGGTTATTTTGTGTGTTGCATTTCCCTGTCATTTTTATTAAGGCCTATTGGAGGAACAGGTTGTCTAGGTCTTGACATTAGTACCAGGGTCCTATAGGGTGAGTTAGGACACTAGGTATTCCTGTGTATGAACTCACCTACCTCTAGGGTCTGTTCATACTAATAGTTAGTCAGGACTTTGATTAGGGTTTTACTAGGAGGTGTCCATCTCCTTTCCCTAGTTTCCAGGCCTTATTCCCTCACCCCTTTCCCTCCTATGTTCGATGTGGTGTCTCCCATACCTGAACATGACATTATAAACCGCAATCTTTTTTGCTTGTTTCAATACAGCCATGAATCCGATTGCTGCACTGGCCGGACAGCTTCAGGGGCTGTCTTTGGAGGTAGTTGACCTCTGAACGACAGTCTCCCAGATCCGGAGACCACAGGCTGCTGGTCCTAGTGGTTGTGGTGGTTACCAGGCCTGCCTCGAGCCTAAAGTTGGGAAGTGATAATTTCATTTTCTTTAGGGAGGCATGCAAATTGTATTTTAGGCTATGTCCATACTCATCTGAGGATGAGATTTAGAGAGTTGGTGTGGTTATTTCGTTGCTTAAAGGGGATGCTCAGTCATGGGCTTTTTCTCTGCCGACCGGATCACAGTCTCGCCGGTCAGTGGAAGAATTTTTCAAAGCTCTGGGTCTCATCTGTGATCTGTGATGACCCAGATCGGACCTCCCTGGCCGAGACCAAGCTACATGGCCTTCATCAGGGAGAGCGTTCTGCTGAGATCTATTGCTCTGAGTTTAGGAGGTGGGCTACGGATACTGAGTGGAATGATCCTGCTCTCCGTAGTCAGTTTTTTCAGGGATTATCAGAGAGGCTGAAGGACGCTTTGGCCTTTTATGAGAATCCTGAGTCTCTGGAAGCTGCTATGTCTCTTGCAGTATGCATTTATAGACACGAGAGCGATCTAGGGGCCCCCACTCTCAGGACGTACTGGGACGTACTATCACATAACGTATAGTCTTCCTTTGGGTGAAGATACTCCTGGGTTTATGTCTGGGGACGAACCAATGCAATTAGGTGGAGCTACTCCTGGGTCTGCTTTTAAGCGTATTAGTCGTAGGAAGGGAATGTGTTCTTTCTGCTGACAAAAGGGACATTCTGAAGCTGCAGTGTTAGAGCAGGAAGAGTGCTGCTGCTGCTGAATTAATAGGGAAATCGTTAGCTAGGCCAGTGTTCTGTGTCCACTCCAGTCCTCAAAGACTCATCTGCTGTAAGGACAGCGTCCTGACAGCACCCCAAAAAGCCCTTTTTAGGGCTGGTACATCAGTCTGCTTTTTTTAATTAAATTTTATATATATATATATATATATATATATACACTGCTCAAAAAAATAAAGGGAACACTTAAACAACACAATGTAACTCCAAGTCAATCACACTTCGGTGAAATCAAACTGTCCACTTAGGAAGCAACACTGAGTGACAATCAATTTCACATGCTGTTGTGCAAATGGGATAGACAACAGGTGGAAATTATAGGAAATTAGCAAGACACCCCCAATAAAGGAGTGGTTCTGCAGGTGGTGATCACAGACCACTTCTCAGTTCCTATGCTTCCTGGCTGATGTTTTGGTCACTTTTGAATGCTGGTGGTGCTTTCAGTCTAGTGGTAGCATGAGACGGAGTCTACAACCCACACAAGTGGCTCAGGTAGTGCAGCTTATCCAGGATGGCACATCAATGCGAGCTGTGGCAAGAAGGTTTGCTGTGTCTGTCAGCGTAGTGTCCATGGAGGCGCTACCAGGAGACAGGCCAGTACATCAGGAGACGTGGAGGAGGCTGTAGGAGGGCAACAACCCAGCAGCAGGACCACTACCTCCGCCTTTGTGCAAGGAGGAACAGGAGGAGCACTGCCAGAGCCCTGCAAAATGACCTCCAGCAGGCCACAAATGTGCAAGTGTCTGCTCAAATGGTCAGAAACAGACTCCATGAGGGTGATATGAGGGCCCGACGTCCACAGGTGGGGGTTGTGCTTACAGCCCAACACCGTGCAGGACGTTTGGCATTTGCCAGAGAACACCAAGATTGGCAAATTCGCCACTGGCGCCCTGTGCTCTTCACAGATGAAAGCAGGTTCACACTGAGCACATGTGACAGACGTGACAGAGTCTGGAGACACCGTGGAGAACGTTCTGCTGCCTGCAACATCCTCTAGCATGACCGGTTTGGCATTGGGTCAGTAATGGTGTGGGGTGGCATTTCTTTGGAGGGCCGCACAGCCCTCCATGTGCTCGCCAGAGGTAGCCTGACTGCCATTAGGGACCGAGATGAGATCCTCAGACCCCTTGTGAGACCATATGCTGGTGCGGTTGGCCCTGGGTTCCTCCTAATGCAAGACAATGCTAGACCTCATGTGGCTGAAGTGTGTCAGCAGTTCCTGCAAGACGAAGGCATTGATGCTATGGACTGGCCCGCCCGTTCCCCAGACCTGAATCCAATTGAGCACATCTGGGACATCATGTCTCGCTCTATCCACCAACGTCACGTTGCACCACAGACTGTCCAGGAGTTGGCAGATGCTTTAGTCCAGGTCTGGGAGGAGATCCCTCGGGAGACCGTCCGCCACCTCATCAGGAGCATGCACAGGCGTTGTAGGGAGGTCATACAGGCACGTGGAGGCCACACACACTACTGAGCCTCATTTTGACTTGTTTTAAGGACATTACATCAAAGTTGGATCAGCCTGTAGTGTGTTTTTCCACTTTAATTTTGAGGGTGATCCCAAATCCAGACCTCCATGGGTTGAAAAATTTGATTTCTATTTTTTTATTTTTGTGTGATTTTGTTGTCAGCACATTCAACTATGTAAAGAACAAAGTATTTCAGAAGAATATTTAATTAATTCAGATCTAGGATGTGTTATTTTTGTGTTCCCTTTATTTTTTTGAGCAGTGTATATTGCAGTTGCCTACCCGTGTGTGAAAGGCCACAGCCCACAGACTGTACTGTGTGCACACCACTCATATCGGGTGGCACAGTACCTTGCAGATAAAGTCATTTAAATTTTTTTCTGTAATATAATTGCAGTTGCCTGCCAGTGTGTGTCTGGCCCACTGACTGTACTGTGCCCACCACTCATATTGGGTGGCACAGTACCTTGCAGATAAAAAAGTCATTAAATTTTTTCTCTGTAATATAATTGCAGTTTCCTGATAGTGAGTGTCAGGCCCACAGACTGTACTGTGCCCACTGCCCACCACTCATATCGGGTGGCACAGTACCTTGCAGATAAAAGTCATTAAATTTTTACCCTTTAATATAATTGCAGTTGCCTGCCAGTGTGTGTCAGGCCCACTGACTGTATTGTGCCCACTGCCCACCACTCATATCGGGTGGCACAGCACCTTGCAGATAAAAAAGTCATTAAATTTTTTCTCTGTAATATAATTGCAGTTGCCTGCCAGTGTGTGTCAGGCCCACTGACTGTACTGTGCCCACTGCCAGTGCCCACCACTCATATCGGGTGGCACAGTACCTTGCAGATAAAAAAGTCATTTAATTTTTTTTCTGTAATATAATTGCAGTTGCCTGCCAGTGAGTGTCAGGCCCATAGACTGTACTGTGCCCACTGCCCACCACTCATATCGGGTGGCACAGTACCTTGCAGATAAAAAAGTCATTAAATTTGCACTTGAACCTATCAGCTACACTATTCCCTAACAAACCTATACTATCTCGCACTAAATAAATGGATATCTTTCACCTAACTATACCCTACACTACACCCTGAACTAGATCAGCTACATTAGTCCCTAACCTATACTATCTCACACTAACTAAACGGATTATACAGTATCTTTCAGCTAACTATACCTATACCCTACACTAGAACCTATCTGCTACACTAACCTACCCTATCTAACACTAACTATCAATTCAGTATATATCAGATATGTGATTTGCTTTTGAAAAAGCGCAGCACAGCATTCAAGCTCCTCTCACAACCAACCACATGAAACTGCACAAAATGGCTGCTGGGAAGGATCTTATATAGTGAAGGGGTGGGCAACTTTCCTTTTGGTAGCTAGGGATGTTGGTAACATCTGACAACTATATTTGCATCCTTCTCATAGGCCCACAAGCTAAAAGAAGGGAGGGATCAGTGTCCTCTCGAAGTGGCAATATTCGCATCTCAATAAATATTTGCGTTACGAATATTCTCGCTCCACTCACTGACTCATTGTAAGTAATATTGGAGCCTTCTCATTTGGACCACAAGCTAGAAGCAGGGAGGGATGATCAAATTTCTTTTTACACAGTACACATCATTGTGATGTGTACTGTGCAAAAATAAAAAACAAATATTCGTCATTACGAATATATAGTGCTATATTCTGAATATTTGCGAAATCGCAAAGTGCCGATATTTGCGATAAAAATTTTCTTTTTTAATATTCGCGCTCAACACTATAGTGGAATACTAGCTGCAACATAGTCGTCGCCTTTTCAGTCAGCTTCCGCTATTCACAAGCGAGGACTGGGCATGGATGTCTGACCTCTGTGAGGTTTTAAGAAAGCTATTATTAGCGTAACCATCCCACTTCTGTGTCTACTCAAACGCTCGCTGCTCACAATTAAAGACGACGCTTTGCATGTGGAAGAGGTGGAAATGGGGGAAGGCATTACACAGGGTGATAGCCAGACCACCCGTAATTCGTCTTCTCAGCACAAATTGGACGATGAAGAGGAGGAGCAGGAGATGGTTGCCTCCACTACAGAGGGTAGTACCCATTGAAGTTAAATTCCATCTGTTCTGCGTTGGTGGGCAGAAGAGGAGGAAGAGGATGAGGAGATTGAGTCATCCTCCTGATGACGACAGACAAGTCTTGCCTGTTGGTACACTGCCACACATGGCTGACTTCAAGTAAGGCTGCCTTTCCCGCGACCTGCGTGTTATACGCATTTTAGACAACACAGATTACTGGTTGTTCACCCTTCTCGACCCCTGCTACAAAGAGAACTTCTCATCTCTCATTCCTCGACAAGCAAAATGGTGCAATACCAGAAGGTCCTTGTTGAAAAATTGCTCCAAAAATTTCCATCTGACAAAGCTGGCAGCAGAGTCCTTAGTTCTTTGGGCAACCGAGGAGGGGAGACAAATGAACACACAGCAGTTCAAACAGAGGCAGGACAACACTCTCCAAAGCCTGGGACAGTTTCACGACACCGCGCCAGCACTCGCACCCTGATGCGCGGCCTAGTGTCACAAGGAGGGAAATATTTTGGAAGATGGTGAAGGAGTACATAGCAGACAGTGTCAGCGTCCTTAATGATTCCTCAGTGCCTTACAACTACTGGGTGTCCAAGCTGGACACGTTGAACGAACTGGCGCTCTACACCTTGGAGGTACTGGCCTGCCCTGCCGCCAGCATTATGTCTGAGACAGGGCCGGTGCAAGGATTTTTGCCAACACAAGCGAAGCTACATTTTGGTGCCCCTCCCCTCACAGCTCACCTGGCCCTGGTCCCGTCTGCAGCAGCTGGCTTCTCCTCTGTGTGGTCCTGGTATCTTCTCTCTGCTTCAGACAATCGCTGGTTTGAGGACCGTATTTTTCACGCTCTAAGATGCACCAGCCTATAAGACGCACCTAGGATTTAGAGGAGGATAATAAGAAAAAAATATTTTCCATTGCACCTCAGGTCAGACCAGCACTCAGACCCCCAATGTTAATCAGACCTCAGATCAGACCCCCAATGCCTCAGATTAGCCCCCCATGTCAGCCATCATGCCCCCCATGTCAGTCATCATGCCCCCCATGTCAGCCATCATGCCCCCCATGTCAGCCATTATGCCCCCCATGTCAGCCACCATGCCCCCTATGTCAGCCATCATGCCCCCATGTCAGCCATCATGTCCCCCCATGTCAGCCATAATGCCCTAATGCCCCCCCATGTCAGCCATCATGCCCCCCCATGTCAGCCATCATGCCCCCCCATGTCAACCAGCAGCTCAAATAAAATAGAAAAAAATAACTTACCTCTCCTGCTCCTGGACGCCGCCGCTCCTCACCACCAGCGCTCTCTCTCTTCTTCCTGGTTCTCGGCTGTCAGCTGTGAAGGCTGCGCACAGTGAGGTCACATGGTGCGCAGCCCTTTACAGCAGACAGCCAAGCGGAGGACCAGGAAGCGGTGAGTACAGATCCTTCACCGCTTCCCGGTCCTCTGGTACTAATGAAGCGCTTCCAAAATGGAAGCGCTTCATTAGTATTCGCCTCATAAGATCCAGGGGTGAAAAATACGGGTATTTAAAAAAAATTTAAAGTTTCATTTTTCTGCCCCCCCCCGTATCTATGCCCTAAGGCAGCCACTTGGTCTGCCTTATTATAGAGCCGGCCCTGGTATGAGTGGGTATTTAGTGCTACTGGTGGCACTATAACAGATAAGCGTATCCGCCTGTCAACTGAAAATGCTGACAGGTTGACTCTTATAAAGATGAACAAGGCCTGTATTGACTATGATTCTTGTTTTCACCAGAGGAAAGCTGATGAACATAAAGGCACTTTAAATGTGTTGTTTATAATGTACTGAATACACTGTATTCCCATGCAACCTTTTCACAACAAAAAAGGGTATATGGTTGAATCTTCCTTTTCTCATCCTCCTCCTCTTCCATCATATCAACATGCTTATTCGTCGCATATAATGCCCTCGCATGTAATGTTTTACAGGGTCAGCTCACCTGCAGGCCCTCGCATATAATGTTTTACAGGGTCAGCTCACTTGCAGGCCCTCACCTACAATATGTTACAGGGTCATCTAACCTGCAGGCCCTTACTTACAATCTTATACAGCGTCAGCTCACCTGCAGGCCCTCGCTTATAATATTTTACAGGGTCAGCTCACCTGCAGGCACACACCTACATTATTTTACAGGGTCAGCTCACCTGTAGGCCCTCGCATATAATGTTTAACAGGGTCAGTTTACCTGCAGGCCCTCACATATAATGTTTTACAGGGTCAGCTCACCTGCAGGCCCTCAACCATAATTTTTTCGATGGTCAGCTCAGCAGCAGACCCTCACCCCTAATGTTTTAGAGGGTCAGCTCAGCAGCAGGCCCTCGTCCCTAATGTTTTAGATGTCAGATCAGCAGGCCCTTGCTCCAAATGTTTTTGAGGGTCACCAGCAGGCCAACAATCATAATTTTTAAAGGGTGTGTATGATGCCCTCCTTTATGTGTAACAAAGGGTGTATTGTAGTGCCGGTTCCTTGTAATTTTTGGCAGCCCTTTCACTTGCATAGGCTTTATGAGCATAGGAATCCCACTACATGAACAATTGTACCACAATGTGAATTAGGCCCTCATTTATGTGATATACTAGTAGTATCGGAGTACTTGTAATTTTTGGCAGCACTTGCACTTTATATACAAGAAAATACACAGGAAAGAATGTTTCCTAACAATTTTTTCACTAAAATCTATTTTATCTTCGGTTTTGGGCGTATTATTGTCAGTCTGTAAAAGTGGCATACTACTCTGACAAGATCTCTTCAGTATCTTGTTCACTGGAAGGGTTATGGACCAGAGGAGAGGATGCGGGTACCGGCATCTGACGTGAATGCCATTCATTTGGTGAAAGTCTTTCACAGGTC
Source organism: Bufo bufo (assembly GCF_905171765.1). NCBI lineage: Eukaryota > Metazoa > Chordata > Amphibia > Anura > Bufonidae > Bufo > Bufo bufo. The sequence goes on along the minus strand of NC_053392.1, from coordinate 493,495,124 downwards.
TCATCTGGATAAGGTTGGTCCTGGGTGCCCGGAGGTCACCCCTAGAAGGGGGGTACTGTCATGGATGTTCCTGTGACAGGTGGCAGGAGATCGGTAAGACTGGCAATACGTGGTTTGATCTGACATGTTTTCCATTTGTTGTTTCTGGTGCTTGCCTCTCTTTTTTTCCCCAGGTATGGCTGTTATGGTCATTTAACCTTCTCTATTAATTGTTGTTTCTCCCACTATGCTATGCGGTTTATAGCTTCTGTTGGAGTTATGGATAGCTGGTGTGTGGATCTTGGCTGAGTTCCTGGTGCCGCCATAGCCACTTGAAGTTGTGTTTTCTTTCCCTTTTGTATTTTGCTTGGGTTATTTTGTGTATTGCATTTCCCTGTCATTTGTATTAAGGCCTGAGGGAGACTCCTGTTTGTCCTTTTGGAGGAACAGGTTGTCTCAGTCCTGACATTAGTACAAGGGTACTATAGGGTGAGTTAGGACACTAGGTATTCCTGTGTATGAACTCATCTACCTCTGGTGTCTGTTCATACTGGTAGTTTGTCATGACTTTGATTAGGGTTTTAGTAGGAGGTGTCCATCTCCTTTCCCTAGTTTCCAGGCCTTATTCCCTCACTCCTTCCCCTCCTATGTTCGGTGTGGTGTTTCCCTCCCACACCCGAACGTGACACCAGCCTCTTCTGACAGCTGATCTGCAAGGGTCCCAGGTGTCGGACCCGCGCAGATCTGATATTGATGACCTATCCAGTGGATAGGCTATTAATATCTTTTCCCCAAAAAAAAAACCTTTAATGAAAAGCTGATCCATTGCTTTCTGGACTTCAGTCTGGGCTGAAGGTTAACTGGCAACAAGACAATGACCCTAAGCACACAGAGAAGACAACCCAAGCAAACATCTCTGGAGAGACCTAAAAATGGCAGTAAACCAACTGTGCCTATCCAACCTGACAGAGCTTGAGAGGATATGCAAAAAAGATCCCCAAATCTAGGTGTGCAAACCTTGTGGCATCATACATAAGAAGATTGGAGGTGTAATTGCTGTCAAAAGTGCTTCAACTACATGTAAGTCCCGAGTAAAGAGTCTTAATACTTAATACAATATTTTAGTTTTTCGTTCAATAAATTAGCAGACATTTCAAACTTTGTCATCATGGGGTATTGAGTGCAGAATGATGGAGAAAAACATTTTTTTTTTAATTTTAGCACAAGGCTGTAACATAACAAAATGGGAAAAACGTAAAAGGGTCTGAAGACTTTCTGAATGCACTGTAAGTGGAACAGCAGGAAATGCATGTTTGTAAATTTTCCTAAAAAACTAATATTTTGTTAGTTCCACGGACAAAAAAATCTTATGAAATCAGACATTTCATAAACTGCAATTCCACATATGTGATATATGAAGTTGGTTGTACCGTATGTTAATTGAATGACAGAATAAGGAAACATTTGTGATTCGGATAATGTGAATACCCATAATCCATCCAATGTTCCAAAGCATTTCTGTAAAAATATATGTAGGTGCTTTGACAAATTTTGCTTGGTAATTTGATTCTAATGAATGTTTCATGCACTGTAAAAATATTTTTATAGATGTGTGCTACTGTGCTGTTTCCGTACGTAATGGAAGCGCGAGTGGCTTGAGGAGAGTGATGTGTATATAGTTCCCCTGCTTTTTAGCGCTATCAGGTTATGAGTAAGGTCAAGTTTACAGTCTGAAACGTGCGATTTCAGACAGCGATTTCTCCATCTGCACAAGTGGTTTGTTGATGTGCCGTGTACCTGTTTTTATATTGGATTGCTAATAAAAGAACTTTTTTAAATTAAATGGGGTTTCCTGGTAAAAATACTGAAACATATGATTCATTCTTACCTTCTCCCTGCTGCTCCGATTGTCCACACCACTGCCTCTGCTCTCTCCATTTTCCGGTCTTGGCACTGTTAACATCCAGCTGGCTATGGTCATGGTCATCAGTGGTCAAAGCAGTTATTGGCTGGAGAGGTGCATATGACCATGCCTATAGCCAGTCGTTGTGAACAGTGCCAGGACCGAAAGATGGAGAGCGGAGACAGTGTGGACCAATGGAGTGGCATGGAGCAGGTAAATATGAATCTTCAGGAGTTTCAGGAGCCATGCTGCAGGAACTTGCTAAAAAAACATTTTCACCAGAACACCCCTTTAAGTGGAAAGGAAGTGAAGAAGTGCTTAGCTTCTGTTGGAGTTCACTTCGTTGTTGGAGGAGACATCATTGCTTCTGCACCATGGTCAGGTGAGCTGAATATACATATCTCTATGTTGTTATAAGCACAAACAGCGTTTTGGGCTTCATGAACTCTACCCCGTTTTTGGACTGCTTTCCCCATCCCCCATATACTGCAGTCAACAAAAGTGCTCAAAGCGAGAGACTCATTTTAAACTACCATCACCTGATTCATTGACACAAATGTGCCCTTCTTAATAAAGGTGGGCTATTGTTTTATTTGACTTCACCTCACCAAAAACATGGTAAAATGTTTTTCACTGTATTGCTAAATACATCTCTGTTATATCATTGTGTACCTAACAATAGCTTGAAGAATATTTCCATTATAAAATAAATACAAATTTGTTCTATGAAAATCTTGACCATCTGGATGTAAATTTAACCATATTGAAACAAATTGTTGACATTGAAACTGGTCACTCTTAGCCAACTAACTGGCTCAGATGACCATATGGACACATCTTTCAAATTCATCTTTTCATGTAAAACTTGTGTCAGATTAAATAGTGTTATTTCCATTTATTTCCCAAGATGCTGACGCTGAAAGAACAAAGCAGTCTGGAGCAAATTTTGAAACAAAAAACATCAATACTTTGCACCTGGTTCCTGCTACTATAGCACTCATGGATGCCAACCAACTGTGCAACTCATTTAGCTGAAATAATCAACATTATACTTGTCCATATTCCTGTATTCCTAAACGTTTCTAAGGCATTATGTTGGAATATACACACTAAAATAACAGCAGAACAGCGTAATGAACACATTTTATGTGATTTTAGCTTGTTGGGAGCTGACAAAAACGGAATATTTATATTATGGCAACAAGAACGCCCTATAATTATGATGTCTAGTTCCATACCCCATGAAGAATAGTGATGAGCGGGAGGTGCCATATTCGATTTCGCGATATTTTGCGAATATTCGATTGAATATTTGTCTAAATCGAATATTCGTCATTATTCTATTTATCGCGAATAATATGCGATTAAATTATTTGTGTATTTTCTTTTAACTGTATAAGGCAACTTTGGTTGGCTATGGCTAATATGTGTATTTTACGAATATTCGTTATATTGCTATATATTCTTGTTTTAGAATATTACAAATATTTAAAAAAACTAAGTTATAGCAATATAGCAAATATTCGTAAAATACACATATAGACTGTAATTTAGCTAATATAGAGCTATAATCTTTTTTTTTATAGTCAAATTTTTTTTTCTCTTCTGAACTTCAGATTTTGAAAAAATGTACACTATAAAAAAAAATACTATAGCACTATATTAGCTAAATTGCAGTCTATATGTGTATTTTACGAATATTCGTTATATTGCTATATATTCTTATTTTAGAATATGACGAATATGATGATTATTCCAAAAAACTAAGTTATAGCAATATAGCGAATATATTCGTTATTTAGAATATTCGTCTTTTTTTTTTTCAATCTGTACTGTTATTCAACTTTGGCATACTGCTCCCCGACAAGCGTCCCCGTCACCATGGGAATGCCTGTGGGTTAGAATATACCATCGGATCTGAGTTTTCACGATCTCAGGGAAAACTCAGATCCGATGGTATTTTGTCAGTGAGGAGTATGCAAACAACTGTACAGATTGGGGGGGAAAAGGAGAATATTTTAAATAACAAATATATTCCCTATATTGCTATATATTTGTTTTTTTTACAATATTCGTCATTTCTTTTCCATATGAAAACATGATTCCTTCCTGCTTAAGTTGCTTGTGGCCAATGACTCATTGACCCACAAGAAAGAAGCAGGGAGGATGTTAAAAAGTGACAAATATTCGATATAGCGAATATATAGCACTATATTCTAAATAGTCGCAAATTAGTGAAGTTGCGATATTAATATTGAGATTAATATTTGCTATTCGAATATTCGCGCTCAACACTAATGAAAAATTCAGCAATTTATGGAAACTAGCCTTTAATGGAGAGGTGTGATCACATCCATGAACATGCATGGGCCCTGTATGAGTCTTTCTGGGCACTGCATTCCAAATACTGTGCAGTACAGTACACGGGCACTATATCTGGGCACTAAAATACACTATTTAAGCACTGTATATGCAGCAAGCCCAGAAAGGGGAGCGGAGGCATGGTAGTTGTGGCTCTGAAAGTGATAGTAGTACACACAGCTTACTGTGTCCTCCCTATTGTGCTGTGCAGTGGATGGGGGGTGCATGTGTTCTTCCTTTGGGGCACACCCTAGTATTAGGGCTCCTGCATATTGGTAGCTGGGGTGCCCTTGATGGTAGATGTTTGGTCAAGGTGCAAGGCAGTAGGGTGGATGCAAAACCAGTGGAGTATGGAACCAATGATCAGACCCGTGGGTTGAAATAACTAAAGTCTTTTTACTGAGTTGATGATGAGAGTTGTAGTACAGGTAGTAGCAAAATCACAGTTCAGAAGTATCTTACAGAGCAGCTATTTCCACCATGGAAGCATACAAGCAACACAATGAGGAAGAGAGTGGTACTTCCAGTCTTTCTCTCTATATATACTCTTTACAGTCTTTTCAAGCTACCAAAAGCATGCAATTGGGTTCTTAATTCCTACTGCACTTCCTGAACTAAGGGGTGCAGCTTAACACATGAATGGCCATCTCTTATTAAAGTGTGGCAGGTGTTTTACCAGTGAATGCCTCCTACAGCAGTAAAGTCCCTTCCCAGAAGCAGTATTACACCTTACTGGTGTTATCTTGCACAACCTTGCACATTTTAGACCTTCTCAAGATGTTTCCTTTTCTCAGAAATACTTTGCTGTTAGAGCTGTTGTTTGGTAAATTAAAGTCTCAGAGATAGCAGTTCTCTGGAATTAAGACCTTGCAGAGCTTCTATCACACAGGTCTGGCTGACAGCACTCCTCAGGCTAGACTCCTATAACTAAACATGGTGCAGACCTGGGTTAATCACCCTGACAACCTGAATGATAAACAATTGTTAAAGTGCAACTGTCAGCAGATTTGTTACTATGAAACTGGTTAACCTGTTGCATGTACACTTGGCACCTGAAGGCATCTGTGTTGGTCCCATGTTCATCTGTGCCTACATTGCTGAGAAAAATTATGTTTAAATATATGAAAATGAGCCTCTTGAAGCAACCGGAACATTGTCATTACACCTAGAGGCTTAGCTCTTTCTTCAGTTGTAGCATACTCTCCACTTTGATTGACAGGACCAGGTATCATAGCGTTTTCACAGCTTGGCCCTGTCAATCAAAGTGGAGAGGGTGCAGCTGCAGAGCCACTAAATATCATGGCAACGCCCTTGTTGCTCCTAGAAGCTCATTTGCATATATTAAAACATTTTTCTCAGCAATGCAGACACATATGAACATGGGACCAACAGATGCCTGCAGCTGCCAAGTGCACATTGAACACGTCAGCCAGTGTCATAGGTACAAATCTGCTGACAGATGCCCTTTAACCAAATAGTTGTACACGTACCATGAGACCAACATAACATAGGAAAAACCTTAAATCATGACATTGCACTACGTAACAGTAGGTTAAGAGCAGTAGCAATACTTAAGCCTTTGCAGTGCTCCACTTGGATACTCCATGTGCACCATTGGACCTCATATCCATTAACTATCTTCTGTGGTTTAATTAGAGCACTATACGTGTTATTTATCTGGGTATTATATTCACTTTTTATTTGGACAGTACATGGCATGGTATTGTATTTTGGTATTATTTTGGCTCTGTATGATGTTTTTTTTTATGTAATGTATAGCATTATTTGATACTGGTATGGCAGTGTTATTTATCCACTTAGTGGTGGGATTATTTGAGTACTCCATGGAATTATAGTTTTTTTCAGTCATACTCCTGTTTTCGCTTTCTTTTATTTCTTTTGTGAAGTCTCAATACCAAAATACATTTCAAGCAATGGTCTTCGTACAAAGTCTGCTTGCTTAAAATGTGCCACTTTTATTAATAATTTGGGCACACTTAGGGAGGTCCATGCTCCAGAAATTGAACCTAAGCCTGCTCATGGCCCATTCACTTTTTATAAAAGTGAAGAACACTAGATACACTTATAAGCAAAAGGGTGAGGGTAGGTTCACACTAGCGTTAGGGATTCCGTTATGGCTTTCCGTTATAACATGGTTATAACGGAAAATAATGGAATCCATAAGACGGAAGGACGGATCCGTTTTGCTGCCTATAGACTTGCATTATGACGGAATGCAAAAACGGAAGCCTTTAAAAGGCATTCCGTTTGCTCTCCGTCCTAATAGAAGTCTATGGGAAAGCATAACAGATCCGCCTGGGTCCCGTTATGCAAGACGGAAAACAAAGTCCTGTGGACTTTGTTTTCTGTCTTGCATAACGGGACCCAGATGGTTCCATTATGTTTTCCCATAGACTTCTATTAGGACGGAGCAAAACAGAATGCCTCTTAAAGGCTTCCATTTTGCATTCCATCCTATGGATTCCGTTATTTTCTGTTATAACCATGTTATAATGGAAAGCCATAACGGAATCCCTAACGCTAGTGTGAATCCACCCTAACAATGTTTTTAATGTTTGACTTTCTGGCTCCATATCTCCCCATCCACTACAGCTTTGAACGTGAGACTACCATCATTTTATAGACAATCATCTTGGCTATCTCATACATAAATTGGACTTGCAGCTATTTAGCAAATGATAAATTATGCAGATTCTTGTCATGTAACTGTATTGTTTCTGCTTTGCTCCTGGTGGTGGAGCAATCTTTTTCTTCTTCTTGTAAGAAAAGAGAAACAGCATCATCCAGCTCATCGATAGCGGTATCTCAGCCAAGAAAAATTGCATCATGTGAGTGCCATGACAGTTGGACTAATATGAAATGAAGTTCATCCAACCATTCCAAAGCCAAGAGGCGGACGTCCAGGCAAAATATTGGAGTCAACAAGTCAGATCATCAGAAGGTCTATCAGTTTTGGCGCGATAAACATGGAAATGGAGGTGGCTCTTATGCTTAGTAATAGTGAGATCATAGACGTCCATGCATGCACCATGTGACGTGCGTTGCACAAGTCTGGAATGGTGGCCTGAAAAAAGGTGGAGAAGCTTCGACTTCAATATCGTCATAATAAGAAGCATTGGCTCGAGTTTGCAAAAAAGTACGAACAATAGACAGTAGAAGATTGGACACAGGTGATTTGGAGCGATGAGATGAAAGGCAATAGACTGGGCTCTGATGGGTGCAAATGGGTCTGGAAGAAACAAGGGAAAAGAGGGATAACCCATCAAAAAATTGAAGGAACTGTCAAGTTTGGTGAAGGAAATCTGATGATATGGGGTTGTTTCACAGCTGAATGCGTTGGACACTTGACCAGGATTGATGGTGGTCTCAAATGCTGAGCAATATGTATCCTACAAGACGTCTGACTTTGTACACTTAAGTACTATGGGTTTGAAATGGACGACAGTGTTCCAGCAGGACAACAACCTAAAGTATACTTTCGAAAAGGGAAGGGAGGACAGCATGCCTAGTTGATTGGGTAATGGGTGCACATCTCCAGGGGAGTGGTAAGCCTCCCCACATTGATCATATGAATCGTAAGGGAGAAGATAAAATGGATGGAGACAGCACGTCCTTTTGTGAAGATTTATTCCAGATGCACATCGCTGATATCGAGCATAATGTTTATTTCCTTTGCTGCTACATACACTCATGTATACATTTGATAGCTCTGCATTTTGCCTTTAATAATACCTACACTCTGCATCATGTGGTGCTCTACATTGAAACATCACCAGCACTTTGCCCCCGCCATTAGGCTTCATTTCTGCAAAAGTGAGTACGCTAGACGGCTATTACTTATATACATATTTAGAATAGTACATGGTTTGTATACATTTGTCTGATCTCACCTTTTACCCCAGTGATGTCAACTATGGGGGGGAGGGGGATCAGCATTATTTAGGACCCGTAAAACATACTTTATTGGTATATAGAGAAAAAATATTCATAACCTGAAAATACGGCTAGCTACAGTAGGTTCAAGATACCCATATAAGCAAAAAATGAAAAAACAAGAAAATATCACAACAGATCATAATCACAGGGGGGTCCTAAATAATAGAGCTAGTAAAACGGGGGTGCCGGTACATCGGGGGGGGGGGGGGGGGGGGGCTGTCCCTGAGGAAATCCTGGTCTACCCTCAACCCGGAGAAGACCCCTAATGGTGGAATCTCCCCGTCCCCATCCTAATTGTCCCTACAAAGCCCTGTGTGGTCGGACCTATTACAGGTTCACCCCCCAACACGTTTCCCCCGAAATGGGTTCATCAGGGGCTATATGTGGGTAAGAAAACAGTCCCAAAAAGGTAATAGATACATAAAAAGTTAAATGGTATAGATAAACTAACAAATACAAAAAACTCCACTAGGCGTGGTATAGCAAAGGGGGAAAGATACATCCTACCACATGTAGTTCACCAGGAAGACAGAAGCCAAGATATACTACCTAAGAGAAAGAATAAGACAAAAGTCTTTAATACCAAATGGCATATAAAGACTAGTGATGAGCGGCAGGGGTCATATTCGAATTTGCAATATTTCTCGAATATTTTGTAGAATATTCGCGAATTCGAATATTCGTTATATTCTACAAATTTTTTTTACTCGAAAAATTGGCAAGGTAATGATAGCATAATATGCAAATTTTCCTAATGCAAATTTTGTAATGCTAATTTATTAGTTTTTCGAATATTCGTAATATTCTAAAACAAGAATATATAGCAATATAGCGAATATTCGAAAAACTAGTATAGAGCAGTTTAGCTAATATAGTGCTATAATCTTATTTTCTTATAGTTGTAATTTTTTTCCAATCTGAACTGTAAAAAATTACAACTATTAGACAAAGAAGATTATAGCACTATATTAGCTAAATTGCTCTATATTCGTTTTTTTCGAATATTCACTATATTGCTATATATTCTTGTTTTAGAATATTACGAATATTCGTTATAGTGCTATATATTATATTCATTTTTTAGAATATTCATCATTTTTCCAATGTAAAGTCATGATTCCTCCCTGCTTAAGTTGCTTGTGGGCCAATGACTCATTGGCCCACAAGTAAGAAGCAGGGAGAAATCATGTTTTTTTAAGATACACTTATAAGCAAAAGGGTGAGGGTAGGTTCACACTAGCGTTAGGGATTCCGTTATGGCTTTCCGTTATAACATGGTTATAACGGAAAATAATGGAATCCATAAGACGGAAGGACGGATCCGTTTTGCTGCCTATAGACTTGCATTATGACGGAATGCAAAAACGGAAGCCTTTAAAAGGCATTCCGTTTGCTCTCCGTCCTAATAGAAGTCTATGGGAAAGCATAACAGATCCGCCTGGGTCCCGTTATGCAAGACGGAAAACAAAGTCCTGTGGACTTTGTTTTCTGTCTTGCATAACGGGACCCAGATGGTTCCATTATGTTTTCCCATAGACTTCTATTAGGACGGAGCAAAACAGAATGCCTCTTAAAGGCTTCCATTTTGCATTCCATCCTATGGATTCCGTTATTTTCTGTTATAACCATGTTATAATGGAAAGCCATAACGGAATCCCTAACGCTAGTGTGAATCCACCCTAACAATGTTTTTAATGTTTGACTTTCTGGCTCCATATCTCCCCATCCACTACAGCTTTGAACGTGAGACTACCATCATTTTATAGACAATCATCTTGGCTATCTCATACATAAATTGGACTTGCAGCTATTTAGCAAATGATAAATTATGCAGATTCTTGTCATGTAACTGTATTGTTTCTGCTTTGCTCCTGGTGGTGGAGCAATCTTTTTCTTCTTCTTGTAAGAAAAGAGAAACAGCATCATCCAGCTCATCGATAGCGGTATCTCAGCCAAGAAAAATTGCATCATGTGAGTGCCATGACAGTTGGACTAATATGAAATGAAGTTCATCCAACCATTCCAAAGCCAAGAGGCGGACGTCCAGGCAAAATATTGGAGTCAACAAGTCAGATCATCAGAAGGTCTATCAGTTTTGGCGCGATAAACATGGAAATGGAGGTGGCTCTTATGCTTAGTAATAGTGAGATCATAGACGTCCATGCATGCACCATGTGACGTGCGTTGCACAAGTCTGGAATGGTGGCCTGAAAAAAGGTGGAGAAGCTTCGACTTCAATATCGTCATAATAAGAAGCATTGGCTCGAGTTTGCAAAAAAGTACGAACAATAGACAGTAGAAGATTGGACACAGGTGATTTGGAGCGATGAGATGAAAGGCAATAGACTGGGCTCTGATGGGTGCAAATGGGTCTGGAAGAAACAAGGGAAAAGAGGGATAACCCATCAAAAAATTGAAGGAACTGTCAAGTTTGGTGAAGGAAATCTGATGATATGGGGTTGTTTCACAGCTGAATGCGTTGGACACTTGACCAGGATTGATGGTGGTCTCAAATGCTGAGCAATATGTATCCTACAAGACGTCTGACTTTGTACACTTAAGTACTATGGGTTTGAAATGGACGACAGTGTTCCAGCAGGACAACAACCTAAAGTATACTTTCGAAAAGGGAAGGGAGGACAGCATGCCTAGTTGATTGGGTAATGGGTGCACATCTCCAGGGGAGTGGTAAGCCTCCCCACATTGATCATATGAATCGTAAGGGAGAAGATAAAATGGATGGAGACAGCACGTCCTTTTGTGAAGATTTATTCCAGATGCACATCGCTGATATCGAGCATAATGTTTATTTCCTTTGCTGCTACATACACTCATGTATACATTTGATAGCTCTGCATTTTGCCTTTAATAATACCTACACTCTGCATCATGTGGTGCTCTACATTGAAACATCACCAGCACTTTGCCCCCGCCATTAGGCTTCATTTCTGCAAAAGTGAGTACGCTAGACGGCTATTACTTATATACATATTTAGAATAGTACATGGTTTGTATACATTTGTCTGATCTCACCTTTTACCCCAGTGATGTCAACTATGGGGGGGAGGGGGATCAGCATTATTTAGGACCCGTAAAACATACTTTATTGGTATATAGAGAAAAAATATTCATAACCTGAAAATACGGCTAGCTACAGTAGGTTCAAGATACCCATATAAGCAAAAAATGAAAAAACAAGAAAATATCACAACAGATCATAATCACAGGGGGGTCCTAAATAATAGAGCTAGTAAAACGGGGGTGCCGGTACATCGGGGGGGGGGGGGGGGGGGGTCTGTCCCTGAGGAAATCCTGGTCTACCCTCAACCCGGAGAAGACCCCTAATGGTGGAATCTCCCCGTCCCCATCCTAATTGTCCCTACAAAGCCCTGTGTGGTCGGACCTATTACAGGTTCACCCCAACACGTTTCCCCCGAAATGGGTTCATCAGGGGCTATATGTGGGTAAGAAAACAGTCCCAAAAAGGTAATAGATACATAAAAAGTTAAATGGTATAGATAAACTAACAAATACAAAAAACTCCACTAGGCGTGGTATAGCAAAGGGGGAAAGATACATCCTACCACATGTAGTTCACCAGGAAGACAGAAGCCAAGATATACTACCTAAGAGAAAGAATAAGACAAAAGTCTTTAATACCAAATGGCATATAAACACTAGTGATGAGCGGCAGGGGTCATATTCGAATTTGCAATATTTCTCGAATATTTTGTAGAATATTCGCGAATTCGAATATTCGTTATATTCTACAAATTTTTTTTACTCGAAAAATTGGCAAGGTAATGATAGCATAATATGCAAAT